>NC_040039.1:29227212-29416977 GCF_003713205.1 Coffea eugenioides
AGGTGCTATTAGTCAAAAAGAGAGTACGAATGAGTAGTTATATTAACTTAATACCAAATGTATATTTTGAGCCATATAGCTTCATTATAATGTTTGATTACTACTGCTTTGTTAAATTCATTTTGTGATGAGAAAAAGGTTAATGATATACAAATTTCATTTAAGATTTTTTTTGAATTGTAATTAGATATCAAAACTTGAAAATTATGTGAAACAAATGAAAAAAAGTTAACATGCAAACTCATAAATTTAGAAACGTCACACATAAAATAACAATTTTCTATACTTATAAGTTTGACTCCTCATCCAAAGATAATCGATCTGCCACTGTATTGCATGTAAACAACTTTCAACAAAATCTGTATGACCCATGCCGAGAATTTACACAATGTTCATTCACTTGCACACATAGTTTATAGTTCCTATTCTTTCTTTTTTTTTATCAGAATTGATCATAGTAGTAAGGAACAACAAAAAAAATTGATAAACAAAAGAAAAGAAAAGAGTATCAAGAAACGCGACAAATATTGAGCTGAAATGGAGGCCTTCAAAGTTTTTCCTAATGCTTCTATCCGATGTCCCCAAAGATGAAGTCAATACATTTATAAACCCCACCTCATAAAACCATATGTACCATTCAGATACAAACAATGGACATCTCTTGTGCTTTTGTTTTGTCCACTTTCCTCCTACACCCTCTAGGAAAGAGATGGAGGACCATTGACAGTTCTCCTTATCCCTACTCTAAGGCCAACAAAGATTTATTGCAGTAACTAAAAGCCTACGGAGTATTAATTATCAAAGGACACTATGACAAGTTTTAGAACTCATTCTTCACTTAAAGGAGAAAAATAAAATCTCTGAAACAGTATTCTCTGTTATTTGGGACATTAGGATTGTTTAGATAAAAAGCTAACTATAAAAAACCTGATAAGGATGAATTTTTAGAGTGTTGGAGTCATCTTTGTCAATTTATTTGTCAATGTATTAGTTATTGATGCAATAGAGTGCTCATTCAAGACTAAATGAAGAAAGAATTCTGCACATTGTATTAATTAATCAAGATTTCATACGGTGATGAAAACTTATTTTTAGTAACTTTTATTATTGCTCGTACTAATTGTTGTAATCCTTTTGTCTCTTCTTGTATATATTAGTTTCAACTTTAGTTTGTCCCAAAATACTAGTTGAGGCTTAGAACTAAAAATACTTTCCTATTGTATTTACACCCTTCATACAATTTCCAATAAAAAAAATTTAAGTTTGTTCTCCTAATAAACTATGTCACGGACCATATTTTAATGTTGGTAGTTGTACTGTTTTCAAACGTTTTTTTTTTATTTGTTTTGACTCGGGAATTGTCAATGTACATAATTTACGCTCAAATTACCATGTGAATGTACTCAATAGTATTTTTTTTTAATTTTACTTTACTTTAAAAAAAATCTAACACTTGAAAGTCATCTTAACGAGTGACTCATTAGACAAACTCTTTCTCGGAATTCCAAAGTCAATTATCATGGATTAGTGTGGAGAATCTATGAGACCATATCTCATAAAACTAAACATGTATCAAAATTTTAAAAGATTCTAGTAGCATGATAGGCGTTGTTATCGATATACAGAAAATTCCCTCATAGTTACTTGTATCGTTAGAGACTTTGAGTATTAGTGTTTAACTATCTGGGAATGGTAATACTTAAAATATTGGAAAAAATAGATAGAATAATGATAGATTTAGAAAAATTAGTGGCTAAGACTAATTTGTAACTTTGAAAGTCACAACATATATCACATTCCTATTTTCCATTCTTAAATGCCACCAAAGTTTGAGAGCCAATCCCCATCTTATTCCTCAAAATCCGAAACCATATTATTTGGAACAATTAATCATTTTTTTATACAACTTGAGGGTTTAACAGGAAAAGATTTTTAGTTGTACTAGCTAATTTTTTGTGTCAGTAGTTTCCCAAATGTTTTCATAAATAAGAACGTCTTCTGTAGTTATCATGGATATATTGTAAAACCCATGTTTTTTTATTGTTATATTCAATCTTTAATTTTGCTCATTAATTAAGTGGTAATTTTCTGTGGGTAAAAAGTAAAAAGATTGGTAGAGAAGATTAAAATGTGATTGGGGGTTAAGGAGGAGATAAGATAGGAAAAACTAAAGTCCTCAACCCACGTAACCACCATGTAGTGGGTGGTTATTAGAAATTTACTCACTTATCAAAACAGCTAAAAGAAATAACATCGTTCCCGATTCTCATTATGTGACTCCTCTTAGAACAAGAACCATCTAGAAATAGAAAAGAAGAAGAAGACGTCGCTATCAAATAAGCAGGTAACTAAGCATCTAGACCTGTAAGTCCCGAACGCACATTAAAGCTTTTTTTTTTTTAAGTTTTATTAATTTCATGAATTATTTTAAAGATTTTACGTATATGTATATTACGATATGCATATGCCTGTATGAGAAATTTAGGAAGATTCTTGTCCAGATTAATAGGAATAGTACGTTAAATTTTAATCATGGGATGAAATAGAGTCTAAATCCCAATTCTGTTGGAAAGTTTAAAAAGAAAAGTTGCATTGTTGCTGAAGCTTCAGCAATGCAAGCAGAAAAAAAAAAGAGAGCAAAGGACCCTCCTCTCATACCAAGTCAGACATAAAGGCCGCCAAAAGAGCCAGCCAAAGGAAAAGGGGGGGAGGGAGCAGCAACACTGGGCACCACTACTGTTGCTGTTGCCGCTGCCACTGCCACTGTCGCTGCCGGCGCCGCAACCGCCGGCAGAGGTGAAGGAGATAGCAACGGAGATGATGCTAATAATAGTGATGAAGTTTGTGTAATTAAATTGAGAGTTACAAAAAAATTCTATTAAAAAAGAGAGAGAATTGGGGAAGAAGATGACCCGCTAATTGATGGGTTGATGAACCGGGTCGGTTCTCGCGGGTCGAATCTAGAGGTAATAGTTTGGGTCAAGAGGTAGTTAGGTATGTGTGGGCTTGTTGATGGTAATAGTTTGGGTCAAGATGTAGTTAGGTATGTGCGGGCTTGTTGAACTGGATGTTGGGCCAAGTGTAAAGGGAATCAGGCTAAGACTGGAAGCAATAAGGAAATGCTTGGGTCTAAGGAACTTTTGCTGTTATTTCTTAGGTCCGAAAAAAAATGTAGCAAGTATACTTGGGCAAAAAATATAGTATGACCTTAGTGAATGTTCAATAGATAAATTTTAAGTATAACTAACCAATATTTTATGGGTTATCATGGGTATTAAACTTCAAAACGCAATCTAAAATAATTTTGGGCTAAAGATTTAGTTATTCAGGCTTATGATTAATTAATTAAGTCTAAGATATTTAAGTAGAAGTCTAAAACATTAATCTAACATTATTAGATTAATTTATACAATGTAAGATAAGTCTTAGATTTTTTAAACAAATGCTTAAAATAATAATAATAACAACAACAACAATAACAATAATAGTAATAATAATAATATGAATATGGATGAAATAAATTAAGGATATAAATGAAAATAAAATATAAATATAAATACAAGTGGAATAAGCTAAGATAATAATTGTAATGGTAAATAAATAAACAGACGTATATACATAAATAATAATAATATGTACACAGGTGCAAAAATGGAAATAGAAGAAAAGATAATAATAACTAATTAATCAATATATATATATATGAATGAAAATAATGAAAATAAAATAAAATAAAATAGTGTTGATAAAGACAATAACAATAATAATGAATAAAATAATATATAAATATAGTAAAATAATAGTCAAGATAATAAATATGATTATAAACAACTGTTTCTAAATCAGGAAATTTTACACAAGAAAAAGGAAACTTTTTAAATTAAGAAACTTTCCAATTTAGGAAACTTTTAAAAAATAGAAACTTTTCAAGTTAGGAAACTCTTCTAGGTTTCATATAATGGTCTAGACATGAATCTTAGAGTTGTTCAGAGTTTTGTATATTTATACAACTATAAGAAATATCAATTAATTAGGATACCTATGCATTTGATAGGTACGACACAAGTTTAAAAGTTCTAAGGTAGTTCCACTCGATCAGCCAGACAAAAGTAGGTGGTACTTACCTTTCTGGATTTTCAACAGTTCAAAGTGAAATTTTTATTGCTAATCCAACTTTTGATGTGTCAATTTGAAATTTATTTGATTAAATAATTTACTTGAGTATTTATGCAAGTTCTATTTTTGCTATATAAAGATGCACTATGTGAATTATTTGAAGTATTTTGATATGTTATTATGTACAAAATGAGTGGTATCTTTTGTAAAATCAAAAAACCATGCATGTGACGTGTGAAATGAGTTTATGTCAAGTAAAGTTCAAAACAGTCCTAGAATAGACAGTAGGGACTATAGTCCTGTCTAATGGTCATGGGAGTCTGGAATAGAGTCCGACCGATTAACAAGGTCATGGTAGTTCGGTATAGAGCCCGCCCGATTGACCTATATATGTAATGGGACCAATCAATAGTCATGAAATCTATTGATTGCCCATCTACAAGGGTTTAATTTCTAGATTGAGTACTCAGAAGCCGGTCATTGCATGTACTTGCTATGGGGTGATATGAAATAATTTATGACTCTATGACTTTCATGTTCCGATATGAATATGATGTTTACGAATTGTTGTGTCACTCATTAATATTGATTGTTTTACGAATAACGTCATTTTCAATAATTATGCATGTGAATGATGTGCAACTAATTTGAGATATATATATATATATACATATATATATGTATGTATATGTAAACATATGGTTGCATGATCCAACAGAGGGGTAGACGTTACCTACTGAGTGATTTATTGCTCAACCCAATTTTTACTACTTTTGCAGATTTTAAAGAGTTTGAGTTGGTTTACGTTGAAGACCCTGAGGAAGATTTTTATTGGCTCTAAGTGGATAGAAATTAGTAGTCTAGCTGCTTTTGGCTGTTAGTTTTATTTAATTTCTTTTCCCGTTGTCTCATTTAGAAAATAAATGTACGAACTTATTAAATAGTCGTAGACTACTTTCCATTTGAGATTTGTACCGCACTATATTTAGTTATGTTATTTAGTACTTTCTAAGTTTTAGTCTAATTTAATGTTGCCTTGTATTTTTGAGCAGAACTTGAGAATCTGGCGGATGTCGCATGACTGGCACCTGCGGGCTAGGGGTGTGACATATATTCCTAAAGTATTTAATTTCCTCACGAAGCCCTTGTTACTAGTTGAGAGTTGATACAAAAAGGGCAAATTTCACTAAATCCTGCAATAGTAAGACAAAAGAGAAGATCATTGGGGTTGATATCGCCACGGCCGCTCCCATGCTTAAGTTAGCTAAGTACAGAGAGAATGCAGAAAAAAGAAAGTAAACATATTGAAAACGAGGGAGAGATTAGTTACCCAATTTGGTATACCAAGAAGGGTATCCATAGATGCAAAAGGAAGTGTTTGCCTGTCCTTATGAAATTACGATTGTGCTTCCTTAATCAGCGGCCACATATACCAGTGGTCAAATATGATTGTGTTTACTTTGGCCACTTATATATATATATATATATATATGAAGATTTTATGTATGACCCACTTAGATATTTGCTTTTATTTTCGTATTGGTGAATTATTCCATATTCCAAGGGCATATATATATATATATATATATATATATGAAGATTTTATGTATGACCCACTTAGATATTTGCTTTTATTTTCGTATTGGTGAATTATTCCATATTCCAAGGGCATATAGAAGAAAAAAGCCTTAATCACATTAAGCTCATTGTGGATCACAATGAATTTAGGACTAGTTTGGAGTTGTGGTATGTCGCGCCCCATTTTTAATAAAATAAATAAATGGTTTAAAAAGTGAATTTTTGATTTGAAAAATGAATTTTGATTTACAAAGAAAATGAAGAAAAATATGGGTTTAAATGGGACTTGAAAATGCGACGATTTGACCCAAAATATAGTTTAAAAAAGGTTTTTTGAATGAAAAATGGAGTCGCCACTTTTTTTTTTTTTCCGAAACGTTAGAAATTTTATATCACAATCAAGCTATACACTGTTGGAGCAAGGGCTCCTATTTTAACATTAGTGCATTTAGCACTCTGGGGTGGAGTAATTCCACTCCATGTCACAAAAGTTTAGAAGAGCAATTTTGCTCAAACTATAGCATAGGCTATCAATGTCCTCATTTAAACTATCAAAGAAGCACATTCGAAACCATGAAGTCATTTTCTGTATATCCTCTATTATCGTGGCTGACTCCAAGCTTCTGGCTTTTCCAGCTCGTATTTGATCAAGCAGTTTTCTATCTTCAATTCGTATCTTGATGTCTTGCCATCCTTTAGTTGCTGCTTTGATCATACAAAGCCTCACAGCCTCTGCATTGTCCTGAACTTTGTTCCCTGCTTGCCTTTCCTTTAGCGACCAGGCTGCAATTCCTTGGCTTGCGCCATTCGCAGCCGTGATGCCTATACCAAAGGATTTGTTTCCCTTCTGGTGTTGGGTCGCCAGCTTTAGTGTTACCACTTCCGAGCCAGTTTGCTCACTTTGATTGTTCTCTTCTTGCCTTCTTGTTTCTGTTGTGCTTCTCCTTGGTCGTTGTTGGATTGCTTCCTAGTACTCTTTCCATTCTTTAGCAGCTTTTTCGCTCACTTTAAGGGGATGTTGTTGTGCTGAGCTGAAAATTCTGGCATTTCTGGATTTCCAAATTTGCCACAGCACGCTGACAGTTAGCGCTATGTGATCATCACCATCTTGTCTGGTTCTTGCATGCATCATCATGGAGGTCCACCATTGTTTGAAGCAGCCTGTTTGGTCTTCCAGCCCGTCCCAGTTAACTAATGCAAATTCCCATATTCCTTTTGCTATCTTGCATTGTAGTAGCATGTGCTCAATTGATTCCTCATCCTCTCCACATCCACAGCATATCGGTTCTCCTCTTTGTGTCCTATGGAAGATTTGAGCCTTTGTTGGTATACCATTATTGATGCATTTCCACACAAAAATTTTCAGCTTATATTTGATAGGTAACTTCCAAAGTGTCTTCCATAATTTCCTATCTGTTTGTTGATAGCTGCATCCTTCTCCTTTGTTACTTTCTTCCCTTCGTTTCCTCTTCTCTTGCTGCAGATATCTGTAGCCAGATGCTACAGTGTATTGACCTGTGTTGCAGTATTTCCATACCAGACAATCACCTCTTTCTGCTAGGCTTATAGGGATATTGAGGATATGTTCTGCATCTTCCCTATTAAAAACTTTAAAAATTAACATTCTATTCCATCTATGCTGAACAATGAGCTGTGAGACCTTTTGCAAGCTACATCCCACTGGTTTCTGAGTTTTGATCCTTCCTCCATTGTTGTTGTTTATCCAACTGTCTTCCCAAATGTTGGTCCCCCTTCCATTTCCTATCCTTTTTTTGCACCCTTCTTTAATTACCTCTCTGGCACTCATCAGACTTTGCCACTTGATATAGAGTTAAGGTGTACCAAGTCACCTAAAAAATGAATTTTTAAAGAAAAAAGTAAAAAAACCCTTTTTAAACGACTCCAACTCTACGAAAATCAGAGAAAAAGATTCGAGAGTCACATTTGAAGAAAGGGAAGGCTAGGATAAGAATCCAAGGCACCCTTTCAACCTAACCAAGGCTAGTTGCGTGATTTAGTCAAAAGATTTTCTTATTTTAACCTAAAGATTTATCACATTTGGATGTACTATATGAATGCAAACCCTAGACCTAAGAGGATATCGGGGGGATCGAAATTTCTCTTCAAAGCTCACTTGGTACCATCACATTAATTGTGATGCCGAATAAAGACTCTTTGAAGAGGTCACGAATAATACAAAAATATGAGACTCTAAGAAAATAAAAGGAAAATAAAAATAATTATACAAAGATACGTGACCTAAAGGAATGCATCATGTCAGGTGCGGGGGACTAATGTTCGTGACTTCACTGTTCCCTTTAATAGAGGGAATACGAGCGTGCTAAGGCTAGAAAGCCAAACTCGTCCATATCCCATACTCAAGGGGTGATTTTCCTAATCTAATCATGCAAATGGACTAGCCTAGTTCTAACTCTTAAATGGGAATGCAAGTCTAATGTCATGTTTTCATGCAAAGGGGTAAGTAATATATATATAAGGAAAATACGGAATAAGGGATATAAATAGAAGGAAATATGGGATAAAGGATGTACATATATAAGAAAGTGTCATGCAACATGGTAAAACCCTAAAAAGTGAAAACATGCATGAGATGAAGTGATTTTATCACACAAGCATGATCTAACGCTCGAGGGGCACCTAAGGGTATAGCGTTGGACTAACCCATGTCTACAATTTCCCACTAGCATTGGACTAGTGAGAAAAGTCAGAACAAAGGGCCACAACTAGCGTTGGATTAGTGTGGATTCGAGAAATTGACCACAACTAGCATTGGACTAGTGTGGTGACGTCACACATTGGTTACAAACAAATAAATCATGTAAGACCTAATAAAAGCATGTAAACACATAAATCACGCATAGCACATAACACATAAGCATGATATCTAGATGCAAGACCCTAAGAAAGCGGTAACACATAGCACATAGACATGCAAAACATACATAAGGCAAATAAAGCAAATAAAGCCCTAACTATTACATTCGGGGGAAGCCAACTACAATCTAAGAGGGGAAACGGAATAAAATAAATAAAATAATAACCTAGCTATTACAATTTTGGCATTCAAGTGCCTTTCAAATGATCGAAATTGAAAATAACTATACAAAACTAAAACAAATAAAATGGATAAATAAATAAATAAAATGAAAACATTCAAAAGGCATGCAATTAAGCACATAAATCACATAGACACATAGGGTCAAATAAAGTGAAAATAAGGGATAGAGTATACCTTCCTTGCAATGGTAATCAAATCGAGGAAAAATAGCTTCAAAACAATAAAAGGATCAAGGCACCAATTAAATAGTACAGTATAAACAAAATCACCAAATCCCTCTCAATTGCAACTTAAATGAAATCAAATAATGCATAATTTCCAAGAAAAGTAAATTATTGATCAAATTTTAAAATAGAAAAACTACCAAGGACCCAGTTGCAAATGTTAACCAATCTCTCAAGCCCAATTAACACATTTTGGGAAATTCACGGGTCCAAGAGCAAAGAAGGGGTCAAGTAATGGTTCAAATTGCAATTACTCTAGGACCTAATTACAAGAAATTAGAACATTATTGGGCCTCTGTAGCATAGATGGAAACTAAGGGGAGTAAAGGCAATTTTTGAAAGCCATTTGCATGCATGTTACGTAGAAGCCTTCTTCTGCAACATTCAGTTGAAATTTGCTGCAACTTTAAACTTTCCAATACAAATTTCGTACAAGACTCCAAAAAAAAACAGCAAAAGACCATCACTCAATCACCACTTAACAACTAGACCCGTTGATTAACCCAAACCAATCATAATCAACATACCATTAAAGGTTAAATGGGTGACTAAAAAGAAAACAAATGCTGCGGCAGCAAAAGGAGCACCAGCTTTGGGAGTTTCATAGATGAAAATTTCATCACCCAACTAAGAGGTCTATGCGAAGTAACTCAAACGAAGCCTATTGAATCAAACCCCCAGATGCTATAACTTCATCCTATTGCCATTAACATCACCCAAAAACAATCATCTATCCCTAAAAGAACTAATCACAGCAGCTAGACATAAAATGCAGCAAAGTGACTCTATGCCTGCAACGAATGAGCTTGCCATGTTGCAGCCTGCTGGGACACCGCACCTTGTTGCTTTAAATTGCAGCAAGCACATACACAGCATCACTAACACACAGCAAACAGACCCAAATGAAAAATCAAGCCAAACCAGAACCTCAAACACCAAAAGAAAAATCAGTTTTGTCTAATCGCTGCAACAAACCAGCAGCTTCGAGCTTGTTGCTTGTTGCAGCAGATTTCGTGCACGAATCCCAACCGAATCATGCAGCCGATGCTTTTATTTCAAGACTCATGCCCAAGATACACAGGACAGAAGAAAAAAGGAAAACAATGGCAAGAGAGACATCAAAGAGTAAACATGATAAAGCTATGGAACAAGCTCAATAAACCAGCAGCAAAAGGGGTTGACAGTTCATGCATCTTTTAGCAGAAACCTGGTTTCCTACACTGCAATTTCTGGGTTTCATGCCAAAAATCCAAACAAGTACCAAACTTCCAACCCAAGCCAACAATCAAAATTGAATCTTGTAGTTTGTACTCCTAAGAATTATCAGACCCAACTTGTACACGCAAACAAGGACCAAAGGTGCGACTTTTAGTTCATCGGATTACATATACGGGAAACACGACCCGTTTATGGATTCTCGATTCGCATTTCTTTGGTTTAGATTCACTTTAAATGGACAAAGGGGGCGCTACCGGGTTTATCAACAACACAACAACATCAACAAGCAGATCCACAATCATCGCTATCAAGCATTGACAATCACAGAGACTTGAAAAAAAATGAACATTTTCATGTATAGGGGACCCAAAACTCTATAAAAACCGTATTAAACCAAGAGTTTACAATCACCTGATGATGATTCTTTGACGAGGCTGAGGCCAAAGAAGATGAGCCGGAGTTGACTTCTGTGGAATTTCTGGAAAAGAAGCCGCCTGGTTTCTTCCTTGCTTCGGTTCTCCTCCTGCAACTTCTTTTCTACCCTTTGCTTCCACGAAACCCTCTCTCTCTGTTTCACTCTCGGTTCTCTAGTTCTTTCCCGTCTCTTCTCCCATTCTATCTCCCAACCCTAAAGCTTCCTCAGCCGTCCGTGTCCCTTTTTCATCCGTCCCTCTTATCCCTTTTATATGGGAAGCTAAACCCCCAAACCCTCACACCTAAGGCTGGGATGATAGTTGGGTTTTTACCAAAATTTTGGAGCCCTTAGATTTTATGAACGAGATCTTTGAGTGAGCTGCACTTGTACTGAAAGTACTTGGAAGAAAAGAAAATGCCACGGAAAAAATAGAAGAAATAGGTAGCTGCAATTTTGCTTATGAAATTCTTGCTGCAGCGTGGCCCCCTTTTTATTTTTATTTTTTTTAAAGCTTTTTCAACCCTTTTTGTTCCTTTGGCCGCCATTTCTCTTATTATCTTTTTGTTATTTTCAATTTTCTTCAAAAATTGATTTAAGAAACAAACAAATGATTAAAACAACTTTTTGTGGAAATTTCCTTTTCCTGAAATTTAATACTAAAAATGTCTAAAAAAATGAAATTAGTAAAACCAAAAATGAAAAAATAAAGCCAAAAATTTGGTGTCTACAATTTGCCCCTCTTTGTCTGAGTTTTGGAAAAACTTGAGACAAAAAAGTAGATACCAAATACTTACCTGTGTCATTCGGCTGCAACTATTCGAACGACTGAGGACTGAATCCTTTATCCATTTTTTTTTTTTAAATGAGACTGAACCAGACGAGAAATTTAAAATGGGACTGACCCGAACAGGACATTTAAACGGGACTGACCCGAACAGGAAATTTAAAATCGGGACTGACCTGAACAGAAAATTTAAACGGGATTGACCCGAACAAGAATTTAAATTATGGGAATGACCCGAACGAGAATTTAATCATGGGACTGACCCGAACAAGAATTTAAATCATGAGTTTAATCATGGGACTGACCCGAACAAGAATTTAATCATGGGACTGACCCGAACCATCTGACCCGAACGAGAATTTAAACATGGGACTGACCCGAACGAGAATTTAAACATGGGACTGACCCGAACAAGAATTTAATCATGGGACTGACCCGAACGAGAATTTAATCATGGGACTGACCCAAACAAAATTTAAACATGACATTCCAATATACTTACCTGAAAAAGAGCTCAAAGTTTTGCCCCAGTAGAGGTAAAGTCTTTGCATCTGAGCCTATGGTTAATTCTGCATTGCCATGTTGTTGTATCTTTTGACCAAATTTGCTTGCAACATTTTTCGATCCGTCTTTGTTTTGCTGGAAAATTCTTTCCGATACCGGCTCCAATGCGAGGTGTGATTGTTTTCATCCATGCACGAAATTTTTCTGCAAAAGAGAAAGAACAGAGAAAGTGCTACCATCATTTGATCCGTTTGCCTTTGAAAACATGAGTTTTTCGATGTCTTCGTCAATTTTGCTGCGGCATCTGACTTAGTTGGATTTGTCACTTCAAAACTTTTCTGCTTTTACCAGACTGACCAGATATGCATTTTGCCATATTGTGAAACCTGCGTAGCCGGCCTTGCTGAATCTCAACCATTTTCAAGAGACGACTGAATCCAAGTATGCTTCGAATAAACCACGGGGATTGTCATTTACCAAAATTTAATGACCAAAAATGATGTATGCAAGGTAACTTCACATGTCATGCAGGAATGAATATACAAAAGAATGCCAACACAACCAACTGTGCCTAATCCTACAAAATGCCATGAATACAGGCAATTGAGGAAAAATGAGTTTCATAGAAATGTATTTGCAAAAGAATATATATATATTTTTTGCAAAGTGACATAGTTTTGGCCAACGGATGTCATATTTGAATCTCTGGATATCTTTGTTCCGGAATTCAACATTGGCAGAAGTATTACAAAATGAAGAGAAATCCAAATGAGCCAAAGTCACCAGCTGTTTCTCCTCGTGCTCGCTTGCTGCAGAACCCTACCTTGGCGCCCTTTCGGGTTTTCACCATGGTGAGTAGTGTCAACCCCATACCCAAGCAATTCAGAAATACAGGTAAAATTTTCTGGCATCAGAAATTTTCTTGACAGGGCCATTGCAAAAAATAGAAGTCAGGACTTTCGGCTTTTGTAATGGGGTCTAGTGTGGTGTTTAGAAAAGTTAAAACTTGAAGACAGATTTCAAAAGTGGTTTAAGTAATCTGAGATCGTATTGTTGCGCCAACCCTATTTTTAGGGTTAAATCAAAACTTGCCCTAGTTCATTCTCCATTGAGGCTTTTTTTCTTTCATTTTCATCCTTTTCTTTTCTTTTCTTTCTTCTCTTTTCTGGCCTTCGGTCGTTTCATTCACCGAGGTTTTCTTTTCTTTCATTTTCTTTTCTTTCGGCCTTCCTTCAAAAATTAAATTTGCCCCAGTTTGGAATTTTTCTTTCTCCTTCTTTTCCAAAACTCAATTTACCCAAATGTGGGGTTTGCGATTCTCAGGGGTTGCCAAGCGAAATAGTTTATTCTGAAGGTTCCAAGGGATAACTAGGGATAGAATGTTTGATTGGAAAGGAAGACGGCCTGACTTTCGTTCCATTCCTCACATTGACCCTGAAAGGAAACTTTCATTAATGCGAAATTTCTTGCATGTATCTGAATTAATTGACTGAGGAAGACTCTTACTCATCCATAAGTGGTTCGTCGGACAAAACTCTTCCTTTTCTTTTCCGTCAAAATTGAAGCCCAGATAGTAATGGTAGAATCAAATTTTCCTAATTTAATTTTAGCATTTATGCTTTTTCTTCCCCTTTTCCAAATTCTCCAATCTCCTTCCCCATTGTGGGGTGCTATCATAAGTGCTTTTGAAAAGAACCACCAATTTTAGCTCAAATGAGGATGCAAGGGGTAAGCAGTGTTTAGGTTGTAGAAACGATGGCCACAGTATCATTCTTACGCCTCATGACAACCAAAGTAAACGAATTGCTCGTTGAGAATCCATTCCCTTTTGATATTTGAAAAATCTTCCAATATGGGGTAGTAACCATTAGGCTCTTATTTGAAATGAAATTATTCTTTTAAAGGCTCAAATGGGAGAGCAAATAATAAAGTCTGTATAGATAGAGAAACGAAGCTTAAAGTATTATTCCAAATTTTCAAAACAAAGAAGAAGTGATGTACATTTTTTCTTTCACTTAGATGTGAATTGAATCTGGTTAGACCAGTGGGCATTTTTCCAAGCAAAGATTGTCCCAATTTACAATTTGTCAATCAATGTGACTGATTTTTGGGGGTCCATAGAAGTGGGCAAAATAAGAATTGTATAGTGAAGGGAAAAAAAGGTATTGCATTGGATTTTTCGAAACAGACCAATTAGTTTGAGTGATCTCTTTTAATCTCGAACACTCTTATTGTATAACTCAGATCACCAATCTAGTGTGAATTTTCAGGCAAGAGGTTGAAAAATCTCAATTTGAGCTTATTTCTTAAAATTCATCATGAAATCTCTTAATGAGCTCAATAAAGAATGAAATGTACACGAGTATATACAAAACAAATAATTGTCTGAATAAAAGTTTCATTATTGCCAATGTTTGAAAATTTTAAAAGCAATGTCGCGCCCCACTTTTTGAGATGTGAAAGTGGTGTGTGGGATATGTATGTGAACGTGTGTGAAAATGAAAATAAAAGGCCGTGGGATTGTGAAATGCGACGGTTTGGCCAAACAAAGTTTAAAAAAGGGTTTTTTGAATGGAAAATGGAGTCGCCACTTGGTATAGAGTTAGGGTGTACCAAGTCACCCAAAAAGTGATTTTTTTTTGGAAAAGAAAAGCGAACAAACCCTTTTTTAAAGAATTTTTTAGGTCTACGCAACCAAAGAATGGGATCGAGGGTCACATTTGATAAGGGAGAAGGCAAAGGCAAAGCCTAAGGCACTCCCTTACCCTAGCCAAGGCTAGTTGCGTGACTTAGCCTCACTTTTCCTAATTCTTCTACCCAAAATATGTGTTGCATGTTGGATGTGACTAGTGGATATGAAAAAAAATGCAATCCTAAATCTAAAATGTCTCTTATGAGGCTTTTTGGTCCCAATCACATGAGTTGTGATGGCCAATAAGGAAAACTATCATAGAGGTCACGGGTAATGCAAATGAGGACCCAAATATGAATGCAAGTGTGAAAATGTAAGAGGAATGCAAAAATAAAATACCATAAAAACACAAATGTAAGTGCAAGTGTGCCAATGAAAGAAAAGTGCATGTGTGCCAATTGAGAAAATAAAGGTGTTTGTGTGCAAGTGGATGAAAATATGGTATAATAGTAGTAAATGCCTCTAGGTACAATTGGGTGCAATTTGTGAGGTAGAAAATAAATAAGTGATAGGGAAAGAAGATAAATGTGTGAACATGGCATGTGGAGTGAGAAAAATATAAGTAGTGAGAAAATGTAAAAAAAATGAAAAAAGTGATATGGTAAAATGGAGGTGCATGAACCTAGAGGAGTGCATCAAGTCGGGTACGGGAATGACTTCTAACTTCATGATTTTGATTTTCCCTTTGATTAGAAGGAAGAACTAGCGTGCTAAGCCTATTTTGCAGCCACACTCGCTCGTTTCCCTTACCGAAAGGGGACTCTCAAGCAAATGTACCCTATAACTAGCATGAGGATGAAAAAGCCTAAAATGAAAGGGAAAGGATTGGAGGATCATGCCAATGCTAGAAAACTAAGAAAAAATGTATGAAATGTAGTGAAACATGCAAGTATGTACTAACGAGAAGGGGCCCTATTGGGTCTAGCGTTGGACTAGCCCATATCTACGCTCTCTCACAAGCATTGGACTTGCAAGAGCTCGAGGGGACAACCATGACTAGCATTGGACTAGCCACGGTTACGTGCATTTGCATCCATCATACACATATATAAGTAATGTGCATAATTAAAGCAAGTAGACATGTAAGCACGTAATTCACATAACACACAAGCATGGTATCTAGATGCAAGGCCTATGAAAGCAAGAACACATAGCAAGTAATCATGCAAATCACACTAATGAACCTATTACATTGGCTAACTAAAACAAATGGGGAAGGGGAAAAGTGAATAAAAATGCTCTCCAAGCCCTATCTATTACAAGCCAAGAGGTGTACACATACCCCATAAAAGAATAACTTAATAAAAGCAAAAGTAAATGAAATAAATGAAAGGAATTAAGGAAAGGCAAGGAAAGCAAAGTAGACATGCAATTCTCACTTAGCACGTTGGATCACATAGAGAAATAAAACCATGGAAATAGAGGTTACCTCCCTTGCAATGGTAATGAAATGAAGGAAATATTAGCTTCAAAACAATAAAAGGGTCAAGACACCACTTTAATCAAGAAATAATCATAAAAGATAAAAGTAATCATGAAATTGAATCAATTAAATCATGTAGACAACCCATATTTGGAAAGTCAAGACAAGAAAGGACTTGATTGCAAAAATTAACGAAGCTTTGGGGTCAAATTATAATCAGCACAAAGATTCGGGGTCACAATTAAAGCAAAACAAAGTTAGGGGTCTATTTACAATTCAATTAATGACCCAATTGAAAGAAATTAAAAGTTTATAGGGCCATAGTGCAACAAAGGGAGACTTGGGGGCCAAAGTGCAATGCCAAAGAAAAATTCCATGCATGCAACGAAGGCTAAAGCCTTCTTTACTTCTGCAGTTTTCTGCTGCAACATTGCAGCTCAATTCACTCAAGTGAATGATTACGCACTAACTCATCATTTAGTTACCAAACCCACACACATTTCCCAACATCATTAACCAAAGGTGGATGACTACCCTCTGTATCCCATTCGAAAGAATCCAATCAATGAAACAAGAAACAAGCACTCGCACAAGAGAAAATGCAGCGAGAATTTCTGCAATCAACAAAACAAACAAGCAGGCTGCTGTATTTTTTTTAGCCGAAACCCATCTATGCGTGGAGTTAGCAGGCTGCCGTGCAATGGCTTCCTAAACTATAGACTTCATGAGCTGTAACAGATTGTGAAAGATTGCAGCAAAAATGAAAAAGAAAGAAACTTGCGGCATGCAAAAATTGAAATAGCATTCTGCAAATTTCTAGCTACAGGCCGAAAGATTATCATGAGAAAAAATGGGAATGAATGCTTAGTGATTTGTCCATCCAAACTTCAAACTAAATAATCACACAATACAAATTTGACATCCAAACAAGAAAAACATAGAAGGAAACTCATGCAAAAAGACACGAAGAGGCTCATACATTCTGTAAATTCCAGCCACCATTCTTTCTACAACATTTCTCCTAGATTGGCTCTACCCAAGTATAAACTGAAAGGAAATGGAGTCCAAGCCGAATTATGCAGCTGGTCAATCACACACATTCAGGTAAACTCCAGCAGATTCCATGCACTTATCGACTAGAAACCAACAAGAAATCACAATTCAACAGGGGAAATATCACAGGAAACAAAAGATTACTGAGTGCTTGCATTTGCATACTCCTAATGCCAAAACTTCTAACACAGTAGGTTTCTTTTTTTATTCTAGTATTTACAATAGCTTAAAACTCAACATCTAACAGAACCAAAAGACTTAGAATGTGACCATGCAATTCTGGAAAATTTCTGCTATTGCTGCCGTAAACAACAAAGCATCATTTTTATCAAAAAACACAAACACAATCCATCTAAATATGATAGAACGTGCACTGAACATTCAACAAAAGAAATCAGCAACAAATGGCCAACCACAACAGATTCTAACTCGCAAAACGAGAGGACAGATTCTTGATGAACATGAAAAAAGAGGGGGAAGATAAACGATGAAGAACAGTAAAATTTCCACAAGAAAAGTCACGGAATACATGCTTTGAAAGCTTAAAGGATCTACGCCTGAAGAGAAACTAGAGCTTAAAAGAAAGAATAGCTTACAGTGATCTCTTTTTTGTTGGAGATTCACCACTGATGATGGCGGAATGAAGCCCTCTTGGTTTCTTGCAGAAAAAACACCAGATTCCTCTCCCTTCCTCCTTGCTCTCTCTCGCTGAAAGCTGCGTCTTTTCTGTTCTTAAAACCTGGCCGTCGCCTCTACTATTTCATTCCCTTTATCCATCCCCAGATTCTCGCTCTCTCCCTCTCTTTTTCTCTTCCTCACAATCTCAGCCGCCACACTTTTTCTATCCCTTGCTTCGTTCCTCCCTACTGCCCAGCCGAAGCTCTCCTTTCTAAACCTAGCCCGTTCTCAGCCGTCATGCCGTCACCCCTTTCTCAAACTCTCCCTCCGCCGTCATAAAAAATCCCAACTCTCTCTCTATCTCCAAAACCTAGCCGTCATTCCCAACCTTAGCTTTCCTTTTTATATCCCAAAGATCTTTTAGCCCTAACATCCGATGGTTCCCCTTCACTTGATGTCTTCCTCCTGCCTTATAAACCCTTAGATGGTTAGTTGTCCTATGATGCTCTTAGGATAGGGATTAAAGCCAAGTGGAATGATCAAACAGAGCATAAAAAATGAAACCCGTGGAACAGCAGCTGGAAATTTCTTGTTTCTGCATTTTTTGCAAATGAAAATGAAGAGCAAAGGCTTGGATCACGTGCTTCTCAGGGTCCGTGAGCTTGCCCCTTTTTTCTTTTTTTGCTTTTTTTCTTTTTTCACATTTAAACGGACAAAAAATAGAATAATAAATAATAATCTAAAATACTATAAAAATGCTAAAAACAACGCCTGAAACAAAAATCATGAGATTAGTAAATAAAAATAGATAATAATTATCACTAAAAATAAAATAAAAATGATTAAAAATTTGGTGTCTACAGTTTGCCCCTCTTTGTCTGAGTTTTGGAAAAACTTGAGACAAAGAAGTAGACACCAAATACTCACATGTTATTCGAATGCGAACAACTCAAATGATTGACGCTTTCTGAAATGGGGACTGACCCCTTTAACAAAATTTTAAAAGAATGGGACTGACCCAGATGAGAAATTTAAACATGGGACTGACCCGAACAAGAAATTTAAAATGGGACTGACCCGAATAAGAAATTTAAATCATGGGACTGACCCGAACAAAATTTAATCATGGGACTGACCCAAACAAAAATTGAAATCATGGCATTGACCCGAACTAGAAATTAATCATGGGATTGACCCGAATGAGAAATTTAAACATGGGACTGACCCGAACAGAATTTAATCATGGGACTGACCCGAACAAAATTTAAATCATGGGACTGACCCGAACAAACTTAAAATCATGGGACTGACTCGAATAAACTTAAAATGGAATGCGCACTAGTGGGACTAACCCATGTTTAGTGGCAATGAAACATGAAATGCACGCTAGTGGGACTGACCCATGTTTAGCGGCAATGCAAATGAAGTGCACACTGGTGGGACTGACCCACGACTAGTGGCGATGGAAATAAAATGCTCACTAGTGGGACTGACCCACGGCTAGTGGCGGTGTAAAATGAAATTCGCACTAGTGGGACTGACCCAACGGCTAGCGGCGATGTAAAATGAAATGCTGGTATGTATGAAGAAACTATATAAGATTTACTTGATGAATCATCCAAAAATTTGTCCCAGTGATGAATTGGTCAGTGGGATTAAACCCAAGCCTGCCTTGAGAATTGGTCAGTGGGATTACACCCAAGCCTGCCTTTGACAAATTGGTCAGTGGGATTAGACCCGAGCCTGCCGTAGGAATCGGTCAGTGGGATTAAACCCGAGCCTGCCTTGTGGAATCGGTCAGTGGGATTAAACCCGAGCCTGCCTTTGACAAATTGGTCTGTGGGATTAGACCGAGCCTGCCGTAGAATCGGTCAGTGGGATTAAACCGAGCCTGCCTTGAGAATCAAAATACGTTAGTGAGATAAACTCAATGCTACATAGAAACACACATGTTAGTGAGATAGACTCGATGCTAACGGTGGTAGAATGAAAACGCACACGTTAGTGAGATAGACTCGATGCTAACGGTGGTTGAATAAACGCACACGTTAGTGAGATAGACTCGATGCTAACGGTGGTAGAATAGAAACACACACGTTAGTGAGATAGACTCGATGCTAACGGTGGTAGAATAATCGCACACGTTAGTGAGATAGACTCGATGCTAGCGGTGGTAGAATAAACGCACACGTTAGTGAGATAGACTCGATGCTAGCGGTGGTAGAATAAACACACACGTTAGTGAGATAGACTCGATGCTAACGGTGGTAGAATGAAACACACACGTTAGTGAGATAGACTCGATGCTAACGGTGGTAGAAGTCAGTGAATTTAAATGTGGTTGTCAAGAATGGGGAATGGAAGGGTGCGCGGCGGGCGCTGAGATTTCATCAACAAGAAATTGAAATTTGTCAAGGAACAAGAAATTAAATTCAAGTTTGATTTTTGAGAATCTTTTCGAAAATAATTTGCCCCAGTTTCCACCAATTATTGCGCAACCGATCAATTGATTTGCATTATGGCATGGTTGCTCCTCCTTGAGGCCTTGATTCGTAAGATTCTGACTTACGCTTCTTCATCGATTTCAGCCATGGATACCTGCACAGGGGGCTTGCCAAAGTACAACATGCACTTTATTTTAAAATATTGCAACTATTACTCATGGAAAGAGCAGTGTGATTGATTTGAAAGTCTTGCTTGACTCTTTGACGAAATCCTCAAATGGACTATAAAAAATTTGCCCCAGTGTGGGCTTATTTTGTGAAATCTTACAAATAAAAATTTTTCCCCAGTGTGAGCCCATTTGATTGCAAAATTTGGTTTGGATGCCTCTCCATTTATTTGAACAAAGTAAGAAACTGTGTTTCTTATATAATGTGAAGAAATTTGAACGTCTTGCTTAAACTCACACAGAAAATTTCATGATGAATTTCTCAAAATAATACCAAATTACAAAAGATTTCTTCCTCACTTTAGCATCGATGCTTTGGGTAATGGGTCACCATTTCCTGTTGGCTCATCTTTCGGGACCAATCAAGTGACTTTATTTCTGATTCTGAGGTGGCTAAGGAAAATGAAAGGTCAGGATTTGTCTTATTCTTGTGCCCAAATTGTATGTAATCCCTTCAATATCACATCTTAGTGAAAGCAAATAGTTTGTTACCCTCATTTCTTAAGAAGACTTGGTCAACATATGAGCTTTATAAGCTTGTAACAAATGGATAGAAACTATAGCTAAACATGTGAAAGCTGGTTATACCCTTATGATCACAAATGATTGATGGATTTCTTATAAGCATAATCCTCACTTTGGGTCGTCATGAAGGATAAGTCAGCGATGGACTTTATGAGCTTGTAATGTGGCTTGAAAACGATAGTTAAAGAATAAGTCTTTCAAGGACATTGCACCGAAGATCGCATTTTTCCAAAATTGCCCCTATTTTGAACTCAAAGATCTCAGATTTGTGACTTTCATCATCACTTAATGGGGACTTCACCATCAAATCTTTTTCATTTTCTTTGCATTCATTTTTTTTCCCTTTTCTTTTCAAAGGTGGCCTGGCGGATTTTCAGATGTTTGTCAACTTCACAGCTAATCAATTCAGAAATAGATCTAAAAAAATTTATTGGCATCAGTATTGGAGCATCACTTGCCAATTAGAAAATCTCTTGGCAAAGATATTGCAAAGAACAGAAGTCAGGACTTTCGACTTTTGTAATGGGGGTCAGGTGGGGTGCTTATAAAAGTTGAGGCTTGAAGGCAGATTTAAAAGTGGTTTAAGTAGTCCGAGATCGCATTGTTGCGCCTATTTTAGGGCTAAATCAGAATTTGCCCCAGTTTATGCTCAATTGAGGCTTTTTCTCTTTCATTTTCTTTCTTCTTTTGATTTTTCGGCCTTTTGCCATTCTTTTGAACTTTCACAGAATTTGCCCCAGTTTATTTTTGAACTGAGGTTCTCTTTTCTTCTTTTGTCTTTTGATTTTGTTGCATTATCACTTTTCACTTCTTGAAACTTTTTCCTTTTCAACTCAAACTTGCCCCAGTGTGGGGTTTGCGATTCTCAGGGGTTGCCAAACGAAATAATTTATTCTGAAGTTTCAAAAAGGATAACTAGGGATAGAATGTTTGATTGAAAAAGAAGAGGGCCTGACTTTTATTCCATTCCTTACATTAACTCTGAAAGGAAACTTTCATTAATGCGAAATTTCTTGCATGTATCTGAATTAACTGACTGAGGAAGACCCTTGTTCATCCATATTGTTATTCTTGGTTTTGATGATCACAAAGTACTTTGAAATGTTTATCTAACTTTCTTCAAATATAAGTGTTTTTGCCTATCAAAGAATCAGGTACGAATATGTCATGAAATGAAAATCAACCAAAAGAAGAAGCAAAAACAGGACACTCATGTCGGACGTCCGAAAGGAATCTGTCGGACGTCCGAAAGAATGAAGAACATCAAGAAGGAAACTTTGTCGGACGCTCGTAAGGAAGCATCGGACGTCCTGAAGGATCGGACGCATGCTTCGGACGCACATCAATCTCATCGGACGTCCTAAAAATTTCACGAAGCTTTGATAACTCTCTGGATGACGTTCGGACACAGAAGCTCGGACGATAAAATCCCATCGGACGTCCGAAAAATAACTTGACTGATTTTCGGACGATGGGATCGGACGATGAATAAGCTGTCGGACGTCCGACAGCCCCAACAGCTAGCTGACTCTTCATCTGCCTTCTATCCGTTGGAAGTATTAATGAAGCCCATTTTTTGTTCCCTTGAAATACAAACGATTCTGAGTCATCAAAGGACTTTTGCACACTTTGTTTACAAGATCTCAAGAGATATTTTAGCTAGAAAATAGTCTCCAAAGCTAGATTTGTTCTCCAAGTAGTGTGAATTTCTAGTGAGCATTTCTTTTGTGGTTGAAAGTTTCATTAGTGTAGCTTTGCTGAGGGTTATCTGAGTGATTGTAAAACTTCTTAGCTTGACTAAGTAAGGCTTAGGGCAAGGAGGAAGTGCTCCCTCCATTGTACATCTAGTTGATCATCTTTCATCAAAGAGAAGTTGCTCAACCTAGTGATTGGTCTTCAAGTTTGAGGAAAGCTTGGTAGACAATCGGTTTGATATTCTTTCTTATTCTTTTTGTTTAATAAAATTTTCATTGCTTATCTATACTTATTTTTCTACTCAACATTGCTCTCTTCTTCTAATCTACTTGGTTGATCATTACTAGAAAAGAAGGTAAATTTTTATTAAAGAAAAAGTGCATAAATTTGATTAAGATTTTAATCAACCTAATTCACCCCCCCTCTTAGGTTGTCTTTGGACCTTACAATTGGTATCAGAGCTTGGTCTCCTAGAGATTAAGCTCAAACGGCTTGGAGTAAAGATGACAACCAGTCATGCTATGTTTGTTGAGGGGCAATCTGTTACTAGGCCTCCCATGTTCAGTGGCTCCAATTATGTTAGCTGAAAAGAAAGGATGATTATCTTTTTGCAATCTATTGATATTGAGCTATGGTTTATTGTGAGTGAAGGACCGCATGAAGCTAACTTTCTTGATGCAGATACAGGTTTGCTTCGGCCAAAAACGAGAGCTGAAATGAATGCTCAAGATAGGACTAACCTCACATTGAATGCCAAGGCCATGAATGTTCTTTATAGTGCCTTAGATTCAAATGAATCAATTAGAGTAAAAGGCTGTAAATCGGCCAAAGAAATGTGGGATAAGCTAAGAGAAATCCATGAAGGTGGTGACAACGTGAGAGAACAGAAAAAGGCTATCTTGGTCACAAAGTATGAATCATTTAAAATTGAACCTCTTGAGGATATTGACAAAATGTATTGCAGGTTCAATGACTTGATCAAAGATCTCGAGGTGTTGGGCAAAGAGTACACCTTGGGAGAGAAGAACAGGAAAATTCTAAATGCATTGGGCAAAGAATGGGAAAATAAAGTGACTGCAATAGAGGAGGCTAAGGATTTAAATTCTGTGCCTATTGAATCTCTCATTAACTCACTAACCTCTTATGAGTTGAAACTGAAATCTAAAGTGCAGGAGGAAGATGATGCTAGAGCAAAGAGAAATATTGCTCTAAAGACTACTCAAAGTGAAGATGATCCAGCTCACTTGGATGATGAAGACTCGGATGGTGATGATAATGATCTTGCTCTCATCACAAGAGGCTTCAAGAGAATCTTGAATAAAAGGAAGTTTAGAAAGGGAGGACCTAGCAATCAATTTCAAAATTATTCATCAAATGCAAGGAACAAAGGAAAACAAGAATTCAACAAGAAGCTAGTGGACAAATGCTATGAATGTGGACAGCCTGGACACTATGCAAACGAATGCCCCATGAAGAAAATGAAAGATGGGAAAGCTGATCGAAAGCCAAGATTCAACAACTTCCAGATTACTTGGAATGAATGCAACTCCGAAGGGGAAGTTGAAGAAGAGGAAGAATCAGCTCAAATGGCCTTCATGGCTATTGGAGATAATGAGGTAACTTCCATACACTCTCAATCTGAAAGTGATGATGAAGAAGATGATGATCTTGAATCCTTTGTTGAAAAACTGCATAATGCCTTGAAGGAATCTTATGATAAAAACAAGCAGCTAAAACAGAAAATTGCTTTTCTCATTCATGAAAATACAAGTCTTCTTCAACAAAATAAACAACTAAAGACTGACAATGATTGTCTTGTAAGAGCCGGATTTAATGTTCAAAATGAGCTTGATAGAAAGACAAATATTTGCAAAATGCTGAAGGAAAGACATGGTGATTTGAAGAAAAGAATGGACAACTTGGATGAGACTTTGAAAGCAAGAAAACAAGATTTTCTCAAAAAGAACATGTCATCTACCTTTCTTACTGCTCATCAAAGAACATTAGCACGCAACAAAAATGCACATGGTTTCACAACATATAGAAGAAGTGGATTGAGATATGTCAAACCAGTACATGTTAAGGACTCTTCCATTATGTGTGATTTTTGTTGTCAAAAAGGGCATTTGAAAGGAGATTGCTATGTGAAAAGAAATCTGAACAAAGGGATGAAATGTATGTGGTTAGTTAGATACAATGCTAACTATTGTGGACCCAAAAATTAAAAAGGGTACCAAACATTTTCTCTTTTCAGGAAAAAGGCTCAAACAAGTCCAAATGGTTTATTGATAGCGGCTGCTCAAGGCATATGACCGGTGATCCCTCTTTGTTCATAAAGCTAAAATCAAAATCAAGTAGAAAGGTGACATTCGGTGATGATGTGAAAGCTAAGACAATTGGAATAGGTGATGTTGGTAAGGATGGTGAAACTTTTGTTCATAATGTGCTCTTAGTTGATAACTTAGGTTATAACTTGCTTAGTGTTAGTCAATTGTGTGATAAAGACTTGAATGTGTTGTTTAAAAAGCATGAATGCATTGTGCTTGATTCCAAATATAATGTTGTGTTCAAAGGTAAGAGGTTTAACGACATATATATTGTGGTTCTTGATAAAATTGATTCATCTAGCTTCAAATGTCTTAAAGCTTCAAATGTCTTAAAGCTTCAAATGATGATCCTTGGTTGTGGCATAGGAGACTTTGTCATTTTAACATGGATTTACTAAAGAAAATTTCGAAAAAGGAGCTGGTTAGAGGCTTGCCAAAAATTAGTTTTGAAAAGGATAAAATTTGTGATGCATGTCAATTTGGAAAGCAAACAAAAGTTTCTTTTAAACCAAAGAAGTGTGTATCAACTTCTAAACCTTTAGAACTCTTGCATCTTGACTTATTTGGTCCTACTCAAATCACTAGCTTGGGAGGTAAGAAATACTGCTTTGTGATTGTGGATGATTATTCTAGATATACTTGGGTGATATTTCTTGCTCATAAGGATGATGCCTTCAAGAATTTCACTTCATTGTTTGCTAAAGTGCAAAATCTGCTTGGCTTAAAATTGTTAGGATTAGAAGTGATAATGGAACGGAATTCAAGTATTGTGGTTTTCCAGAATTTTGTGATCATAATGGCATAACCCATGAGTTTTCTATTGCAAGAACTCCACAACAAAATGGTGTTGTAGAAAGGAAAAATAGGACACTACAAGAGGCTGCTAGAACTATGTTAAGTGAATGTAGTTTGCCAAAATACCTTTGGGTTGAAGCTGTAAACACTGCATGTTATGTGATGAATAGAATCCTTTTGAGACCCATTTTGAATAAAATATCTTATGAACTGATTTTTGATAAGAAACCTACGGTTGGATATTTCAAAGTCTTTGGTTGTAAATGTTTTATTTTAAATCTAAAGGAACATCTTGGTAAGTTTGAGAAAAAATCTGATGAAGGAATATTTTTGGGTTATTGTGAGAACAAAAGAGAATATAGAGTCTTTAATAGAAGGACTCTTGTGATAGAAGAAGCCATTCACATAACATTTGATGAAACTAATGATGATAATTCCAAAAGGTCGTGTGAGGATGATGATGTAGGTGTTCGTGAAGGAATGGAAAAGCTGAAAATTGGTGATGAAGGAATTTCTAAACCAGCAGCAATGGAAATAATGGATGAAGCTCATAATGATCAAGAAAAGGGTGATGAAGATGAGAATGATGATTCAGTCAAAGACCTTCCCAATGCTTGGAAATTTAGCCAAAATCATCCAAGAGAGCTTATAATTGGTGATCCATCCGAAAAGGTAAAGACTCGTTCTTCATCTAGAAAATTGATAGACAATTTTGCTTTAGTTTCTCTTTTTGAACCCAAAAATATCAAAGATGCTTTAAAGGATGAAAACTGGATTTTGGCTATGCAAGAGGAACTTAATCAATTTGAGAGAAATAAGGTTTGGACACTTGTTGATAGACCTCAAAATCAACCTATCATTGGCACAAAGTGGATATTTAGAAATAAATTGGATGATAAAGGTGTTGTTGTAAGAAATAAAGCCAGATTAGTTGCTAAAGGATATGCACACGAAGAAGGAATTGATTTTGATGAAACATTTGCTCCCGTAGCGAGATTAGAATCTATTAGAATGCTTCTTGCTTTTGCTTGTTTCAAAGGTTTCAAATTGTTTCAAATGGATGTTTAAGTATTTTGAATGATGAATGTGTGGATGTGATGAATATGTTTAAGTATTTTTTTGTTTTTGTGGATGTGATGGATGTGATTGATTACCCTTTTGTGATGACAAAAAGGGGGAGAGGACTGGATTGGATTGATTGATGATTTAATTGAAATTGGATTGGCTGATGGATTGAATTGGTAAAATGTTGGATATTGGCTGCTTAATTGTTATGTGTTTGGATAATTGATTAATTCGGTTGGGTAGCCAAGTGAGGGGGAGTTTTTCAAAATTTTTGCTCTATGATCCATTAAGTAAGGGGGAGTTTTTTTGTCAATTGAGTAAGGGGGAGCTTATATTGCAATCATCAAATCTCATTTCAAACTTTTGTTTTGTCATCATCAAAAAGGGGGAGAATGTTATTCTTGGTTTTGATGATCACAAAGTACTTTGAAATGTTTATCTAACTTTCTTCAAATATAAGTGTTTTTGCCTATCAAAGAATCAGGTACGAATATGTCATGAAATGAAAATCAACCAAAAGAAGAAGCAAAAACAGGACACTCATGTCGGACGTCCGAAAGGAATCTGTCGGACGTCCGAAAGAATGAAGAACATCAAGAAGGAAACTTTGTCGGACGCTCGTAAGGAAGCATCGGACGTCCTGAAGGATCGGACGCATGCTTCGGACGCACATCAATCTCATCGGACGTCCTAAAAATTCCACGAAGCTTTGATAACTCTCTGGACGACGTTCGGACACAGAAGCTCGGACGATAAAATCCCATCGGACGTCCGAAAAATAACTTGACTGATTTTCGGACGATGGGATCGGACGATGAATAAGCTGTCGGACGTCCGACAGCCCCAACAGCTAGCTGACTCTTCATCTGCCTTCTATCCGTTGGAAGTATTAATGAAACCCATTTTTTGTTCCCTTGAAATACAAACGATTCTGAGTCATCAAAGGACTTTTGCACACTTTGTTTACAAGATCTCAAGAGATATTTTAGCTAGAAAATAGTCTCCAAAGCTAGATTTGTTCTCCAAGTGGTGTGAATTTCTAGTGAGCATTTCTTTTGTGGTTGAAAGTTTCATTAGTGTAGCTTTGCTGAGGGTTATCTGAGTGATTGTAAAACTTCTTAGCTTGACTAAGTGAGGCTTAGGGCAAGGAGGAAGTGCTCCCTCCATTGTACATCTAGTTGATCATCTTTCATCAAAGAGAAGTTGCTCAACCTAGTGATTGGTCTTCAAGTTTGAGGAAAGCTTGGTAGACAATCGGTTTGATATTCTTTCTTATTCTTTTTGTTTAATAAAATTTTCATTGCTTATCTATACTTGTTTTTCTAATCAACATTGCTCTCTTCTTCTAATCTACTTGGTTGATCATTACTAGAAAAGAAGGTAAATTTTTATTAAAGAAAAAGTGCATAAATTTGATTAAGATTTTAATCAACCTAATTCACCCCCCTCTTAGGTTGTCTTTGGACCTTACACATATCTGTGAAACATAGGTGATCCGTCGGACAAAACTCTTCCTTTTCTTTTCTCTCTTCCTTCTCTCTTCCCTTTTTCAAAATTGAAGCCCAAGTAGAATCAAATTTCTCCCATTTGTGATTCCCTCTTTTCTTTTAATTTTAGCATTTTTACTTTTCTCCTTTTTGGAAAATTGTCCAATCTTCCTCCCCAATGTGGGGTGCGATCATAGATGCTTTTGAAAAGAACCACCAATTTTAGCTCAAATGAGGATGCAAGGGATAAATGATGTTTAGGTTGTAGAAACGATGGCCAAAGTATCATTCTTACACCTCATGACAACCAAAGTTACGAAATGATCATTGAGAATCCATTCCCCTTTTTGATATTTGAAAATTTTCCAATGTAGGGTAGTGATCATTAAGGCACTTATTTGAAACGAAATTATTCTTGTAAAGGCTCAAATGGGAGAGCAAATGATAAAATCTGTATAGGTAGAGAAACGAATGCTCGAAATATCATTCCAAATTTTCAAAACAAACAAGAATAATGCACATTTTTGCTTTCCCTTAGATGTGAATTGAATATAATTAGACCAGTGGGCATTTCTCAAGCAAAGATTGCCCCAATTTGCAATTTATCAATCAATGTAATTGATTTTATTTTGGGGTTAAGTGAAGGAGAAAAGGTATCTCATTGGGCCTTTTGCGTGACCTCTTTCAATTTTGAGCACTCTTATTGTGCAACTCGGATCACTAATCTAGATCCCTCAAATAGCCAAAAAAGAATGAAATATACATGATTGTATACAAAGCAACAATTGTATAAATAAAAAAACTTTATTGCTGAAAAAGTTTGAAGCAAAATTTCTACAAATGAGAAGAGAAAGACTTCTGAAGAGCTCCACATATACACACTTGTTTGCCTCCTTTTCCTTTTCTTTGAAAAATCCGAGTTTCTTAGAAGCTTTTTCTTTTTCATGTTTTCATTGCAAGGTCTGCCCAAGAATCAAGTATTACCTTTCAAACTTTATCGGATCAAAATTGTTATCAGATATAGAAAAATATTTCCATCTTATTGAAACATTTTTATGAATGCAGGGGAAGGGGAAAAAATAAAAGGAAAAATACCCCGAGTCAGTAAGTAAGAATAAAAGATCGGTATGCATGTCCTATGGGGGAGCCCTTTTATGCCAAGGGTAGGCCTAGCATGAAAATGCAATCCTCTAGGGTAGGCATCATACCATACCTGATGAATCCGATCAACTGATTGACATTTGATTAGAAAGTAATTTGGAAATTTTTGGGCCAATCGAATAGTGGGAGAATTTGTACAAATTAATTTAACTTTGACGAGTTTGTTATTAAAGAAATTTGAAATTTCCTAACACAGATCAAAACCCTAATTCATCCAAATCAAATAAATGCAATGTGTGATTTTCTTAAAAATAACTAGGTTTCTCAATTTGAAATGTGACCTTAAAACCCTAATTAGCCGACTGGGTTGGATGAAATTGATGATTTATTCAAAAATTGACCGGATCACCTTAAAAAGGGTAAAATGGTCAAATGCATGAATGAGATTTGATTATTTATTCAAAATTGAATGGATAACCCTAAAAATGAATTAAACTAATCAAATGAATTGAATGAAATCAATTGATCAAACAGATCGAGTGATGATTTATTCAAAATCGACCGAATTGCCCTAAAACTAGGCAAATTGGTCAAATGGATCGGACGAAATTGATGATTTATTCAAAATCGATAGGATTGCCCTAAGAATGGGTAAACTAATCAAATGAATTAAATGAAATTAGTGATCTATTCAAAATCGACTAGATTGGCCTAAAAGGGGTAAACTAGTCAAATGAATTTAAAATCGACTAGGTTGCCCTAAAAAGGAACAAATTGATAAAATGGACTGGATGAAACAGTCCAATGGATTGAATGGAATTGACAGCTTACTTAAAAATCAATCTATCCATTGGTAGTTTCAAAAAACCTATTGCGATGCATTAGTCTATGAGCCTTCTAAAATCAAATTTTGGTCTCAATTTATTTATCGTCTCAATAGCGAGGAATTATTTGTGAATTTCTTCAAATTAATGTCCTTTTTACAAGGAATTTTTACCAATTTGATAAAATGGCCAAAAAGTGATTATTAAACGCTCATATTCCGAAGATCGCTCTATGAAAATGATCGGATCCTATCTTACCTTGTGCACTACCCCTTTGGATGGTACTAAATGTAAACATGCAAGTCTCCTTGGATTAAGTATCCGAGACACAAGGTGGCTTATTCCTAACACGGGATCCCCTAAATGGCATTCACTTTCTATGGTTTATGCGTGATGCCAGTTTATTAAAGCAGTAAAATATGCAATTTGAAATGAAACATGACCTAAGGGACCCTTTATTTGCCAGGGTAAGCCTAAAATGATATGGCATTATTAATCTATGAATGCAATATACCAAAATCTTTAAACGTGCAATAGCCTATCTACAAGGGTAGGTTCTAAAAGAAGGTCATGTCAGACCTCTTATTTGCTAGGGTTTGTGAATGCAATGGGGACAAAACCAAGAAAAGTTAGTTCAGCCAGATAAATACACATAACACATTGTAGCAACGAGATAAAGCAATAAAATCAATACAAAGAAATAAAGTAATAAAAGGGAAAAAGGGGTTGGATCCCTCCCTTCGTGAATAGTGTCCCTAATAAGGCAAGTCAGACTTTACCCTAGGCAAGCTATCATGGATGCATGAGGTATTGGCTCACTAATGCATCTAGACTCGATAGGTTTTAGGTCCCCGAGCCTTCAGACTTGGAAACCAAGGGTCATCAATCCCAAGGTTCTTTGTCGGTGGCTCGAGCGATTCCCCAGACATTGCTACGCACACATCGTGTCACGGCTACATGTCATGAGTGAATCTATCAAAAATCCTCAACCTTCGACTAAAAGCTAAAGGCTATGAACCCAAAGCTTAAAATGGAAGATTGAGTGACCCCTCGGATCATGCTACGCACACATCGTGTCGCGATCACACGTCCAAGTGGGTCGCCTAATCCTAATAGGGTGGAGTGGCGTGACAAGCCACTAAAAAAAAAATAAATGAAGGGTAAAAAATTAAAGCGTATGCACGTATGCTAGTGCTCGGTTTGGAGGGGAGGGATCAAGAACCATCGCGAGGTTATAGGGTAATATCCCCCACCCAAATGCAATGCAAATCGCGGGATCACATAAATAAACCATCCATCCATCAAATCAAACGTAGGCGAATGGGTGAGTGAGTGAGTTGATACGCGCGAAATGCAAATTCCATAAAAAAGAAAAATGCAACCCTAACCATCCAAATGCAATATATGGAAAGGTTAAAAGAAGAAAAAGATTGGCTAAATCAAATTTGCTCGGACTCTCTAAGTCCCCAGTGGAGTCGCTAGCTGTCGCGCCCCATTTTTATAAAAGAAAAATAAATAAATAAATAATTTAAAAAGTGAATTTTTGATTTGAAAAATGAATTTGGATTTACAAAGAAAATGAAGAAAAATATGGGTCTAAATGGGACTTGAAAATGCGACGATTCGACCCAAAATAATAGTTTAAAAAGGGTTTTGAAATAAAAATCGGAGTCACCACTTGGTATTAAGTTAAGGTGTACCAAGTCACCAAAATTGAGTTTTCAAAGGAAAAAGTAGAAAAATCCCTTTTAAACGACTCCTAGTCTACAAAAATCAAAGGAAAGGTTCGGGAGTCACATTTGACGAAGGGGAAGGCAAGGATAAAAATCCAAGGCACCCCTTCGACCTAGCCAAGACTAGTTGCGTGATTTAGTCAAAGATTTTCTTGTTTTAACCTAAAGATTTATCACATTTGGACGTGCTATATGAATGCAACCCTAAACCTAGGAGGGTATCGGGGGATCAAAATATCTCTTCAAAGCTTGAATGGTGCCAATCACATTAATTGTGATGCCCAATAATGACTCTTTGGAGAGGTCACGAATGATGCAAAAATATGAGACTCCAAGAAAAAGAAAAAGAATAAAATAATTATAGAAATATACATGTCTTAAAGGAATGCATCATGTCGGGTACGGGGGACTAATGTTCGTGACTCAATTTTCCCTTTGATAGAGGGAATACGAGCGTGCTAAGGCTAGAAAATCCAAACTCGTCCATATCCCATACTCAAGGGGTATCCCTAATCTAATCAAGCAAATGACCTTAATAACTAGAATGAAATGCAACCTTAAATGTGCAAGGGAAAGGGAGTAAAGGGTCATGCAAATATGTAAAACTAAAAAGAGAAAAATGAATGAAGATGTATTGAGGGCATGCAAGTATGTACTAGCGAGGGGCGCCCTATTGGGTCTAGCATTGGACTAGCCCACATCTACGCTCTCTCACAAGCATTGGACTTGCAAGAGCTCGAGGGGACAACCATGACTAGCATTGGACTAGCCACGGTTACGTGCATTTGCATCCATCATACACATATATAAGTAATGTGCACAATTAAAGCAAGTAGACATATGAGCACGTAATTCACATAACACATAAGCATGCATATCTAGATGCCAAAACCTAAGAAAGCGGTAACACATAGCACGTAAGCATGCAACACACATAAGGCGAGTAAAACAAATAAAGCCCTAACTATTACATTCGGGGGGGAAGCCTACTACAATCTAAGAGGGAAGGAATTAAATGAAATGATATAATAGCCTAACTATTACAATTGTGGCATTCAAGTGCCTTTGAAATGATCAAAAATTGAGCTAAAATAAAATAAAAATACTAAATTAAAACAAACAAAGTGAATAAATAAATAAATAAAATGAAAGCATTCAAATGGCATGCAATTGAGCACGTAAAGTCACATAAGGCACATAAGGTCACTTATTTATCACCTTGAGTCGGGACCCTAGTGGAGTGAAATCACTTATTTATCCTCCAAAATAAAAGAGAAGGTCAATGTACCAATTTATTTGGAAAAATTAAAGAAAATATGCAAACACAACCTCACCTGGATACAAAACCCTTAAAATTATGAATTAAGTGCAATTTAAACAGAGCATGGTAGTTAATTGAAGCAAACAAGCAATGAAAAGTTGGAAAATTTAAGCTGTCAAGGACCAAATTGAGGAAATTATTCAATTGGTTGGGTCATAGTGGAAGTATATGAAAGGATAGGGGGTCAAAGGGCAATTGTTGAAAGTTTTCCCTGCAAAGCTACGGAAAGACTTTGCTGCGTTTTTCATTTCCACTTTCAGGTTTCCTGATGCGATCCTTTCTCATCCGAACACAATTAACAACTACACACAAAGGCTTGGACTGAAGTGACAAGATTACCCAAACATTTTTCTCCTTTTAACCGCAAAAATCTTATGTTTAAACATCTGAAACTCGGACAAATGATCATGCAAACATAGAAATAACATTCTGCAATTTGTAGCTACGGACCGAAAGATGATCATACGAAGTAATGGGAATGAAAGCTTAGTAATCTGTCCATGCGAACTCTCCAATGCCATGACTTCTAACTCATATTGTTAACCTCAAAAACAATCATCTATTCCCCAAAAGATCTACTCAAAGAAACCGAACATAAAATGCAGCAAAGCCGCAAAGAAAAACATTCTGCAACTGAACTCATTTTAGCAACCCACGTCGCTCAGGAAAAATTTGAGACAGAATCTCTACCATGCAAACGAAAAGGAAGCTATGAAACTAGCAAACTAACAGCCCATTCAAGATTCATTCCGGATTAAATTCGGTCAAGGTTTCCTGATGCAATTTTTGATACAAATTGGCAGCTCAAACCCACGCTGATATCATGCGAAAAGAATGCAACAAAACTCATTTTTCTGTCAACTAAACCCGCATAAATTCCCATAGCACCATTGTTAACATAACCCAAGATATCACATATCAAGCTTGATCTCCCAAATACAAACATCAGGTAACGAATAATTCAATAAAACCCAACCAGCGGCTGTTCTAGGAAGCAAAAATGACAAAGCGAACAAAATGCATCAAGGTCATTGACATATTTGGAAAATCTGAGCTTACGTGAGAGATAGAAGGCAAAAAGGATTACCTTTAGCACTTTACTAGGTCCAGTAAGCAAGGAAATATTGAAAAGATCACGTCCAAATACCAACTTCGAAGCGGCAAATTTCTGGTGAAGACACCTAAGGCGGACGACCTTGCTACCAGGAGGATGAAGTTTGGAGAGGATGGAGACGTCCTTTCCAGAATGTTTCTCAACAAGAATCACTCCTTTGATGATGTAGTTTATCCAGAAACCGAGATCTCTCCCTGAGGAGCCCTGGGGAGATCAGAATGAAGGGGAAAGTTGGCTGAAACGAAGCCAAGAAAATTTCGTCGCAGCAGCATGCGGCAGGGACAAGCTCGCGACTTGGAGCTTCGATTCAAGGGTGTTTCAGTGGTTTTTTCCAGAAATGTTCAACACGAAATCTCCTCCCCAAATGACGTAGATTATTCAGAAATTTAAATCACCTCAAACAAAGCTATATCCAAAGAGAAAAATGCATCCGAGGGAGGCTAAAAGGTCAGCCTTTTCCTGTCGAAAAATCTTCTGCAAAGTTCCCTTTTTTTTTCGTTCCTTTTCCTGTTTTCTGATCTTAACCGAAGCTCCCTTTCCTTTACCCTGGTTTCTAGATGTTCTCACCTTCCACCTCCACCCTCTCTCGGTCTCTTGTTTTTGTTCTCTTCTCTTTCCTTCCCCGCCCAAAGCTCTTTTCTTTCTCCTCTGCCGAAGCTCCAAGCTCTCTCCTTTTTGAAGTTCTTTCTTTTCCCACGACCTTTCTTGCTTCCTTTTACCCAGCCCTGCTAGCTCTCCCTTTTTCTTTTCATTTTTTCCTTTTCCCTCTAAAACCCTAGCCGCCCTCTATCTCTTCAGCCCCCGTCCCTTTCTAGCTTTTCATCAGCTTTTATATGGGAAGCTTACCACTGAAACCTAACATCTAAGGCGCAGAAATAAACTCCATTTTTTTGCATTTTTACAACCTTTGATTTTCATGGTTTCTGATAAACCTTGGATCAAGCCAAGTGTTCTCTGTCAAGATCATCAGACGGAGGAGGAAAAACTGAATAAAACAATCGAGCTGGAATTTTTTTTTCCGTATCTGCGCTTTGTAAATAAAAATGAAGAAGAAGGGTTTGGATCATATGCTTCTCAGGGTCCGTGAGCTTGCCTTTTTTTCTTTTTTTTCACTCTTCTTTTTTTTTTGAAAGAATCATTTAATTAATGACAATTTAAGTAAAAATCGGATGCAATGAAACAAAACTAGGAATAAAAGATAAAAATGCTAAGATTTTTAAGATTTTTTTTTTGAGTGATGATTTTCCTTTTTTCTTCTTTTTTTTAATTAAATAACAATGAACTTGAATCTAAAATAACTAAAGCATATTTTTGTGAATGATTTTCTTTTTTTCTGATAAATTCTAGGCTAAAATGACTTAAAAAATTGAAGACTAAAAGTAAATAAAAACTAACATAAAAAATAAAAGTAATAGTAAATAAAACTACACTAAAAATTTGGTGTCTACACCCAGTTCAGTTGTGTATCGAGGAGATTCACTCCAACGATATGTTTGCAATTCAGTTATGGATCGAGGAGATTCACTCCAACGACATATGCAGCCATAGCATATAATTCAGTTCAATTTAGTTCAGGTAATTCAATTCAATTCATGCAATTAAATTTCAATTCATTTAAATAAGAATGAGTGCGATAAAGTACACACTCAACTCAGCAGTTATAAATTTTTCAGTCCATAAGGAGCAATTCACATAATTGCAACAAAACATGCACTTGACACACATCAATTAAAAACAAGGAAGTAATGTCCAAGTAAGGGTTTTAGGCGTCCACTGTGAGATCCTCTTGAAGGTCTCCTTGAGTACCTGAGCAAATAATAATTAACTATCATACACTATCGCTTATAACCCCTAGTTAACAAAGGAGATTGTACACTTGTACAATTTAAGAAAATATCATGAAAAAGAGCCTTAATTACTCGTAAATCGAGACTCAAAAGTGGGGTTTAATAATGCAAGGAAAAACTGTTTTCCCTCAAGACATCAAGTCTAAAATAGTCATTTAATATCGAAGGGTAATGAAGAGTTTCTAAAAACTCAATTCTCTTCAAGTTCAAAAATTTCAGTTTATGGGAGCAATTTTTGAAAAATCATCATATCTTACACTCCGTAGGTCCAAAATTGGAAAACTTGATACCGTTAGAAACTAGTTCCAAAATACTAAAAGTTAGACACTTTTCCAAGATTCTAAATGGAAAACACTCAAATTTCAGCTTAAAGTGGCTGATTCGCACTACAAGACAGTTTTAGTCTTATTTTTTTGGCAAACTTTGAAAATTTGGTAAAATTCACAGAAAGTGAACTAGCCTCTGAAATTCGTACTATGATAAGAGTTCTAAACAAGGTTTCAAACACAACAAGCAGAAATAAATTTGGAGTTTGGGTGTCGAGATACATCAGTTCAAAGTTGGTCGCATTTTATAAACGGTTCTGTCATTTTCCCAGGTTTGAAAGGCTATCTTTGAAGTATCATTTGGCCATTGATTTGGCATTTGAAATACACCAAACTTGGTACACTAAATTTTCCATGTGTGAACAACATTTCTACCAAGTTTCATGCAAAAAATCCCACGGGAAGGCAGTCATTAAAACAACTGAAGTTCAAGAAATGTTCCAAGGCTAATCTGCCTTCTCACGTTTCCTTCCTTTTAAAAACTTTGTTCCACACAATCAACCTCAATTAATTCAAGAGTCGAAACCAATGTTCCATAAACATCCAATAAGCAATTTAGAGGTAATTGACATCAAGGTTTTCGAAATATAACTTCCCAAATCAGATTTGACCATTCGGCCAAGAGAAAAGGAAAAGTTTTCCAGATTTGAAAAGCAACTTTGGGACATCATTTGTATATCGAAATGGTCATAGATTGACACCAAAATTGGTACAATTCAACTTCCATATGAGGAATACTCCTCTATCAAATTTCATTTGAAAATTCGAACGGGAAGGTAGTTAACTAAACTACCAAAGTTTAAGGAATTTCCAAGACAAATTTGTCTTCTTGCTTTCTTTTTCTTTTTCAAACATTTTGCCCAATGAAATCAACTCAATTCTAGCTTATTTGTGAAACAAAGGTCTAAGAAACATCTAATATACATTTGGTAGGTGATTGATATCAGAATTTTCAAAACAACAAGTCCCAAGTCAAGCTAGGCCATTTGGCTAGCCAAAATTAGGGTTTTCCAGATTTGCTACCGTTTGGGAATTGGACTATATCTCACTCAATATAACTTGAAATTGAGATTGGTTGGTGGCATTAGAAACTAGATTCAAAAGGCAATAATTCATCAGAAGAATTTGTTTTGAAATTCAATTTCCAAACAAGAGAAAATAGAGCCGCAAGTTGTAGCTTCTAGTTTCCTCTCGGTTGGACTGACAGAACAGGGCAGCTGACTTTGATCAATCACTACAGATGACTCACTTCGAATTAGAAGGTGCATGATACACCGTTAGAAAATTATGGATGTCTAGTTTCAAATACCACAAACAACACTTGATTTCGACGTCTGAACAGAGAGTTATGATCGCTCAAAGTTGCTCTGTCCAGCACACCTGGACAGCATTTTCCATATTTGAAAATTTCGAAATTTCAACTTTTACCCAACCAATTCACATGATTTTTGGTGGAAACTTTCCACACATCCTACACAATATATCTATATCAGATTCAAGGTCATTTGAGTATCAAAATTTCGAATCAAAGCTTCGAGAAAAACAGGGCAGATTTCGGCCTCTTCCTATACAATTTTCCTTTGGTTTTCCTTTCACTTTTCCAACAAATCTCATCTTGTTTATCACATAACTAACACAAACAACACTTAACATCATCATATCAGTCCTATATTATCAAGGTGGAATTTCATAGAGCCCACTCCAACCATTTAAACCCAACAACAACAATAACAATGAAGCTACAAGTTTCCTTGCAAAGATCAACCCACTAAATCCAAGATTAGATGGTTGGATGATTACCTCCTCTTCCTTTGAGTGAAATCAGAAATTTTGTACCTCTAAGACCTCAAGACAAACTGTGAGATGATGCTTCCTTCCTAGTCCAAGTGAATCTTCAAGTGAAGTGGAAGTTGTGTGGTGAATTTGAGTGAGAAATGGTAGCACAAAGTGAGGTGAAATGAAGTGGAGCTCTCCTTCTTCTTCCTTGGAGAATTTCGGCCAGCAAGATGAGAGGAGAGAGAGTGTGCAACTGATAACTAAAGCTTCTCTTGGAAGCTTGGATACTTGGAGCCAAAGTTTGTCTCAAAAGTCAACTACCAATAGTTTCGCACGCGCGCATTTCGTGTTCGTTTTCTCTCGGATTTGTTTCACGTGTGCACTAAACCTCTAATGTACTTCCTTTAACATTATAATCATTTACTCTTAGTAGTCTAGAATAAACTATTTAAATCTCCCATTAATCGCTCCGGCTCGATATACGCGAATTTCCAGTTCGTGCGCGATAAAGCGAAACCTAAAAGGAATTCTTGTAACGATAATATAAGTAACTAATGCTTGGGTAATTAATCATAAAAATAACTATTTTAAGACTAACGCATGAGTCCTCAAATCTCCAAGGTCACTGTACTCTCAGATCGAACATTGCCTCCAAACGCGTATTCGCTAAATCTCACTAAACGAGCTTCCGAAAATTAAATTTATTAACGGGACGTTTTAAAAATATAAGTGAAACGGTATTCCATGTAAATGGATTTAAAATGGTTGAAATAAATTATTCAGAGAAAACGGGTGAATAAAATAGAATTAAAAGTAAGGAAAAAATTCGGGTCCTCACACTTGATCAAGGTCCGTTGACTCTCCATCAATCACGAAAGTATAACGTCCGTAAATCTCCACTTTACACCAATTTCTGTCCACCAATCAACCTCCTATTGGGCCCGAACGTCTAAGAAATACCCAAGGTTCGTCGATCTCCTCGACCAAACTCTTGCTGGCTCGATTCAACCAACTAACTCTAGGTTGGACTTATAATCCCAGATATTCAGTAATTGAGAATATGGTTTATAGCCCCAAGTATTCAGATAATCAAGATTGGAGTCGTTAGCTGTTATCCAACGCTCACACAGTAAAGTTTGGAGACGTTAGTTGTCACTTAACGCTTCGCTCCGTATTCGAAAATAAACAGTGGTGGTAATATTCGAGCATACGAGTTAGTCGAGGAGATAACACTCCACTTGACAAAACAAGATAGAGGTACTGAGATAGGATGAGAGGTACCTCCCACTTGGATGGAGTGTGGTACATGCTACCGCTCAACACTAATGTCGATGAGATAACTCTCCAATCGACTTAATCAAGATAAAAGTATTAAAACGGGATGAGAGGCACCTCCCACTCGGATGGAGTGTAGTACATTCTACCGCTCAGCACTTACAAGTCAAGCACATGCACAAATACAAGTACATGTCAATCAAGTGCAAGCGAATACAAGATCATTCAAGAAGGGGAGGCCGAGTGCGATAAGGACACACTCGCCTAGCTAGAATCAAGTCACAGGTAATGTCCAGCAATTCACATTCTCAAGTATACCAAGTATTTCAAGTCAATATATAGGTCATATACAAATCAAATTACTTGTTCATGCGTGAAGGAAATATCAAGTGTTCAGTCAAGTCGGGTCAATTGAGTGTACATAAGAGCACACTCGCCTAAACAGATTCAAATCACAAATAAGTTCAGCATATCATGTTTCAAGCATTTCAAGTATTTCATGTCCAAACAGTTGAAAATCAGGTAGTTAAGAACCCTGATCAAACAAGAAAATTGGAAGAAAGCTGCAGAAATCAGAAATTTTCTCAGCAAATCCGGCCACTTTTCAGTTGTAACAAAACGGCTAACTCATGTTTTAACAAAATCTCACAAATTTAGTCGAGCTAGGTCAAGTGCGATAAAGTACACACTTGCCTATGAGACAAGAAATCAAGTACCTAGCATTGTCTAACAACAATGAGCATGTAACACGTAAGTCGGTGGGATAGCCACCCGAGTGACCAACAAGTCAAGTGCAAACAAAGCATTTCATTTCATATCAATATCACGAAATGAACTACAAATTATCGAGTATGATAAAGTACATCCTTGTCCCAAAGGTTATCAATTCAAGAGCAATTACTTTAACCAAGTAAGCATGTTATTCAAGCAAGGAGACATTCCATGTAAATATTTTCATGTACTTGGAACACTCACCAATCAATTGCCACCCTTCACTTTAACCTTGGTTCGTCCTCTTGAACTCTTTCGAGTCCTGTGGTCACATATTATATAAAAAGGCTAGCAATACAAAGCCAAAATACATGAAGAAATTAAGGTTTTTAAGACTTCATTTCCTTTCACTTAAACCTCAATTCCACTCATAAACCATATCCAAAATGATTAACCAACTCCAACCTTAAAGTGGGAATGAAAGTAAAAACGGTTCTAAGAGAACAGAATTTTCTAGTTTTTGCGCAACATTATTTGAAAAATCATATCTCAAGCTTCTTAAGTGCAAAATTTATAAACTTTACACCATCGGAAAATAGACTCAAAGAGTTACAATTTCCCAGAAGACACATTTGTAAGATTCAGTCCACAAGTTAGTCAAATTCCAGCCTCAAGTTGCTGCATCATCCAGTCAAAAGACAGAACAGGTATGGCAAATTAGTCAAGTTTGAAAAATCACAGATATTCATAGAAATTGAGAAAAGTTATGAAATTTGTACAGTAGAAAGTAATCTGAATCTAGTTTCAAACAAAACAAACAGAACTCAATTCTAATTTTTGTACACCAAGATATAACAGATTTCGTAAGACTGCCCAAGGTTCCCTGCGGACAAATTTTCAGCAGCACTTCCTTTGTGTTTACCATTTTTTTTCCAGCCAATTCAAGACTTCATTCTTACCACAAAACAGCCTCAACTCAAGCATATACATACCGGGCCAAAAACTCACTAAATCAAGCATATATATAGCATATAACCATCACCTCCGTTTCCCAAATCCTAGGGCAACGAGTGAAAGTCGTTAACATTCTTGGTTCATTTTCAACCCAAATGTAAGTTCATTAGGTGACCAAGTGAGTGGTTAAATCTACTCAATTGACCATGCAAGTTCAACCAAAAATATAGGAAAATGTCATAAGAAAACAAGTTTGACAAGTGCAAGAAAGTTGAGCAAAAGGAAAATCTCATTTAAGTTCAAAGTAGTCTGCGAGGGTAAAACAGTCGTGCCCTTGCAGTCTTGGAAAAACAGCCATATCTCTCTGTATGAAGGTCGGAATCAGGTGCCGTTAGTGGTGTTGGAAACTAGACTCAAAGGGATTTCCAACGGTACCAAATACACACTCTAGTTCCTCTCCTATCAATACCAGTGATCTGGGGAAGTTGGCTGATTTTTCAGTTCTGATCAGCTCAAAACTCTAACAAAATTACTCTATTTCCTCTTGTCAACTTCACTTGTTTTGGCTCAAATTCATCCAATTCAACCTCCTAGAGTTCATATACAGGGGATCAAGTTATCTAGCACCATTTGGGGCTTAAAATGTAACATACATAATGCTTAAGTGAACCAAAACAATCTAGCCAACAAAGGAGAACCAAAACAGTCCACTAGTTGCCCAAAACAACCACTTGCTTGCTTCATTTCCATCTCAACTCACACATAAACTTAACCAATGTTTAGCCAAGTTTCCTAGGCTTAATTAAGGTGCACATGAGTCACAAAAAGCAAGGAAAACTCTCCACTCCAAGGCTGCACAGCAAAGAGAAACCAAAACAATCTACAAGTTCCCTTGCAACACCAACCTTCATCCCTTCATTATAGTTAACTTAAGCATCATTCCAAGAGTTGTCCTTAGCTCAAAAAGGGTCCAAAACATGTTAATACATCAAGTAAAACCATAAACAAAGCTTGGACAAAATATCAAACACATGGTATGCAAAACAACCAACCCTACTTCCACTTGTTTAGTTCAAGAAGTTTCACCACAAATATCATCCATTCAACTCCTAGTTTGCCATTAAAACTTTAAACACTTGATATAACACCATAAAGCTAAGATTCAAAGATCATTTACCTTCCTTAAGTGAAGCTTGAATCACCCAAAAGCCACCAAAATAAAAGCTCCAAGCTTGAAACACACACTAGGCTTGAAGGTAGTTAACTCAACTAAACTAGGTTCCTTCACTTTTGATTTTTGCTCAAGGATCAAGTTAGGGTTTAAAAGCAAGAAAAATGGAGTTTTCTCTCTTTTCTTGGAAGCTTCAAGTGGTCGGCCATATGGAGGAGATAATGGAGCTAAGTTGGTTTAAATTTTGCTAATTCTTTTGGTCAAACAAGATGAATGATTAGGGTTTTGCCACATGGCTCAATCTTGGCCATTTATTCCTTTAATCTTTGACTAATGAAGTTTCTACCCTCCAAATGTTCCAATACCTAATTAACACCCTTAAACCATTAAATAAAGTCTTACACATAATAAAAGGGATATTTGGTCATAATGCATGTGGTGAAATAAAATAATGGCAACTCAAGGAAATGTTACAATTCAAGTAAAAGGTAATGAAATGCAATGCAAGGAAATGTCATAAGTGATTTAGGAGGATTTATATTTTTAAGTGAGGGTTCTCACACTTAACATGTACTAACTTATACCAAGAAAATGAGTCAAAACTTGATTCACTTATAAAAATATCTAGGAAATTGAGGTAATGAAGTAAAGTAAAGAAAATGTGCTCAAAGAAATAAGATAAAATAAAGATAATTTTTGGGGTTCTCACATAACAAGTCTTACATGAAACAAATAAATTTTCATATTTCAACTTACTATATTAATTTTTTTTGGCAATCCTCGTTCACGGGGTCTGGATGCCAGCCCAAAGTTTATTACAATACCAAACCGATAATGAAGAGGGCATAAGCCTTACCTCAAATAATACAAACTAGAAAGAAATTTCAAGGAGATTGACTTTTAGAACTTCGTCGCCTTTGAAAGGAAGGGTAAGATAACATGTCCAACCTGTCCTCCCCTCTAGCCAGCCTCGGTAACTCAGCTACTCGCTCATATGCACACACCTCGAACTGTGGACTGACACAACCTTCATTCGCCAAAATATCAGCAACCTTATTAGTCTCTGGATAACAATGTTGAAACTTTAAGATATCAGAAAAGAAGACACGAATCTACTCTAGTTCCCTACTAATAGACCACGGACACTGATACTTAGTGTCGCGCCCCACTTTTTGAATGAATGAATGTGTGTTGTGGTGTGTGTAGTGTGGTGTGAACGTGTGCAAAATGAAAATAAAGGCCATGGGACTTGATAAAGCGACGGTTTGGCCATATAAAGTTCAAAAAGGGTTTTTTGTATAAAAAATGGAGTCGCCACTTGGTATAGAGTTAGGGTGTACCAAGTCACCCAAAAATGATTTTTGTTTTTGAATAAAAAAGTAAATAAACCCTTTTAGAGAACTTTCGGGTCTACGTAACCAAAAGAGGGATCGGGGGTCACATTTGACGAAGGGGAAGGCAAGGATAAAAATCCAAGGCACCCCTTCGACCTAGCCAAGGCTAGTTGCGTGACTTAAACCAATTTTCCCTAATTTTTCTACCCAAGGTATGTATCGCGTGTTGGATATGTCTATATGAATGCAAAAACCTAGACCTAGGGGGACATGGGGGAAATTTCTCTTCAAAGGTTGAGTGGTACCAATCACATTAATTGTGAAGCCCAACAATGATCCTTTTGGAGAGGTCACACCTAAACCTAAATGATGTGAAAAATGAGTGAATGAATGCATGCCATGAAAAATGTGAGTTTGTGTGAACAAGTAATAACAACAATAGTGGTAGTGGAAGTGTGCAAAGAAAATGTCCTTGAATGTAGAAATATACTCTAGGTGCCAGTGGGCAAAATGCATATATGCAATCAAAAGAGTGTGAAAGTGTTGGGGTGCAAATGAAAAAAGTGCTCGTGTGCAAGTGAATATAAATATGGCATAGATAGTAGTGTGCAAATGGGTGCAATTTGTGAGGTAGAAAAACAAATAAGTGATAGGAGAGGTGTGTGAACATAGCATGTGAAGTGAGAAAATCATAAGTAGTGAAAAATGTAGATGAAAGAGTGAAATGATAAGATGAGATGCATGAACCTACAGGAGTGCATCAAGTCGGGTACGGGAGACCTAAGTCGTGACTCAATTTACCCTTTTATAGAGAGGATACAAGCGTGCTAAGGCTTAGAAAAAGCCACACTCGTCTATATCCCATATTTAAGGGGACACTCAAGCAAAATGAACCCTATAGCTAGTATGGGATGCAAAACCTAAAATGAGGGGAAAAGGGGGTCAAGGATCATGCCAAATGATAAAACTAAGGAAAAATGCATGATATGTAGTGAACAGGCAAATGATGTGCTAACGAGGGGAAATCCCTAAGGGTCTAGCGTTGGACTAGCCCATTCTATGAATTCCGACTAGCGTTGGACTAGCGGAAACGTACATTCATCCATTCCATTCATTCATGGCAATGAAAGCAAGTAGACATGCCAAAATACTCGTAAACACATAGCACATAGCATTTAGCATGCTCGACTAGATGCAAGAGCCTAATAAAGCAATTAAACATGTAGCAACAAAAACAAGCAAGCAAGGGGAAAGGGAAGTGGACCAGATGCTCTCCGAGCCCTATCTATTACAAGCCAAGAGGTGTACACATACCCCATAAAAACATAAAGGGGAAGGGGAAATGGACCAGATGCTCTCCGAGCCCCATCTATTACAAGCCAAGAGGTGTACACATACCCCATAAAAACATAAAGGGGAAGGGGAAATGGACCAGATGCTCTCCGAGCCCTACCTATTACAAGCCAAGAGGTGTACACATACCCCATAAACTTAAATAAAAGTAAAAGCAAGTAAATGCATGCAAGGAGGTAAGGAAAGCGGAGTAGGCATGCATATTCACATAACACGTAGGAGCACATAGGGTCAAATGAAGTGCAAATGAGGGATAGAGTGTACCTCCCTTGGAGCGACGCCCTAACGTAGTGAAATTACTAACTTACCCTCCAAAATAATAAAAAGGTCAAGGTACCACTTAAATTATCAAATAATCACATGAAACAAAAATTAAGTATAAAAAATGAAGGTTAAACACTAAATTGAGTCAACTAAAGTATTTACATAGACAAACCAACCATGTACAAAGCAATTAATGCAAGAGGGACTTAATTAAAAGGACTGAAAATTTCTGAAAGAGAGTAAAATAAACTACCCAAAGTTGATGACTTAAGATGAGACCCATTAAAATCAAATGCAAAAATGTGATTAGAACACAAATCCAAGCTAAAAAATTCTATTAAAATTTATTGAATCTCAAAATGCATCCTAAAACTCACTAAACGTCTTACCCAAAATCATGTCAAAGCATACCAAAAGCAATTAAGATTCTAGAATGATAAAATTGATTAAATTATTCAACTAATTGGACCATAACAAGACAAAGGGGGAATTTAGGGGGTCAAAATGCAAGTGTTTTAGGACCTAATTGTAAGAACATGGAATGTAATTGGGCCATAGTGAGTCAATGGGGAACTTGGGGGATTAAAGGATAATTTTTATTAAAAGATGTTTACATGCATGCATACGTAGGAAGCAAATTTTCTGCCATGAACACAAATAAAGGAATTGCTGCAGCATTGTATAACTTCATCAATCTCCTTTCCTACAACCATTTTCATGCCAACTCCTTATTCAAATTCAACTCATTCATGCCAACACAACAAGAAGAAACATGCTGGAGTTACTATCTAACAAAAACAGCAAAAGTTTGGAACCGCAAATGGAAGAACATAGCAAGACACAACCGTAAATTTCTGGTGCAGCAAAATGAATATGCATTTTCCAGCAAGCACTTTGGCATGATTCAAATGTTTTTTTTTCATTTCGTAAACCCAAAACCATAAACTCAGCACTAAGCTCTCCAACTCGTCTCTTCAACACAAAATTAAACATGCAACCCAAGTGCAAACTCAGAGAGCAACCATGGACAGAAACAAAAAAAACGCAGCAACTCTTGCTTCCTTCATTTCAGCTTAGATATATTTGCATACAAATGTTCAAACAAGCTCTACCAAATATGACATCTAAAAATAAATGCAAGGAATTCACCCCCCCGATTACCATCAAATACCACCCAAGCATAAACTGCCTTGAAGATTCAAACAAAGCCAAAGGACAAAAAAAATGCAGCAAAAGAAAGCATAAAACTCGGCAAATTTCCATTCCTGTAATTCTTGTGTTCATTTTAATGCAACTTTCCATCCCAAACACGGCTAAAATCTCAACCAAACAGAACAACAATGTCAACCGAACACTAAAGATAACATAACATGCAAAACCAAAACTTGAACAATAAAGAAAAGAAAGAAAATCATGACTGCCGCAGGCCTTCGGCTTCTTGAGGCAGTCTAATAGTACACCACACCTTGCTACTCGAAGTGGCAGCAAGCACACACACGGGACACCATAAAACAACAAACAAAACCCCATAGGTAATTTAGGCCATTCTGGAAAACCCTCTCAGCCTAAAAGATTGATTTTTCCCTCAAAAAACTGCTGCTATAAAAACAGAATTTCGAACCTGTTGCAGCAATCTTTCATACGCAACCAGAACCAAACTAAGACTCAAACAAAGCCTCATGGATTTATTGTTTAACCATCACAGAAAATCCTTAACCCCTGTTCTTAAACATACTCATCTTTTAGACTCCTACTGCATCTTATCTTAGCAAATGAGCAACATGGCAGAGTCAAAAACATCGAAAATTTGAACCAGCATCCACTCAAGAAACCAGAGACAACATAGGTTTGTTGCTGGCTAAGAGAAAACAGAGATAACTCCTATGCAAACAGTCTTGGGAATGCACGCTAATGCAAAGCCTAGATGCTACCACATGATACCCATATTGGAGTCAATCAGCGCATGAAAATAAAATAAAAATAACCGCAAGACTGAGAACAAAAAATCAAATAGCCCAGGCCTTGATTACAGAGGAGGTGTGCAGGCGGAAGAGGATAAGCAAGTTGTTACCTTGGGAGCCCTAAACAACTGCTGTGTAAAACGCTTGAGCTTGAAGCGATTGAACTCCTCGAAACTGCTATGACCTTGATGAGGCACTTGTCGGCGAAAGTTTTGGATGTTCTCGATCTTCTCCGCTTGCCCGAAACCCAGCTCCTCTATTTCCTTCCTTTGTTTTTCTTAAGTTTTGCAGCCGTCACTTGATGCCCATTCTCTCTAATTTCTGTCTTCCCCCCTTTCTCCAAAACTCTCCTTCCTTCTCCCACCTTTTGCCGTCTGTTTTTCTCTCCTTTCTCTCCTCTCTCCCCGTTAGCTTTCCCTATAGCCGTTCCCTTTGGTTCCAGATTTCCTCCTACACTAGCTCTCTGTGCTTTTGTTTTTGCCTTCAGACTCCCTTCTCCCCAAAACCCTTGCTCAGTTTTTCTTTCGGCCTGTCAATGCTCTCCAAAAAATTCCCTCTCGCGGCTGATGTTTTCTTTCTGCTTTTATATGGAACTCCAAGGCCCTTAAACCCTCCACTGAATGGTCAGGATGAAGGCCAGCCTCTGCCTTCATCCTGCCCTTCAATGGCACGTACGAAGTTAGCCTTTTGCAAGCTGCCAAAAATGCAGCTTGCAGGCCACGATCCCTTTTTTTTTTTTTTTTTTTTTTTCAAGAAAACTAATACAACTTGATAATTACAGAAAATGACAAAATAAATAATAACAAAATTACACAAACCAGGTAATAATAATTATAACAAAACAACAATAATTTTAAACAAAACACTAAACAAAAATGGCCATTTTTAATTTTCAAATTTTCTCTTTTCATCATTTTCTTTTTCTCAAAATAACTTAATAAAAATAACTAAAGTGCCCAAAGATTGAATTTAAAGAAGTAAACATATTTTTGTGAACAATTTTTCCTTTTTCTTTTTCCTCTTTTTTTATTTTCAACAAATTCTATGATAAAACTTAAAAATAAAAATAAAACTGGAAACTAAAAACTAAAAATGAACACGACAAATAAAAAACTAAAAATGAAATTACACCAAAAATTTGGTGTCTACAGTTTGCCCCTCTTTGTCTGAGTTTTGAAAAAACTTGAGACAAAGAAGTAGACACCAAATACTCACCTGTGTTATTTGACGGTGAAAACGTCTCAAACAATGGACGCTTTTAGAAATGGGGACTGACCCCTTTTGAAATCGGAACTGACCCGAAACTGGAAATTTAAAACGGGATAGACCCGAACATGAAATTTGAAACGGGATAGACCCGAACAGGAAATTTAAAAATTGGGATAGACCCACGGGATAGACCCGAACAGAAATTTAAAATTGGGATAGACCCACGGGAACAGAAATGTAAAATTGGGATAGACCCACGGGATAGACCCGAACAAAATGTAAAATGGGATAGACCCACGGGATAGACCCGGACAGAAATTTAAAATTGGGATAGACCCACGGGATAGACCCGAACAGAAATTTAAAATTGGGATAGACCCACGGATAGACCCGGACAGAAATGTAAAATTGGATAGACCCACGGGATAGACCCGACAGAAATTTAAAATTGGATAGACCCACGGGATAGACCCGAACAGAAAATGTAAATGGGATAGACCCACGGGATAGACCCGGACAGCAATTTAAAATTGGGATAGACCCACGGGATAGACCCGGACAGAAACGTAAAATTGGGATAGACCCACGGGATAGACCCGAACAGAAATTTAAAATTGGGATAGACCCGAACAGAAATGTAAAATTGGGATAGACCCGAACAGAAATTTAAAATTGGGATTTTTAAACAATGAATTGAGTTCTTACCTGAGAGTAGTTCAAACTTTTGTACCAAGAGGGAGATTTGGATCTTTATGGCTGGAACGATAGCTGATGTTGTTCCTTATGACCCAACCTTTGCCAAATTATCATTTCGTCCTTGCTTACTGGAGAGCTTTTTCTGACGTCGATTCAGGTGCGAAAAGAAGTGTGGTTGTTTGTGTTTGTAAATGCAACGTTCCTGGAAAAAAAAAAAGAAATAATGGACTTGCCACCATCATTCGATCCGGCTTGCCTTTAGAATCGTGTAAACATGAGTCTTTTGATGCCTTTGCCAACTTTTGCTGCGGCATCTGCCTTGGTTGAACTTGTAATTTTGAAACCTTTCGATTCCGGAGACCAATAAAGTGCGCATTTACCATGTCACCAAATCCATGTAGCAGCTTGGTTGCATTTTACTCACTTTAAAAGATGATTGAATCCCATATTCTTGCACAAACCTTAGGGTTTATCATTCATCCGAATCCAATGGTAAAAGAATTATGCATGAAAAAATCAAAATATATGGAAGGTGATTTCCTATGTTCTGCATGGAATGAATATGTCAAAGAATGTAAAACACATCCAAAAATGCCATGAATACAAGCACATGAGAAAAGATGTATTTGGAAAAGAATATTTTACAAAGCAACACAGTTTTGGCCAACAGATGTCATATTCAAATCTCTGGATATTTTTGTTCTGGAATTTAATATTGGCAGAAGTATGACAAAAATGAGAAGAAATCCAAATGAACCAAGTCACCAGCTGTTCCTCCTCGTGCTTGCTCGTTGCAAAAAACTTGCCTTGGCGCCCTTTCGGGTTTTCACCAAGGTTGCCCCCACCCTTTTTGTTTTTGTTTCGTTTTGTTTCGTTTGTTTTTTTGTTTTTTTGATTTTTTTGATTTTTTTGTCTTTTTGTTTTTTTAAGGTGCCCTTTCGGGCTTTCACCTAAGTAAGCAATGGAAGAGCTCGTCCATAATCGACTCAGAAATGTAAGTTGAAGATTGCTGGCATCAGCAAAATGCACTTCCCTTGTAAGATTAGGCGAAGGCATTATGGACATCACTTGCCAGTTGATTAGCAAACTTTCCAATAGAAATACAACAAGTGACGAAAGCCAGGACTTTGGGCTTTTGTAATGAGGTCAGGTGGGGTGTTTTCAAGAAAAGTTGAGGCTTGAAAGCAAATTTGATGAGAGGTGTGAAATAACCTGAGATTGCATCATTTTGAGATCATCTCCAAATTTTGAACAAAACTGAGGAAATTTGCCCCAGTTTAATTGAATTCTTCTCTTTGTGCTTTTCATTGCATTTTTCACTTTTGCATTTTCCTTCAAAAACTAAATTTGCCCCAGTGTGGGGTTCTCTTTTTCTTTCTGATCATTTTTTCAAAATGAATTTGCCCCAGTGTGGGGTTTTCCTTTTCTTTCCGATCATCTCTTTTCAAAATGAATTTGCCCCAGTGTGGGGTTGGCAATTCTCAGGGGCTGCCAAACGAAAATTTGTCAATTCTGATGGCTCAAAGGGGACAAGTAGGGATAAAATGCTTTAAATGTAAAAGAAGAGGGCCTGACTTGCATTTCGCCATTTGCATGAATTTCTAAGGAAAATTTGCATGATCAAATGAATATCTTCTTGCACATATCTGATTTGATGGGTTGAGGGAATGTTTGACCATCCATTTCCGCCAAAATGAGTGTTCCGCCAGGTAATACCTTTTGGACAACGAACAGCCCTTTCTGATTTTGGGCGAATTTGTCTCTGCCTTCGTCTTGTATTGGCAAAGTTCGCTTGAGTGCTTTGTCGCCTTCCTCAAAATGTATGCTGATGAAACTTCTTGTCGTAGGCTCAGGCCAGGCGTGTTTGTAACATTTCATGACAAACGGCATTCTTGGCTGAACTCCCATTAGAGTGTGCAAAGATTGAATTTCTGCTACTTCAAACGAGACTGCCTCCAACCATCTGTACACCTTGACACATGGTCAAACTCTTAATCATCTCCTTTTCTGCTTTTGTCCAAACGAATGCTGATTTATGTCCTTTTGACCTTATTCTCAGTGCCAATGCTATGGCTTCTAGGTTTGGTTCGAATTTCTCCTCGTTTTGTTCAAGATTTTTTTTGAAAAAGAATCAAATACTTTCTCATTATCACTCTCGCTTTGAAATTTGGGTTCCAAAATTCTCAAGTCGTGAGTGAGATAGAGATTGCCATTATTGAATTCCCAGAAAAGTGATATCCAAAAGATCAAATAATTTTATCTTTGGTCATTTAAAAGAATTAACGAATTTGGGATAATACACAAACAAATATACAACAAACAAATGAACAAGCAATATGAGCGAAATATAAACAAACGAATAAACAAAATAACCTGACAAGAATGACTTGTGCATTTTCATAAAACCTTTGATTGAAAGCAAATGAAATAAAACTTAAAAAAAATATTTACATGCGCAAATTTTAGTCAAAAGTAAAGATGTTTTCATTAGCTAATTACAGATGCAAAAGTTTTTCCCTCATGAATTCGCATGAATGACAAACCCCCTTTAGGTTTACCGAAACTCCTTCTGAATGGGTAGAAATTCGGCTGTCCAATTGGAAATTGATCTCTCAGGGATATCGGGAAATTCTGCATCATTTCCAAACACTTCAGCCTCACTTGATGAGTTTTTAGCAGGCTCCTTAAATTCCGTATGGTCCATAATAACCCCAATGGTGTTATCGTACTCTGGCAGGGGGTTCTTATCCACATTTGGCGCTTGTGCCTCTTTTCTTCTAATTACAATCTCTCCAGCTTCAATCATATCTTGAATTTTATGCTTGAGTGCTTTACACTCAGCAATCGGATGGCCGGGTGCCCCTGAATGATAAGCACAGACAACTTGTGGGTTATACCCAACGGGTATGCCATACGGATAGGTTGGAGGGGGAATGACACCTATTTTCCCGGCAGCCTTCAATTGGTCATATAATTGATCCAAAGGCCTGTCGAGATTGGTGAACGTGCGGTTACGTCCTGGATTGTTGGCTTTAGGGAGTTGAGGATAGTTGTAAACGGGTCTGTTTGGCGGAGGCATTCTTGGATCGAATGGAGGCCGATGACGATTTTGGTGAGGATTTGGTTGAGAAATTTGAAAAGGAGCTAAAGGTGGGTTAGGATAGCTTGGGCGAGGTCGAGGATAATTGGTGTTGGTGTGATAAACAGGATGAATGTTTGAATAGTAAGGGTAAGGGTTGGAGTAGGTAGGGTATTGTCGAGGTCTGGGCTTTGAGACAGGGTTTCGATCCCAGGCAAAAGCGATTTCCCCCTCTTTCTTTTGGAATTGCTTCTTCCCATTACTACCTTGGCTTTGCAAAGCATCCAACTGCGATTTGAGGGCAGACACATTAACAATCTTTCCAGCCTTCACGAAATCATCAAATTCCTCAAGCTTATTAACAATTGCGGCAAATGAGCATCCAGTCATGCGAAAAATTTCTTCAAAGTACGGCGGATCATGTGCCTTAATGAAAGTGCGTATGATTTCGTCCTCCGTCATTGGTGGCTCGACTTTTGCAGCTATTTTCCTCCACCTCTTGGCATAAGTCTTGTGATCTTCAGGTGGCTTCCTCTTTGTCCCTTCCAACGTGGTTCGTGTTGGAGCCAGCTCGCAATTATACTCGTACTGCTTTACAAAAGCGTTGGACAAGTCCAGCCAGGTCTTTGCTTCTTCGGGTTTCAGCTTGGAGTACCAGTCGAGTGCATCCCCCTCCAGACTTTCTGGGAATAGCCTCAAAGGCAGATTTTCATCATCTGTTGGCCTACCCAACTTGTTGGCGAACAATCGGAGGTGTGTCTTGGGATTGCCCGTTCCATCATACTTGCTGAATTTCGGGGTTTTGAACCCCTCAGGCAATTGCACATTCGGGAAAAGGCAAAGCTCATCGTAATCCAAGACTCCTTGTTTGTTCACCCCCTGACTTTTCTTTATAAACTCATCGAAACGGTCCAGGCGTTTGAGAAGCTTTATATCAACGGGAGCGGAAGAGTCCCCAATTTCTGCCTTGGTTTGAACAATATGGTCTGGTAGGAATGGCTCAGCAATAGAGTGATAAAAGGTATGCGGCTTAGGAGGTATATTCGAAGTGATTTGGGGTTGTGGGCCTTGCATGTAAGTAGGGAAGAATGAAGGATCAGGAGGGCAAGTGTATGGCAAATGTATGGTGGGATAGGTGAAAGTTCCTTCGGGTGAAATAATAAAGGGTGGAGTAAAAGTGGTTTGGGTCGTGGGCATGACCAATGATTCTGGCCCCGATTGACTGATGAGTACAGACTCGGGTCGAACTCCGCTACTGATGAGCTCATCGATTAATTTCTTTTGGATGGCCATTTCAGATGCCATCTCACCAAACTTCGTGAGCATATCAGTCAGTTGGACCCCCAAACTTGCAGTCTCAGGTTGGGCTGTAGTAGCAGACTTATCCGACAGTTCCGGTTGCAAACTCATGTCTACACGATTCCTCTGGGCTTGACTGTGGGATCACGTTATGATGGGGCTTCGACGAGAAGCGATGTTTAAATATTGCCTGAAAATTTTGAAGGATTGCCTTTAGATTCAACTCTCGCTCAATTATTCCAACGAAAATAAAGAAAAGGAAAAGAAAAAGGCAAGAGTTAGTAGATATCCAGAAAAATCGGATGCATGTCCTATGGGGGAACCCTTTTATGCCAAGGGTAGGCCTAGCATGAAAATGCAATCCTCCAGAGCAGGCACTATACAATACCTGATGGATCCAATCAGCTTATGGAGTGAAAATAATTTTGAAAAATTTGGCCCATTGGAATAAGAAGAGACGTTTGTCAAAATGAGGACCTCGTCCGAAGGGATTGATTACCTTTGATTTGCAAAACACATGGGTTTGTCCTTGACGAACTTCCTATCAAAGAGATTGGAATTTGTTGATAAAATTTCTCAGTGAATTACGGGTCAAAACCCCAATTGATCAAGTGATTGGATGCAATGGACGGTTTTTCAAAATTGACTAGATTTCCCAATTTGGAATTTGACAATGAAACCCTAATAGGGCAAATGGGTTGAATGAAATTGACAATTTATTTAAAATCGACCAAATTACCCTAAAAAGGGAAACAGGTCAAATGAATTGAATGAAATTTATCCAAAATTAATCAGATTACCCTAAAAAGGGTAAATTGATCAAATAGATTGAACGAAACTTGATCTAAAAAATCGGCTCGGTTGCCCTAAAAATGGGTAAATTGGCCAAATGAATGATTTATTCAAAAATCGGCCGAATGACCCTAAAAAGGGTAAATCGGTCAAATGAATTGACGATTTATTGAAAAATAGACCAGGTGACCCTAAAAAGGGTAAATTGGTCAAATGAATTGACGATTTATTGAATGAATTGGCAAAATGAATTGGTTGAATTGTCCGGCCATTGGTTAATTCAAAATTATTGAGGTGCATTAGTCTATGACCTTCTAAAAATCAAATTTCGGCCTCAATTTATTTATCGTCTCAATAGGAGGAATCATTTGTGAATTTCTTCAAATTAATGTCCTTCACGCAAGGGATTTTTACCAATTTTTGATAAAATGGCCAAAAAGTGATTATTAGATGCTCATATTCCAAGGATCACTCTATGAAAATGATCGGATCCTACCTTACCTTGTGCACTATCCCTTTGGATGGTACAAAAATGTAAACGTGCAAGTCTCACTGGATTAAGTATCCGAGACACAAGGCGGCTTATTCCTAAACACGGGATTCCCTATGTGGCATTCCCTTTCTATGGTTTATGCATGATGCCATTTATTAAAGCAGTAAAACATGCAATTTGAAATGAAATCATGACCTAAAAGGACCTTTTATACGCCAAGGTAGGCCTATAATGCTATGCAATTATTGATCTATGAATGCAATATACCAAAATCTTTAAACGTGCAATAACCTATCTACGAGGGTAGGTTCTAAAAGAAGGTCATGCCAGACCTCTTATTTGCTAGGGTTTGTGAATGCAATGGAGACACAAAACCAAGAAAAGTTAGCTCAGCAAGGTAAATACACATAACACATTGTAGCAATGAAATCAATACAAAGAAATAAAGCAATAAAGGGAGAAAGGGGTTGGACCCCTCCCCTCGTGAATAGTGTCCCTAATAGGGTAAGGCAGACGCTATCCTAGGTAACACTATCATGGATGCATGAGGTTAGGGTTCACTAATGCATCTAGACTCGATAAGTCATAGGTCCCCGAGCCTTCAGACTTGGAAACCAAGGGTCATCAATCCCAAGGTTCTTTGTCGGTGGCTCGAGCGATTCCCCAGACATTGCTACGCACACGTCGTGTCACGGCCACATGTCTGAGTGAATCTATCAAAAATCCTCAACCTTCCACTAAAAGCTAAAGGCTATTAACCCAAAGCTTAAAGCGGAAGATTAAGTGACCCCTCGGATCGTGCTACGCACACGTCGTGTCACGATCACACGTCCAAGTGGGTCGCCTAAAGTCCTAACAGGGTGGAGTGGCGTGACAAGCCACTAAAAGAAAAATAAAGGAGGGATAAATAATTAAAGCGTATGCACGTATGCTAGTGCTCGTTTGGAGGGGAGGGATCAAGAACCAACGCGAGGCTCTAGGGTATATCCCCCCACCCAAATGCAATGCAAAGCGCGAGATAAAACAAGTAAAATATACATCCAAACAACCAATCATACATACGTGAGTGGGGAGTAGTTTTGTACGTGCGCGAGGCAAAAAGTCCTAAAAAGGAAAAATGCAACCCTAATATCCAAACGCTATGCATAAAAAGGGTAGAAAAGGGAAAAGAATGGCCAAATCAAATGCTCGGACCCACTTAGGAAGTCCCCAGTGGAGTCGCCAACTGTCGCGCCCCACTTTTTGAATGAATGAATGTGTGTTGTGGTGTGTGTAGTGTGGTGTGAACGTGTGCAAAATGAAAATAAAGGCCATGGGACTTGATAAAGCGACGGTTTGGCCATATAAAGTTCAAAAAGGGTTTTTTGTATAAAAAATGGAGTCGCCACTTGGTATAGAGTTAGGGTGTACCAAGTCACCCAAAAATGATTTTTGTTTTTGAATAAAAAAGTAAATAAACCCTTTTAGAGAACTTTCGGGTCTACGTAACCAAAAGAGGGATCGGGGGTCACATTTGACGAAGGGGAAGGCAAGGATAAAAATCCAAGGCACCCCTTCGACCTAGCCAAGGCTAGTTGCGTGACTTAAACCAATTTTCCCTAATTTTTCTACCCAAGGTATGTATCGCGTGTTGGATATGTCTATATGAATGCAAAAACCTAGACCTAGGGGGACATGGGGGAAATTTCTCTTCAAAGGTTGAGTGGTACCAATCACATTAATTGTGAAGCCCAACAATGATCCTTTTGGAGAGGTCACACCTAAACCTAAATGATGTGAAAAATGAGTGAATGAATGCATGCCATGAAAAATGTGAGTTTGTGTGAACAAGTAATAACAACAATAGTGGTAGTGGAAGTGTGCAAAGAAAATGTCCTTGAATGTAGAAATATACTCTAGGTGCCAGTGGGCAAAATGCATATATGCAATCAAAAGAGTGTGAAAGTGTTGGGGTGCAAATGAAAAAAGTGCTCGTGTGCAAGTGAATATAAATATGGCATAGATAGTAGTGTGCAAATGGGTGCAATTTGTGAGGTAGAAAAACAAATAAGTGATAGGAGAGGTGTGTGAACATAGCATGTGAAGTGAGAAAATCATAAGTAGTGAAAAATGTAGATGAAAGAGTGAAATGATAAGATGAGATGCATGAACCTACAGGAGTGCATCAAGTCGGGTACGGGAGACCTAAGTCGTGACTCAATTTACCCTTTTATAGAGAGGATACAAGCGTGCTAAGGCTTAGAAAAAGCCACACTCGTCTATATCCCATATTTAAGGGGACACTCAAGCAAAATGAACCCTATAGCTAGTATGGGATGCAAAACCTAAAATGAGGGGAAAAGGGGATCAAGGATCATGCCAAATGATAAAACTAAGGAAAAATGCATGATATGTAGTGAACAGGCAAATGATGTGCTAACGACGGGAAATCCCTAAGGGTCTAGCGTTGGACTAGCCCATTCTATGAATTCCGACTAGCGTTGGACTAGCGGAAACGTACATTCATCCATTCCATTCATTCATGGCAATGAAAGCAAGTAGACATGCCAAAATACTCGTAAACACATAGCACATAGCATTTAGCATGCTCGACTAGATGCAAGAGCCTAATAAAGCAATTAAACATGTAGCAACAAAAACAAGCAAGCAAGGGGAAAGGGAAGTGGACCAGATGCTCTCCGAGCCCTATCTATTACAAGCCAAGAGGTGTACACATACCCCATAAAAACATAAAGGGGAAGGGGAAATGGACCAGATGCTCTCCGAGCCCCATCTATTACAAGCCAAGAGGTGTACACATACCCCATAAAAACATAAAGGGGAAGGGGAAATGGACCAGATGCTCTCCGAGCCCTACCTATTACAAGCCAAGAGGTGTACACATACCCCATAAACTTAAATAAAAGTAAAAGCAAGTAAATGCATGCAAGGAGGTAAGGAAAGCGGAGTAGGCATGCATATTCACATAACACGTAGGAGCACATAGGGTCAAATGAAGTGCAAATGAGGGATAGAGTGTACCTCCCTTGGAGCGACGCCCTAACGTAGTGAAATTACTAACTTACCCTCCAAAATAATAAAAAGGTCAAGGTACCACTTAAATTATCAAATAATCACATGAAACAAAAATTAAGTATAAAAAATGAAGGTTAAACACTAAATTGAGTCAACTAAAGTATTTACATAGACAAACCAACCATGTACAAAGCAATTAATGCAAGAGGGACTTAATTAAAAGGACTGAAAATTTCTGAAAGAGAGTAAAATAAACTACCCAAAGTTGATGACTTAAGATGAGACCCATTAAAATCAAATGCAAAAATGTGATTAGAACACAAATCCAAGCTAAAAAATTCTATTAAAATTTATTGAATCTCAAAATGCATCCTAAAACTCACTAAACGTCTTACCCAAAATCATGTCAAAGCATACCAAAAGCAATTAAGATTCTAGAATGATAAAATTGATTAAATTATTCAACTAATTGGACCATAACAAGACAAAGGGGGAATTTAGGGGGTCAAAATGCAAGTGTTTTAGGACCTAATTGTAAGAACATGGAATGTAATTGGGCCATAGTGAGTCAATGGGGAACTTGGGGGATTAAAGGATAATTTTTATTAAAAGATGTTTACATGCATGCATACGTAGGAAGCAAATTTTCTGCCATGAACACAAATAAAGGAATTGCTGCAGCATTGTATAACTTCATCAATCTCCTTTCCTACAACCATTTTCATGCCAACTCCTTATTCAAATTCAACTCATTCATGCCAACACAACAAGAAGAAACATGCTGGAGTTACTATCTAACAAAAACAGCAAAAGTTTGGAACCGCAAATGGAAGAACATAGCAAGACACAACCGTAAATTTCTGGTGCAGCAAAATGAATATGCATTTTCCAGCAAGCACTTTGGCATGATTCAAATGTTTTTTTTTCATTTCGTAAACCCAAAACCATAAACTCAGCACTAAGCTCTCCAACTCGTCTCTTCAACACAAAATTAAACATGCAACCCAAGTGCAAACTCAGAGAGCAACCATGGACAGAAACAAAAAAAACGCAGCAACTCTTGCTTCCTTCATTTCAGCTTAGATATATTTGCATACAAATGTTCAAACAAGCTCTACCAAATATGACATCTAAAAATAAATGCAAGGAATTCACCCCCCCGATTACCATCAAATACCACCCAAGCATAAACTGCCTTGAAGATTCAAACAAAGCCAAAGGACAAAAAAAATGCAGCAAAAGAAAGCATAAAACTCGGCAAATTTCCATTCCTGTAATTCTTGTGTTCATTTTAATGCAACTTTCCATCCCAAACACGGCTAAAATCTCAACCAAACAGAACAACAATGTCAACCGAACACTAAAGATAACATAACATGCAAAACCAAAACTTGAACAATAAAGAAAAGAAAGAAAATCATGACTGCCGCAGGCCTTCGGCTTCTTGAGGCAGTCTAATAGTACACCACACCTTGCTACTCGAAGTGGCAGCAAGCACACACACGGGACACCATAAAACAACAAACAAAACCCCATAGGTAATTTAGGCCATTCTGGAAAACCCTCTCAGCCTAAAAGATTGATTTTTCCCTCAAAAAACTGCTGCTATAAAAACAGAATTTCGAACCTGTTGCAGCAATCTTTCATACGCAACCAGAACCAAACTAAGACTCAAACAAAGCCTCATGGATTTATTGTTTAACCATCACAGAAAATCCTTAACCCCTGTTCTTAAACATACTCATCTTTTAGACTCCTACTGCATCTTATCTTAGCAAATGAGCAACATGGCAGAGTCAAAAACATCGAAAATTTGAACCAGCATCCACTCAAGAAACCAGAGACAACATAGGTTTGTTGCTGGCTAAGAGAAAACAGAGATAACTCCTATGCAAACAGTCTTGGGAATGCACGCTAATGCAAAGCCTAGATGCTACCACATGATACCCATATTGGAGTCAATCAGCGCATGAAAATAAAATAAAAATAACCGCAAGACTGAGAACAAAAAATCAAATAGCCCAGGCCTTGATTACAGAGGAGGTGTGCAGGCGGAAGAGGATAAGCAAGTTGTTACCTTGGGAGCCCTAAACAACTGCTGTGTAAAACGCTTGAGCTTGAAGCGATTGAACTCCTCGAAACTGCTATGACCTTGATGAGGCACTTGTCGGCGAAAGTTTTGGATGTTCTCGATCTTCTCCGCTTGCCCGAAACCCAGCTCCTCTATTTCCTTCCTTTGTTTTTCTTAAGTTTTGCAGCCGTCACTTGATGCCCATTCTCTCTAATTTCTGTCTTCCCCCCTTTCTCCAAAACTCTCCTTCCTTCTCCCACCTTTTGCCGTCTGTTTTTCTCTCCTTTCTCTCCTCTCTCCCCGTTAGCTTTCCCTATAGCCGTTCCCTTTGGTTCCAGATTTCCTCCTACACTAGCTCTCTGTGCTTTTGTTTTTGCCTTCAGACTCCCTTCTCCCCAAAACCCTTGCTCAGTTTTTCTTTCGGCCTGTCAATGCTCTCCAAAAAATTCCCTCTCGCGGCTGATGTTTTCTTTCTGCTTTTATATGGAACTCCAAGGCCCTTAAACCCTCCACTGAATGGTCAGGATGAAGGCCAGCCTCTGCCTTCATCCTGCCCTTCAATGGCACGTACGAAGTTAGCCTTTTGCAAGCTGCCAAAAATGCAGCTTGCAGGCCACGATCCCTTTTTTTTTTTTTTTTTTTTTCAAGAAAACTAATACAACTTGATAATTACAGAAAATGACAAAATAAATAATAACAAAATTACACAAACCAGGTAATAATAATTATAACAAAACAACAATAATTTTAAACAAAACACTAAACAAAAATGGCCATTTTTAATTTTCAAATTTTCTCTTTTCATCATTTTCTTTTTCTCAAAATAACTTAATAAAAATAACTAAAGTGCCCAAAGATTGAATTTAAAGAAGTAAACATATTTTTGTGAACAATTTTTCCTTTTTCTTTTTCCTCTTTTTTTCTATTTTCAACAAATTCTATGATAAAACTTAAAAATAAAAATAAAACTGGAAACTAAAAACTAAAAATGAACACGACAAATAAAAAACTAAAAATGAAATTACACCAAAAATTTGGTGTCTACAGTTTGCCCCTCTTTGTCTGAGTTTTGAAAAAACTTGAGACAAAGAAGTAGACACCAAATACTCACCTGTGTTATTTGACGGTGAAAACGTCTCAAACAATGGACGCTTTTAGAAATGGGGACTGACCCCTTTTGAAATCGGAACTGACCCGAAACTGGAAATTTAAAACGGGATAGACCCGAACATGAAATTTGAAACGGGATAGACCCGAACAGGAAATTTAAAAATTGGGATAGACCCACGGGATAGACCCGAACAGAAATTTAAAATTGGGATAGACCCACGGGATAGACCCGGACAGAAATGTAAAATTGGGATAGACCCACGGGATAGACCCGAACAGAAAATGTAAATGGGATAGACCCACGGGATAGACCCGAACAGAAAATTAAAATGGGATAGACCCACGGGATAGACCCGGACAGAAATTTAAAATTGGGATAGACCCACGGGATAGACCCGGACAGAAATGTAAAATTGGGATAGACCCACGGGATAGACCCGAACAGAAATTTAAAATTGGGATAGACCCGAACAGAAAATGTAAATGGGATAGACCCACGGGATAGACCCGGACAGCAATTTAAAATTGGGATAGACCCACGGGATAGACCCGGACAGAAACGTAAAATTAGACCCACGGGATAGACCCGAACAGAAATTTAAAATTGGGATAGACCCGAACAGAAATGTAAAATTGGGATAGACCCGAACAGAAATTTAAAATTGGGATTTTTAAACAATGAATTGAGTTCTTACCTGAGAGTAGTTCAAACTTTTGTACCAAGAGGGAGATTTGGATCTTTATGGCTGGAACGATAGCTGATGTTGTTCCTTATGACCCAACCTTTGCCAAATTATCATTTCGTCCTTGCTTACTGGAGAGCTTTTTCTGACGTCGATTCAGGTGCGAAAAGAAGTGTGGTTGTTTGTGTTTGTAAATGCAACGTTCCTGGAAAAAAAAAAAGAAATAATGGACTTGCCACCATCATTCGATCCGGCTTGCCTTTAGAATCGTGTAAACATGAGTCTTTTGATGCCTTTGCCAACTTTTGCTGCGGCATCTGCCTTGGTTGAACTTGTAATTTTGAAACCTTTCGATTCCGGAGACCAATAAAGTGCGCATTTACCATGTCACCAAATCCATGTAGCAGCTTGGTTGCATTTTACTCACTTTAAAAGATGATTGAATCCCATATTCTTGCACAAACCTTAGGGTTTATCATTCATCCGAATCCAATGGTAAAAGAATGATGCATGAAAAAATCAAAATATATGGAAGGTGATTTCCTATGTTCTGCATGGAATGAATATGTCAAAGAATGTAAAACACATCCAAAAATGCCATGAATACAAGCACATGAGAAAAGATGTATTTGGAAAAGAATATTTTACAAAGCAACACAGTTTTGGCCAACAGATGTCATATTCAAATCTCTGGATATTTTTGTTCTGGAATTTAATATTGGCAGAAGTATGACAAAAATGAGAAGAAATCCAAATGAACCAAGTCACCAGCTGTTCCTCCTCGTGCTTGCTCGTTGCAAAAAACTTGCCTTGGCGCCCTTTCGGGTTTTCACCAAGGTTGCCCCCACCCTTTTTGTTTTTGTTTCGTTTTGTTTCGTTTGTTTTTTTGTTTTTTTGATTTTTTTGATTTTTTTGTCTTTTTGTTTTTTTAAGGTGCCCTTTCGGGCTTTCACCTAAGTAAGCAATGGAAGAGCTCGTCCATAATCGACTCAGAAATGTAAGTTGAAGATTGCTGGCATCAGCAAAATGCACTTCCCTTGTAAGATTAGGCGAAGGCATTATGGACATCACTTGCCAGTTGATTAGCAAACTTTCCAATAGAAATACAACAAGTGACGAAAGCCAGGACTTTGGGCTTTTGTAATGAGGTCAGGTGGGGTGTTTTCAAGAAAAGTTGAGGCTTGAAAGCAAATTTGATGAGAGGTGTGAAATAACCTGAGATTGCATCATTTTGAGATCATCTCCAAATTTTGAACAAAACTGAGGAAATTTGCCCCAGTTTAATTGAATTCTTCTCTTTGTGCTTTTCATTGCATTTTTCACTTTTGCATTTTCCTTCAAAAACTAAATTTGCCCCAGTGTGGGGTTCTCTTTTTCTTTCTGATCATTTTTCAAAATGAATTTGCCCCAGTGTGGGGTTTTCCTTTTCTTTCCGATCATCTCTTTTCAAAATGAATTTGCCCCAGTGTGGGGTTGGCAATTCTCAGGGGCTGCCAAACGAAAATTTGTCAATTCTGATGGCTCAAAGGGGACAAGTAGGGATAAAATGCTTTAAATGTAAAAGAAGAGGGCCTGACTTGCATTTCGCCATTTGCATGAATTTCTAAGGAAAATTTGCATGATCAAATGAATATCTTCTTGCACATATCTGATTTGATGGGTTGAGGGAATGTTTGACCATCCATTTCCGCCAAAATGAGTGTTCCGCCAGGTAATACCTTTTGGACAACGAACAGCCCTTTCTGATTTTGGGCGAATTTGTCTCTGCCTTCGTCTTGTATTGGCAAAGTTCGCTTGAGTGCTTTGTCGCCTTCCTCAAAATGTATGCTGATGAAACTTCTTGTCGTAGGCTCAGGCCAGGCGTGTTTGTAACATTTCATGACAAACGGCATTCTTGGCTGAACTCCCATTAGAGTGTGCAAAGATTGAATTTCTGCTACTTCAAACGAGACTGCCTCCAACCATCTGTACACCTTGACACATGGTCAAACTCTTAATCATCTCCTTTTCTGCTTTTGTCCAAACGAATGCTGATTTATGTCCTTTTGACCTTATTCTCAGTGCCAATGCTATGGCTTCTAGGTTTGGTTCGAATTTCTCCTCGTTTTGTTCAAGATTTTTTTTGAAAAAGAATCAAATACTTTCTCATTATCACTCTCGCTTTGAAATTTGGGTTCCAAAATTCTCAAGTCGTGAGTGAGATAGAGATTGCCATTATTGAATTCCCAGAAAAGTGATATCCAAAGGGTCAAATAATTTTATCTTTGGTCATTTGAAAGAATTAACGAATTTGGAATAATAAGCAAACAAATATACAACAAACAAATGAACAAGCAATATGACCGAAATATAAACAAACGAATAAACAAAATAACCTGACAAGAATGACTTGTGCATTTTCATAAAACCTTTGATTGAAAGCAAATGAAATAAAACTTAAAAAAAATATTTACATGCGCAAATTTTAGTCAAAAGTAAAGATGTTTTCATTACAGATGCAAAAGTTTTTTCCTCATGAATTCGCATGAATGACAAACCCCCTTTAGGTTTACCGAAACTCCTTCTGAATGGGTAGAAATTCGGCTGTCCAATTGGAAATTGATCCCTCAGGGATATCGGGAAATTCTGCATCATTTCCAAACACTTCAGCCTCACTTGATGAGTTTTTAGCAGGCTCCTTAAATTCCGTATGGTCCATAATAACCCCAATGGTGTTATCGTACTCTGGCAGGGGGTTCTTATCCACATTTGGCGCTTGTGCCTCTTTTCTTCTAATTACAATCTCTCCAGCTTCAATCATATCTTGAATTTTATGCTTGAGTGCTTTACACTCAGCAATCGGATGGCCGGGTGCCCCTGAATGATAAGCACAGACAACTTGTGGGTTATACCCAACGGGTATGCCATACGGATAGGTTGGAGGGGGAATGACACCTATTTTCCCGGCAGCCTTCAATTGGTCATATAATTGATCCAAAGGCCTGTCGAGATTGGTGAACGTGCGGTTACGTCCTGGGTTGTTGGCTTTAGGGAGTTGAGGATAGTTGTAAACGGGTCTGTTTGGCGGAGGCATTCTTGGATTGAATGGAGGGCGATGACGATTTTGGTGAGGATTTGGTTGAGAAATTTGAAAAGGAGCTAAAGGTGGGTTAGGATAGCCTGGGCAAGGTCGAGGATAATTGGTGTTGGTGTGATAAACAGGATGAATGTTCGAATAGTAAGGGGAAGGGTTGGAGTAGGTAGGGTATTGTCGAGGTCTGGGCTTTGAGACAGGGTTTCGATCCCAGGCAAAAGCGATTTCCCCCTCTTTCTTTTGGAATTGCTTCTTCCCATTACTACCTTGGCTTTGCAAAGCATCCAACTGCGATTTGAGGGCAGACACATTAACAATCTTTCCAGCCTTCACGAAATCATCAAATTCCTCAAGCTTGTTAACAATTGCGGCAAATGAGCATCCAGTCATGCGAAAAATTTCTTCAAAGTACGGCGGATCATGTGCCTTAATGAAAGTGCGTATGATTTCGTCCTCCGTCATTGGTGGCTCGACTTTTGCAGCCATTTTCCTCCACCTCTTGGCATAAGTCTTGTGATCTTCAGGTGGCTTCCTCTTTGTCCCTTCCAACGTGGTTCGTGTTGGAGCCAGCTCGCAATTATACTCGTACTGCTTTACAAAAGCGTTGGACAAGTCCAGCCAGGTCTTTGCTTCTTCGGGTTTCAGCTTGGAATACCAGTCGAGGGCATCCCCCTCCAGACTTTCTGGGAATAGCCTCAAAGGCAGATTTTCGTCATCTGTTGGCCTACCCAACTTGTTGGCGAACAATCGGAGGTGTGTCTTGGGATTGCCCGTTCCATCATACTTGCTGAATTTCGGGGTTTTGAACCCTTCAGGCAATTGCACATTTGGGAAAAGGCAAAGTTCATCGTAATCCAGGACTCCTTGCTTGTTCAACCCCTGACTCTTTCTTATAAACTCATCAAAACGGTCAAGGCGTTTGAGCAGCTTTATATCAACGGGAGCAGAGGATTCCCCCATTTCTGGCTTGGTTTGAATGGTATGGTCTGGTAAGAAAGGCTCAGCTGTATTGTGATAAAAGGTATGCGGCTTAGGAGGTATATTCGAAGTGATTTGGGGTTGTGGGCCTTGCATGTAAGTAGGGAAGAATGAAGGATCAGGAGGGTAAGTGTATGGCAAATGTATGGTGGGATATGTGAAAGTTCCTTCGGTTGGAATAGGTAAAGATGGAGTAACGGTGACTTGAGTTGAAGGGATGACAAATGGCTCTGGCCCAGGCTGCCTGCCGGGCACGGGCTCGGGTTGAACTCCACTGCTGATAAGCTCATCGATTAATTTCCTCTGGGCCGCCATCTCAGTGGTCATCTCACCGAACTTAGTGAGCATCTCAGTCAACTGAACCCCCAAACTTGTGGTTTCTGGCTGGGTAGTTGCGGCGGTTTTATCAGACGATTCTGGCCGAGTACTCATGTCTACACGATTCTTTTGGGCTTTACTACGGGATCGCGTTATGATGGGGCTTCGACGAGAAGCGATGTTTAAATATTACCTGAGAATTTTGAAAGGAATTGCCTTTAGATTTAGCCCTTGCTTAGCTATTCCAATAAAAATAAAGAAAAGGAAAAGAAAAAGGCAAGAGTTAGTAGATATCCAGGAAATTCGGATGCATGTCCTATGGGGGAACCCTTTTTGTGCCAAGGGTAGGCCTAGAATGATGTAATCCTCTGGGGTAGGCACGATACCATACCTGATGGATCTGATCAATTGATTGAGTGAAAAATGATTTGAAAAAATTGGCCAATTTGGAGTGAGAAGAAATGTTTGTCAAAATGAGGACCTCGTCCGAAGGGATTGATCACTTTTGATCGATACAAGAACTTGCAAAAATGCACGGGTTTGACCTTGACGAACTTCTTATCGAAGAGATTGGAATTCGTTTTGACAACTTTTCTCAGTGAAGCACGGGTCAAAACTCCAACTGATCAAATGGCTGGATGCCATGGATGTTTTTCTCAAAATCGACTAGGTTTTCCATTTTGAAATTCGACATTGAAATCCTAATTGGTCAAATAAAATTAACAATTTATTAAAAATCGACCGGATTACCCTAAAAGGGAAACAGGGCAAATGAATCGAATGAAATTTAACTTATCCAAAATTAATCAGATCACCCTAAAAAGGGTAAATCGATCAAATAGATTGAACGAAACTTGATCTATTCAAAAATCGGCTCGGTTGCCCTAAAAATGGGTAAATTGGCCAAATGAATGAAAGAGAGATTGATGATTTATGCAAAAATCGACCAAATCACCCTAAAAGGGTAAATTGGTCAAATGAATTGACGATTTATTCAAAAATCGACCAGGCGACCCTAAAAAGGGTAAATTGGTCAAATGATTTGATGATTTATTCAAAATCGACCGAATGACCCTAAAAAGGGTAAATTGGTCAAATGAATTGGATGAAATGAATTTATTCAAAAATGATTAGATTGAACCAAAATTGAATGAATTGGAAAAAATGGATTGGATAAGATGGATGATTTGTTCAAAAATCGATTGAATTATTCGCCCACTGGGTGGTTTCAAGAAATCATTACAATGCCTTGGTCTATGAGCCTCTAAAATCAAAATTTGGCCTCTATATTTATCGTCTCAACAATGAGGAATCATTTGTGAATTTTCTTCGAATTAATGTCCTTTTACGCAAGGGAATTTTACCAATTTTGAGAAAATGGCCAAAAAGTGATTATTAGATGCTCATATTCCAAAAATTGCTTCATGAAAATGATCGGATCTTACCTTACCTTGTGCACTACCCCTTCGGACGGTACGAGAAAGGTAAACGTGCAAGTCTCATTGGATTATATATCCGAGACACAAGGCGGTTTATTCCTAGCACGGGATCGCCTAAATGGCATTCCCTTTCTAGGGTTTATGCATGATGCCAGTTTATTGGAGCAGTAAAATATGCAATTATGACCTACAAGGACCCTTTATACGCCAAGGTAGGCCTAGAATGCTATGCAATTATTAATCTATGAATGCAATATACCAAAATCTTTAAACGTGCAATAACCTATCTATAAGGGTAGGTTCTAAAAGAAAGTCATGCCAGACCTCTTATTTGCTAGGGTTAATGAATGCAATGGAGACAAAAACCAAGAAAGGTTAGTTCAATCAAATAAATACACATAACACATTGTAGCAACGAAAATCAATACAAAGAAATAAAGCTATCAAAAGGGAAAAAGGGGTTGGACCCCTCCCCTCGTGAATAGTGTCCCTAATAAGGTAAGGCAGACGCTATCCTAGGTAACACTATCATGGATGCATGAGGTTAGGGCTCACTAATGCAGCTAGACTCGATAGGTTTTAGGTCCCCGAGCCTTCAGACTTGGAAACCAAGGGTCATCAATCCCAAGGTTCTTTGTCGGTGGCTCGAGCGATTCCCCAGACATTGCTACGCACACGTCGTGTCACGGCCACATGTCTGAGTGAATCTATCAAAAATCCTCAACCTTCCACTAAAAGCTAAAGGCTATTAACCCAAAGCTTAAAGCGGAAGATTAAGTGACCCCTCGGATCGTGCTACGCACACGTCGTGTCACGATCACACGTCCAAGTGGGTCGCCTAAAAATCCTAACAGGGTGGAGTGGCGTGACAAGCCACTAAAAGAAAAATAAATGAGGGACGAAAAATTAAAGCGTATGCACGTATGCTAGTGCTCGTTTGGAGGGGAGGGATCAAGAACCCACGCGAGGCTCTAGGGTATATCCCCCCACCCAAATGCAATGCAAAGCGCGAGATAAAACAAGTAAAATATACATCCAAACAACCAATCATACATACGTGAGTGGGGAGTAGTTTTGTACGTGCGCGAGGCAAAAAGTCCTAAAAAGGAAAAATGCAACCCTAATATCCAAATGCTATGCATAAAAAGGGTAGAAAAGGGAAAAGAATGGTCAAATCAAATGCTTGGACCCACTTAGGAAGTCCCCAGTGGAGTCGCCAACTGTCGCGCCCCACTTTTTGAATGGTAGTGAATGTGTGATGTGAACGTGTGCGAAATGAAAAGTAAAAGGCCATGGGACTTAAGAATGCGACGATTTGGCCAAGTGAAGTTCAAAAAGGGTTTTTTTAATGAAAATGGAGTCGCCACTTGGTATCGAGTTAGGGTGTACCAAGTCACCCAAAAATGATTTTTTTTTGTTTTTGAATGAAAAAAGTAAATAAACCCTTTTAAAGAACTTTTTGGGTCTACGTAACCAAAAGAGGGTTCGGGGGTCACATTTGACGAAGGGGAAGGCAAGGATAAAAATCCAAGGCACCCCTTCGACCTAGCCAAGGCTAGTTGCGTGACTTAAACCAATTTTTCCTAATTTTTCTACCCAAGGTATGTATCGCGTGTTGGATATGTCTATATGAATGCAAAAACCTAGACCTAGGGGGATTGGGGGAAATTTCTCTCCAAAGGTTGAGTGGTGCCAATCACATTAATTGTGAGGCCCAATAATGATCCTTTTGGAGAGGTCACACTTAAACCTAAATGACGTGAAAAATGATTGGAATGCATGCCATGTGAAAGTGTGAGTTTGTGAAGTGAGAAGAACGATAAAAGTAATAAGATAAGAGTGAAGGTGTGCAAATGTAGATGAAAGTACTCGTGTGCGAGTGAAGATAAAATGTTCGTGTGCAAGTGAAGATAAAAGTGTTCGTGTGCAAGTGAAAGTGATAAAAAGGTGCATGTGTGCAAATGAGGCAAAAGTGAAAGTGTGATGATAAAGTGGATTGAGAATGCATGAGCCTAGGGAATTCATGCATATTGGGTACGGGGAGACCTAAATTGTGACTCAATTTGCCCTTTTATAGAGAGGATACAAGCGTGCTAAGGCTTAGAAAAAGCCACACTCGTCTATATCCCATATTTAAGGGGACTCTTCAGGCAAATGTACCCTAACTAGCATGAGATGCAAAAATCCTAAAATGAGGGGAAAATGGGTTCGAGGAACATGCCAAATGATAAAACTAAAAAATGCATGATATGTGGTGAACAAGCAAATGATATGCTAATGAGGGGAAATCTCAAAGGGTCTAGCGTTGGACTAGCCCATTCTATGAATTCCGACTAGCGTTGGACTAGCGGAAACGTACATTCATCCATTCCATTCATTCATGGCTATGAAAGCAAGTAGACATGCCAAAATACTCGTAAACACATAGCACATAGCACTTAGCATGCTCGACTAAATGCCAGAGCCTAATAAAGCAATTAAACATGTAGCAACAAAACAAGCAACCAAGGGGAAGGGGAAATGGACCAGATGCTCTACGAGCCCTATCTATTACAAGCCAAGAGGTGTACACATACCCCATAAAAGCATAAAGGGGAAGGGAAAATGGACCAAATGCTCTTCGAGCCCTATCTATTACAAGCCAAGAGGTGTACACATACCCCATAAAACTTAAATGAAAGTAAAAGTAAGTAAATGCATGCAAGGAGGTAAGGAAAGCGAAGTAGACAGGCATATTCACATAACACGTAGGAGCACATAGGGTCAAATGAAGTGCAAGTGAGGGATAGAGTGTACCTCCCTTGAAATTGGGGCCCAATGAAGTGGAATTACCAATTTACCCTCCAAAATAATAAAAATGTCAAGGTACCAATTTATTTGGGAAAATTAAAGAAGATAGGCAAACACAAGCTCACTTGGTCATAAAGCCCCCAAAGTTGTGAATTAAGTGCGGTTGACAAAGCATGGTAGTTAATTGAAACAAACAAGCAATGAAATTGTAGAATTAAAATTGCCAAGGACCAAATTGAGGAAATCATTCAATTAATTGGGCCATAGTAGGACAAGGGGAGACTTGGGGGGCCAAAGTGTAATTTTTGAACATTTCCATGCAATAGCATGCAACTCACGTAGGAAACATTTTTCTGCAAAATTTTCTGTCATGCTTTATCAACCGAAACCACACTCAAACACATAACTTGTTTTTCAAGAACATATTTCAACTCCAAATTCACAACCTTAAGCTAATCAGCAAGCTCCACCATAAACCTCATCCAAACAAAGTGAAAGCTTAGAAAAAAAACTCATGCAAAGTTCTAATAAATGGGCAAAACATTTGAAGAATGCAGCTGCCGTAATTTCCCTAGCTTCTACTTCCAAGACCAGATTCCAGATTCAGGCATGTATCATAACCAAAGTTTCTTTGATCTAACATTCAAACTTTGAAAATAAACAATCAAGACATTGGTTTGACATCCCTACAAGCAAGACATGGGAAGGAAATTCAAACAGCAAAAGACACACTGATGCAAAATTCTGGGCAAGATGTTCATATGAAGAGATGATTTAGCAACCTGCAATTCATTTTTGACATGGCCTATCAGCAAGTATTCAATACAATTTAAACCTTTCAGCCCCAAACATGCAAAACTGACCCTAAATCATTCCATTCCTTGCCCTTAATACAGATTAAACATGCAACTAGGTGTAAGGACTTGGGGAGCAACCACGGAGCAGCAAAACAGAACAGAAAAATGCAGCTTCTTTTGTTTTGTTGCAGGATTTTGCAGCAACAAGCTCATGTAGATTAAATTGCCAAAACAGGTAGACAAACATCAGAACATTTTGCAAGCATGAAGGCTGATGTGTAAATACTAGCCAAGTATGAAAGAAATCACAAACTTCAAACAAGCCAACATTCGAACAATCAAAAGGACAAAGTTTGCCCAGGCTGCTGCATCAACCGAGAACTTCGCATCTTGCTGCAGCAGTTTTTGTGCGCAAAATAATCAAACCTCATTTAAAGCCAGTTAGCAAAAATCCCCCAAAACAATTTTCAAACTTTGCAACGTAAAATATTGCAGCTTTAACATGAACATCAGAACAGAAAATACGGACAAACTGGGAGCTTTCACAACCATCTGACATGCGACTTCAGACGCAAAATTGAACGAATCAGCCAAGGAAATGCTATTTTTTCTTTAAAGTCCACATCTTTACTACTAAATCATAGCTTTGAGAATGAAATTAACGACACCAAACAACTTTGGAAACCTAATCAAACTTGCCATACAAAATAATCAACAAAAAGGCAACAGCTCTAAGCTAATGATAACGAAAAGGGCTACTGCAAATCTTTCCGTCATACTTGCATTTTCATTGCCGAACAAGATAGCTTAAACAATCAACACATAACCATTGGGGACAACAAACAACCCACGATTCTCACAGAAACTATCTATAAGCAAAGCTAAGAAATCTTACGATTCTGCTTCGGCCGGGGTTGGCAGCTAGTATGTTTCGGTAGAGGCTAAACTAAGATTCCCGCAGCTCCTCTCCTTCTTTTGGCTTGACCCGAAGCCCTCTTTACCTCCCTCCTTGGTCTCTTTTGCTTCCCAAACTCTCCCTCAGCCTTTTTACTCAGCTTTTCACTCAATCCTCCACTCCTAAAACCACTCCTTTCTCTCGCTGGTTTCGTTCGTTCTACAGCCGTCCATTCTCTCCAAAACTTTCCCTCACTTTTTTAGTTTTCTGGTTCACTCTTTTTCCGGCTACCCTAGCTGTTTTTTCCCTCTTCCCCGGCCGTCAACTACCCTCTCCCTCGCTCAGTTTTTCTGTTTGCCTCTCGATGCTCTCTCCCCCTTGCTCACCGAAAAACTCCTCCTTTGTTTTTTCTTTTTTTCTTCTTTTGCTCGATGCCCTCTCCCCTATTGCGGCTGCTGCTGCATCTTCTATTTATATGGGGCCACCCCAACCCTAAAACTCCCATTGTCTCCTCTAAAATTGCAGCCAAGGGCTGCCCGAGCCCTTACTTGCAAGCTGCGTAAAAACGCAGCTTACCATCGCGTATTCATTTTTTTTTTTTTTTTTTTTTTAAAGTAATTAAAATTGATAATAGTAAAAATAAATAACAAAAACAATTTAATTAACATTGGATGAAAAATAAACTAGAAACAAGAAAGTGCAAATTCCAATTCATCATCTTTTCATTTTCCATTTTTCCTTTTTCCTTTAAATAATGAAACTAAATCCTAAACAACTAAAACATATTTTTTTGAACACTTTTCTTTTTCCTTTGAGAAATTCTAGCTAAAAATGGATAAAATAACTAAAACTAAAAGTAAATACAAATAAAAATAGAACAAATAAAAACGAATAGTAAATAAATAAATAAATAATAAAACACCAAAAATTTGGTGTCTACAGTTTGCCCCTCTTTGTCTGAGTTTTGAAAAAACTTGAGACAAAGAAGTAGACACCAAATACTTACCTGTGTTATTCGGTTGCCCCTTTTCGGAGGACTGACCTAACAAGGAATTTCAGACATGGGACTGGCCCGAACAGAATTGTAAACGGGATTGGGATAGACCCACGGGATAGACCCGGACAGAAATTTAAAACTGGGATAGACCCACGGGATAGACCCGGGCAGAAATTTAAATTTGGGATAGACCCACGGGATAGACCCGGACAGAAAAAATTGATAGACCCACGGGATAGACCCGGACAGAAATGTAAATTTGGGATAGACCCACGGACCCGGAGACCCGGACACAGAAATTAAAATTGGGATAGAACCCACGGACCCGGGCAGAAATTTAAATTATAGACCCACGGGATAGACCCGGACAGAAATGTAAATTGGGATAGACCCACGGGATAGACCCGGACAGAAATTTAAAATTGGGATAGACCCACGGGATAGACCCGGACAGAAATGTAAATTTGGGATAGACCCACGGGATAGACCCGGACAGAAATTTAAAATTGGGATAGACCCACGGGATAGACCCGGACAGAAATTTAAAATTGGGATAGACCCACGGGATTTTTAAACAATGAATTGAGTTCTTACCTGAGAGTAATTCAAACTTTTGTTCCAAGAGGGAGATTTGGATCTCTATGGCTAGAACGATAGCTGATGTTGTTCCTTATGACCCAATCTTTGCCAAATTATCACTCCGTCTTTGCTTACTGGGGAGCTTTTCTGACGTCGATTCAGGTGCTAATAGAAGTGTGGTTGTTTGTGTTTGTAAATGCAATGTTCCTGCAAGACAAGAAGAAATAATGGACTTGCCACCATCATTCGATCCGGCTTGCCTTGAGAATCGTGTAAACATGAGTCTTTTGATGCCTTTGCCAACTTTTGCTGCGGCATCTGCCTTGGTTGAATTTGTAATTTTGAAACCTTTCGATTCCGGAGACCAATAAAGTGCGCATTTTCATGTCACCAAATCCATGTAGCAGCTTGGTTGTATTTTACTCACTTTAAAAGATGATTGAATCCCATATTCTTGCACAAACCTTAGGGTTTATCATTCATCCGAATCCAATGGTAAAAGAATGATGCATGAAAAAATCAAAATATATGGAAGGTGATTTCCTATGTTCTGCATGGAATGAATATGTCAAAGAATGTAAAACACATCCAAAAATGCCATGAATACAAGCACATGAGAAAAGATGTGTTTGGAAAAGAATATTTTACAAAGCAAAACAGTTGATGCTCCCTCTCTCTTGTTTCTAAGGTAAGTTGTGAAGAACCACCCTCCTCCCTCAGTTGATGCTTAAATCATGATTAGTGGTAGTATGAGATGCAAGTTTATGGATTATTTCTTGATTTGTGGTTGAAGTGATGAAGTTTTATTATTTTTGGGGATTTTTCTGTTTTAATATGAGCATGATTGTGTGGCCATCTATGATGATTGGAAATGGTATATAATGACTCTAGGAGGTGGGAAAAGTGGTTAATTGCAACCAATTTCTGTTTTGGAAGAAATTTTGGAAAGTTAGGGTTATGATGAATACATTCTGCCCGAATTTATAGCTCCTAGTTAGAGGACGAATTGGCCTTGGTTTTAAACATGAAAGTTGTAGGGAATGACATTTTAGAGGTTCCTACAAAATTTCAGGTCAATCGGAGTAGCGTAGCTCGTGAAACGATGGAATTACCCTTGCTGTCCTGTTTCTACCCGAACCTGAGAACTGCGATTGTAATTGGTTATTTTGGTTTGGAATGCTTCAGAATTGGTTGTTGAGGTCTTCTGATGAAATGTATCCCTGTATCTTAGCTTTCGTATGGATTTGGAATCACTTGGTTTGGACTTAGGTAGCCTGACTTATGATGTTTGACCCAGAATACGGTTTGTGAACCTGTTTTTACGATTCTGGTGTAGTATCTTGCATTTTGGACCTAGTTACACTCGAAACTAGACTGAGTGGCCTTCTTCAACATTGTAACCCCTTAATTTATGAATATACCTATAAAATTTCAGGTCAAACGGATTAGTGTATCCTGAGTTATAGACAGAACACTCAGTCCTGTCTTAGACATTAGTTTGTGCTGCGTTTTGAAGTCAGCCTCTGACCGTGCTTTTTTCCGTTTTGATCCCGTATGATCTGGGTGTCAACTCCTTCATAAGAAATTTAGATCTTGGTTTTATCTTCGAAACGGTATAACGTGCGTCAAAATCCGAGTTCCGTAGCTCCTGTTATGACCAAAACAAGATCGATCGTCAGAACTGCCTTGAATCTGGACAGTTCTGACGGGTACTTTGACACTCAAATTTCGTTCTATTATGAGTGGATTCAGATCTTGACCAAAACATCGAAGTTTTAGCCTTATGTCTCAGGTTTCTAATGCCTTTGGAATTTCCTGATTTGGATTTGTGATCTGGGAGTTATGGTCCAGTAAATATACCCTGTTCGTTACTCTAGAGTGCGAATTCCTGGAATGGTTTTCTGTACTTTCGACCTATTTCCGTTTAGATCCGGATTGAGGTGTCTTCATGAAAACTGTAACCCTTCCTCTTAGCTTCATAACGGTACCTCATGTACCTTTATCCGACACTCGTAACTTCGTTTAGGCTCAAAACAGTTTTGACGGCAAAATGGCTAGGCCGCCATTCCCGTTTCCTTATGCCGTTTCCGCACTCGTATGTGCCGATTTTGCCGTTTTGCTTGTTTTAGGTATATTAGTAGCCGTTTATGATATTATGTAACGCAATCTTCTCTTTCAGACGTTGGTGAGCTAGGTGAAGCCGGTGGGACCTACTAGCTACTCCTTGCGGCACAAATTTTGAACTTTTGCTCTTTTGTTCGTTGAGTAAGTACTCAGGCCGCTCTTATGTGTTAGTTGCTTATGTGTTTCGATATGTATGAAAAGGGTGCCTAGGCGAGGGTGTACTTTATCGCACTCGACCTAAACCCTAATTTACGCACATATTTGTACATGGCATATGTATATGAATCATTTTGGAACTAAACCCCTTGAGCTTGTGGCTCGGGGTGACTTTTGAGTAAATTTTGTGAAGTTTGTGAGTTTGGGGCCCGATCTCATGACCTAGATGGACTATTCGAGCCGGTTAGTCCAACCTGGTTTGAGGTCACCAAGTTTGTGAATCCGGTTCACCGATTATGTGGACCAAGTTTGTGACCCGAGCTTGTGAACCAAGCTCAATTTCGTTCGCTCGAGCAAGTTTGTGAGGTGTCTGGCCAGAGAGGGTGATAAGGTGTACGGTGGGAGTACAAGTGAAGTTCTACGGACCATTATTTGTGGTTGACGGAGTGTCGGCAGGAGGTCACGCATGGCAAACGATCTGGCTTTGGAGCCACCTGTATCCTTATTATGTGATGTTACTTTTCTGCTTTTACTTTACTCTTACTGTGTAACTGTTGTTACGTGAAATTTACGCTTTTGCCCCTGTTTACTTACTAAGCATATAGCTTACCCCTTTCCTTTTGTTTTCCTTAGCAGGGGCCGACGCGGGGACTTTTGGCACATACACTAGTATAGTTAAGTTTGCTTGTAATAGTTGGACAATTAGGATGTTTGTTTTTGTTCTGGTGGTTTGTATAAGGACCCTCCTTAGGGTCTACTCTTTGGTTTTGGTTATAATTATAAGGATGTAATAGGATGAGCAGGTACTTTTGAAGAATGTAATTAGAACACTTTTAGGGATTGTATATATTGTATATAGTGCTCTTTCGATTTATCTAGTTTTATTACTTTAAGTTTTGAGTCCTGGCGCGAGCTAGGCAGGCGGCCCGCCGATACCCTTGGGTTCGCCCTTGGGAGAAGTGGGGTCGTCACAATTCAGCCACAGTCTCCTTATAACACCAATGGCCATCAAAAAATCTTAAATTCTTTCTTTCAAAATAAGCTTTTGAGAAAACTGATGAAGCACTGTCTTTGGAAAATTTTTCAGAAAAAGGTATTTCAAAATGTGCAAAGATAGGAGTCAGAAATCTGCCATAAGAGAGCTTCCTACTACTGTCAGTGCTAATTTTGAGCAGAAACTTGCACATTATAAAATCAAAGTCAATGCGGATTTTTTCAACAAAGCAGTAGAAAAGATAAAGTTCCATTTTGTTTGCTTCTGTTCTGTGGCCATCAGTTGGCACCAACAGATTCGAAATGATGGTGAAGATGATCAGATTCTGAGGACTGAAATCATCTAATCTTGCCTCAGCAGGAGTATTGAAGTGAGTTTGAAAATAGGTCATGAGTTTGGCAATGTAAAAATGATGGTAGGCAGAAGGAAATTCCTCATATGAAAAGAAATTTGCAATTTTTCCTTTGAAACCAGATTCAATGCTAGTTTTCAAAATGGAATTCACAATGTCAGGAGTTAACGTGATGTCTATAGAGTTGACCTTAGAGATGAGTTCAGTGTGTGATTTACCCTTTCTAAGATTAGCAAAGAATTGATAAAGCATGTCAGGGTAAAAGACAATAGGAATGGTCAGAAGATGAGTCCATTTCTGGAATTCAAACAGTTTAATGACAGGTTCAAGATCAAGCTTACGAAATTCGTAGGGAAGGATGAGCCTTTGGGTGATGAACCCTTTTTGAGAGACTAACTCAAATCTGTCTTTGGCTTCATCATCAATGAATTTTGGGAGAGGAGTGGGTTCTGTTATGGGCTGTGTTACTGGATCTTTCCCAGAACGTTTCCCTTTCGAGGTTTGTGTGGCAGATGCCCCAACATTCTGAGCCTCAGACCTTGTCCTTGGAGATTTCCTGGTGGAGGGTTCAGGTGTTTGCTGATTCTCAGCAATGTTTCGTTCATTCTGCTGATCAACAGAGGGATCAGCAGATTGCTTTTTCTTGGATTGGGGAGTGCTCTTCCTCTTTGCAGTTCTCTTTTTTTTACCAGATGACCTTGTGACAGTTTCATCACCCTGGGTAGCCTGCTCTGGTTCCTTATTTCCACCAACAATGTTCCCTTCAGAGTTCTGCCCTTCCAACTGCTCATCAGATGATTCAGCAGTTGGAGTAACCAATTTTCTTTGGGCAGTTTGCTTCGCTTTACCACCACGGGTCACAATCTTCTTCTTAGGCGCCACAGGAGGTGGTTCCTCAATCTCAATGTCCTCATCTCTAAGCCTAAAGGACCGTCCGACACTAGTAGATCACCTCTGATTCTAACCATGATGCAATGTGGATGTGTTTTTGATGCAGAACGTGTTGTACAGAGGAAGAATGCAGTATGAGCAAGAATGAGAATGCACTGAAATGCCGCAGGGAGAGAATTATAAAAGTTAGGGTTTCGGATGTGAATTGGGAACAATGGGGTAGTTGGGGGTTAGGAGTGATTTTTATGAGTGGTTAATGAGCAATAGGGGTGTAATGGAGTTGGTTGAGTCAATTTCTTGGAACTTGGTTTGATGAGAGAGGAATTTGAATTTCAAATATGAGAGGAAACTGAAAGGTTGCGTCCGAGACTATGGAAGATAATGAACTAGGAAGAATAGGTAACTGCCTTATAGTGCTCAAATTTTTGAGTATCGGACGTCCGAACGTATTGAAGCGTCCGACACATCCGTCCGAACCAGGATTTTTCTGAAACTGGACGAAGAACAATGTCGGACGTCCGTTCCAATTCATCGGACGTCCGATAAGGATTGACCAAAAAACAAAACTTAGAATATTTTTTCTGAAGACACCCAGTTTTGTTCTCAGGAACACAAATTGATCCAGTGGAAGAGCTTTTGTGAGGATATCAGCGATTTGCTCTTTAGAACAAACAAACTGGACACGGATTACCCCCTTTGAGACAAGATCGCGAATGAAATGATGCTTTATATCAATGTGCTTAGTCCTAGAGTGCTGAATGGGATTTTTTGTCAGATTAATTGCACTAGTGTTGTCACAGTACATAGGTACACATTCATACACTAAACCAAAATCATTCAATGTGTTTTTCATCCATAGCAATTGAGCACAACAAGCACCAGCAGCAACATATTCAGCTTCAGTAGTGGACAATGAGATAGCATTTTATTTTTTACTAAACCAAGATACCAAACAATTTCCAAGAAAGTTGCATATACCAGTAGTACTTTTTCTATCTATTTTACAACCACCGAAATCAGCATCAGAGAATCCATATAAAGGAAGTTCATGACATTTTGGATACCATAAACCAAAGTTTAAGGTTCCTTTAAGATATCTAAAAATTCTTTTTACTGCATTCAAGTGTGATTCCTTTGGACAGGATTGAAATCGAGCACATAAGCATACAGCAAACATGATGTCAGGCCTACTGGCAGTTAAATAAAGTAAACTTCCAATCATACCTCTGTACTTCTTTTCCTCAACTTTCGTACCTTCCTCATCCTTGTCAAGTTTGGTAGAGGTGCACATAGGTGTTCCAACAGGCTTTGAATCCTCCATTCCAAATCTTTTCAGCAGCTCCTTGGTGTATTTTGTTTGATTTATAAATGTTCCATCTTGGGTTTGAACCACTTGGAGTCCAAGGAAGAAGTTCAGTTCTCCCATCATGCTCATTTCAAATTCTTTTTGCATGATGATGGAAAAGTCCTTGCACAAGCTCTCATTAGTAGCACCAAATATGATATCATCCACATATATTTGCACAATTAAAAGGTCTCGTGAGCTTTGTTTTGTGAAAAGTGTAGTATCTACAATGCCCCTTTTAAAACCATTTTCAATTAAAAATTCACTCAGACGTTCATACCATGCTCTAGGAGCTTGCTTTAATCCGTATAAAGCTTTTGAGAGTTTAAAAACATGATCTGGATAAGATACATTTTCAAAACCAGGAGGTTGGTCAACATAGACTTCTTGATCTATAAAACCATTCAAGAAAGCACTCTTAACATCCATCTGAAATAACTTAAAATTCTTGAAACATGCAAATGCTAGAAACATTCTTATGGACTCCAGCCTAGCTACAGGTGCAAAGGACTCATCAAAGTCTATCCCCTCTTCTTGAGTGTATCCCTTAGCCACCAGCCTGGCCTTATTTCTAACAACCTCCCCTTTATCATTCATTTTGTTTCTAAAAACCCACTTTGTGCCAATGATAGGATGGTCTTGTGGTCTAGCAACCAGGGTCCAAACCTTGTTTCTTTCAAATTGGATTAACTCTTCTTCCATAGCTAAAATCCAGTGCTCATCATTCAATGCATCAACAACATTTTTAGGTTCAATATGTGATACTAAAGCAAGATTATCTACTAGGTGTCTAGAAGAACGAGTTCTGACCTTTTCAGATGGATCACCAATTATAAGCTCCCTGGGATGGTTATGAACAAATTTCCAGGTTCTTGGTAGATCATTAGGAGTAGCGGTATCTCTGTCATTCACTTCTCCAGCTGGACTGTCTTGAGTATCAGTATCCTTTAAATCAGTTTCTGGTGAAGCAGAGTCATGATCATTGATTGCTAACTTCTTTAGTTCTTCTTGAACACCTGTATCATCATCTTCACCACAACTCATAGAAATGTCACCATTAGATTCATCAAACGTAATGTGTATCGCTTCCTCTATGATCAGTGTTCTACGATTATAAACTCTGAAGTCTCTTTTGTTTTCACAATATCCCAAGAAAAATCCCTCATCAGATTTTTTGTCAAACTTTCCAAGATGTTCCTTGATATTCAAAATGAAACATTTACAACCAAATACTTTAAAGTAACCAACAACAGGTTTTTTGTCAAACATAAGCTGATAGGAGGTTTTGTTCAAAATTGGTCTTAGGAGAACTCTGTTCATGGTATAACAGGCTGTGTTTATGGCTTCAGCCCAAAAATATTTTGGTAAATTGCATTTACTAAGCATGGTTCTAGCAGCCTCTTGGAGAGTTCTATTTTTTCTTTCTACAACTCCATTTTGTTGGGGGACTCTAGCAATAGAGAATTCATGAGTAATGCCATTATGATCACAAAATTCTGGAAAACCACAGAACTTGAATTCTGACCCATTATCACTTCTAATCCTAACAATTTTCAAGCCAAGCAGATTTTGCACTTTAGCAAACAATGAAGTAAAATTCTTAAAGGCATCATCTTTATGAGTAAGAAATATCACCCAAGTATATCTAGAGTAATCATCAACAATCACAAAACAATATCTCTTACCACCAAGGCTTGTAGTTTGTGTAGGACCAAACAGGTCAAGGTGCAAAAGTTCAAGTGGTTTTGAAGTAGAAACACATTTCTTGGATTTAAAAGATACCTTGACTTCTTTTCCAAATTGGCAAGCATCACATATCCGGTCCTTTTCAAATCTGATTTTTGGGAGACCTCTAACAAGATCCTTTTTAGAGATTTCCTTTAGCAAATCCATGTTGAAGTGACACAGTCTTCTATGCCATAACCATGGGTCCTCATTTGCTACTTTGAAACATTTGAGATAGGAGGAATCAATTTTTTCAAGAACAACTACATAGACATCATTAACCCTTTTTCCTTTGAAAATAATGTTGAACTTTGAGTCAAATATGAGACATTCAAGCTTTTTGAACAATACAAACAGATTTCTATTACACAGTTGGCTAACACTTAATAAATTGTAGCTCAGATTGTCAACGAGAAGAACATTGTGGATAGAGGTTTGACCATTCTTACCAACATCACCAATACCAACAGTTTTGGCTTTGTTATCATCTCCAAGCGTTACCTTTCCACTTGCTTTTTGCTTGAGTTTAATGAATTGTGATGCATCACCAGTCATATGTCTTGAACATCCACTATCAATGAACCATTTTGATTCTTTAGCAATGTTATCCTGGTTCACCTACACACAAACCCACAAGATAATACTTGGTACCCTTTACATGTTGGGTCCTTGAGAGTTAGTCTTATGTCTAACTATCCACATGCATCTCATGCCATTCCTCATGTTTTTCTTAACAAAACAGTTGCTATTCATGTGACCAAATTGACAACAAAAGTTGCATACTGATATTGGATCAATCAAATGAACAGGTTTAATGAATCTGACTTGCCTTTTCCTGTGGATAGCAAACTCATTTGCATTTTGATTCAGTCTTATTTGATGAGTATTAACATAAGGTTCAGTGTCATTCTTTTGAAGACGGTTCTGTTTCATATGGTGTAATAATTGACATAAATCATCCATCCTTTTTCTTAAGCTACATTGCTCACTTCTGAGTATGTCACAGAAATTTTTCTTTTTGTAAAGTTCAGCAATCACATCAGTTTCAGTTCTTTTCAGGTTCTCATTTTCATACTTAAGATACTTGTTTTGTCGAAAAAGATTTGCATTGTCTTGTATTAGAAAGCTAATTTTCTGCTTTAGTTCCTTATTTTTAACATAGGATTCTTTCAAGCTGTTATGCATTTTTTCTAGAAAAGAATTAACATCATCATCAGATTCACTATCACTGTCGATTTGAGAGTTGCATTGTGTTACCTCTTCATCTCCAATGGCCATGAAAGCCACTTGAGCAGATTCCTCATCTTCTTCAATTTCGCCTTCTGAGTTGCAATCATTCCAGGTAATCTGGAAATTGTTGAACTTTGGTTTTCGTTCAACCTTGTTCTCCTTCTTTTTCTTCATTGGGCACTCATTTGCATAGTATCCTGGTTGGCCACATTCGAAACACTTATCAGTCAGCTTCTTGTTGAATTCCAGTTTCCCTCTGTTTCTGAAGTCATTAGACTGATTTGGTAAGGAATAGCTGGATCCGCCTTTCGTGAATCTTCTCTTGTTGAGAAATCTTTTGAAACCTCTTGTGATGAGTGCAATATCACTGTCATCACCTTCCAAATCATTTTCATCCTGTGAGGCTGTTTCATCTTCGTCTTGTGAAGCTTTCAGAGCAATACTTTTTCTTACTTTTGTGTCTTCTTCATCCTGCATCTTAGATTTAAGTTTCAGTTCGTAAGAAGTTAGAGAGTTAATCAGAGATTCAATGGATAAAGTATTTAGATCCTTGGCTTCCTCAATGGCAGTCACTTTGCTTTCCCAGTCCTTTGATAGAGCATTCAGAATTTTTCTGTTCTTCTCACCTAGAGAGTACTCCTTCTCAAGCACCTCTAAATCCTTGATCAGATCATTGAATCTACAATACATTTTGTCAATGTTTTCATGAGGCTCCATCTTAAAAGATTCATACTTAGTGACCAGAATGGATTTCTTTTGTTCTCTCACATTCTCGCTTCCCTCATGGATCTCTCTAAGTTTATCCCAAATTTCTTTTGCAGATCTGCAGCCTTTGACTCTAATAGACTCATTTGAGTCTAATGCACTGTATAGAACGTTCATAGCCTTGGCATTTAGAGTGAGATGAATTCTATCTTCAGCAGTCAGCTCACTTCTGGCCTTTTGTCTCGGCCTATGAGTAGTTTCATCAATAATAGTTGCGTCATATGGACCTTCACTAACAATAAACCACAACTCAATATCAATAGATTGTAAGAATATAATCATCCTTTCCTTCCAGCTCACATAGTTTGATCCATTGAACATTGGAGGTCTAGTAACAGATTGTCCCTCAAAGAACATGACATTGTTGGTTGTCATATCTACTCCCAAGCCGATTGAGCTTAATCTCTAGGAGACCAAGCTCTGATACCAATTGTAAGGATCGAAGACAACCTAAGAGGGGGGGTGAATTAGGTTTTCAAAAAAACCAGCTAAGATATAGGTCACTTTTCTTCAAAGCCTACCTTTCTTTTCTCAAAGACCACCCAATGGATCAGATTACACGAAAGCACAGGTATTCGTAAGATGAAGAGGAGAACAGTTTATATAGAAAAGCTGTAAACGAAAATAGTGAAACAAACCAGGCTTCAAACTCTACTGGAGTTTGAACAGCACTTTTATATACCAGGTTACTTCAAGTTGAACAATCTTGCAACCAATATCCTGTGTACAAGGGAAGGATCACTTCCTTCTTGCCCCAAACCACACTTGGTCAAGCAAGGAAGTTTTACAAACAATCGAAAAACCCTCACAATGCTACACTATTGAAGAAGCTGTGTCACACTTGAAAAACTACAAAAGAATTGCACAAGCTAAGAATACAAATGTTCCTTTGGAGTATTCTAACACTTGAATCACTCACAATCTGATGTAGACTTGATGTGCAAAGTTGTTCTGAGATGGTTGACTTTGTTCTTTTTATAGGAGACCAGAAAATTCTTCAATTAATGCTGTCAACGGGTAGAAGGCAACTGAAGAGTCAACTAGCCGTTGGTGCTGTCGGACGTCCGATGTTCAGTTTTTATGCGTCCGAACGAGATCAATGAGTTCTGGAAGTTTTCTTGAATCTCTTAGGACGTCCGATCCCTTATCATCATGCGTCCGAGGGTAAGATGCACACTTGGAATTTCCTCTTCAATTCCTTCGGACTGCCGATGTGTCCAAAATGTTGCGTCCGAAGTGTAGTAACGCTTGTCAGACGTCCGATACTCAGGTGTTGAGCGTCCGATCGTGATCAGTAATTGTAGAAGCCCTGGCTTGTCTTCTTCGGACGTCCGAGTCTGAGTTCTTCACACGTCCGAAGGTACTCAAAGAATGTCGGACGTCCGATACTCTCCTTTTGTGCGTCCGACAACTTCCTCAGCACTTTTAATCCTTTTTGATCTTCTTTTATTTGCTTTAAGTCCACAGACCTGTTTAGTGTTATTTCTGAAAAGGATCTCTACAAAGTGTATTAGTAACATCCATTTATTTTGTAATCATCAAAAGATGTGAATTGAGATAAATAAAGGATAGTTGGCTTTTCTAATCAACACTCCTAGTGATAAGGTGAGATTGGAGGACATGCCTGTAGTGAAAGATTATCCGGATATTTTTCCTGAAGAATTAGAGTCTTTACCCCCGGAAAGGGACATAGCTTTTAAGATTGATGTGATTCCAGGAGTAGCACCTATCTCTAAGACGCCATATCGGATGGCTCCAGCCGAATTGAAGGAATTGAAATTACAATTACAGGACTTGTTGGAACGGGATTTTATAAAGGAAAGTGATTCACCATGGGGAGCCCCAGTCTTATTCGTTAAGAAGAAAGATGGGAGTTTGAGGTTGTGTATAGATTACAGAGGCTTAAATGATGTTACTATTAAGAATAAGTACCCGTTGCTCCATATTGATGAATTGTTTGACCAATTGCAAGGGGCGGTAGTATTCTCCAAGTTGGATTTGAGACAGGGTTATCATCAATTGAGGATTTTGGAGAAAGATATACTCAAGATTGCTTTTAACTCGAGGTATGGACATTTTGAATTTGCCGTGATGCCATTTAGGTTAACAAATGCACCTGCTGCTTTTATGGATTTGATGCACAGGGTCTTTAAGCCTTATCTAGACCAATTTGTGGTAGTTTTTATTGATGATATTCTGGTGTACTCTAAGAATGTGAAAAATCACGAGAAACATTTGAGAATTATTTTGCAAACTTTGAGGGAACACCAATTGTATGCTAAGTTTAGCAAGTGTGAGTTTTGGTTAAAAGAAGTGACTTTCTTGGGACACATAATTTCTAAGGATGGGATTAAAGTTGATCCAGGTAAAGTTGAAGTTGTTTCAAAGTGGAAACGACCGAAAAACCCTACTGACGTTCGAAATTTCATTGGACTAGCAGGGTATTACCGGAGGTTTATCCAGGATTTTTCTAGGATTGCTGGACCTATGACTGAATTGACCAAGAAAAGTGGGAAGTTTATTTGGAGTTCCAAGTGTGAGGAGAGTTTCCAGGAATTGAAAAGGCGTTTGATAAGAGCACCTGTGTTAGCATTACCGGATGGAAAAGACAGCTTTGTGATCTACACAGATGCTTCTAAGGAAGGTTTAGGATGTGTTTTAATGCAAAATGATAAAGTGATAGCATATGCATCTAGGAAATAGAAACCGCATGAAGGAAATTATCCGACTCATGACTTGGAGTTAGCAGCGGTGGTGTTTGCTTTAAAGAAATGGAGACATTATTTGTATGGGGTAGCATTTGAGGTTTTTACTGATCATAAGAGTCTTAAGTATTTGTTTTCTCAAAAGGAGCTGAATTTGAGGCAACATAAATGGATGGAATTTTTGGAGGACTATGATTGCACGATAAAGTACCATCCAGGGAAGGTCAATGTAGTGGCCGATGCTTTGAGTCGTTAGTACAAGTGGCCGGATTGATGATCAAGGAATTACACTTGTTAGAGGAAATTAGTTATTGGAATCCTAGACTTGAGTTGAGAAAAGGAATATTGTAGTGAATTCCATTCTGTTAGAACGTATCAAGGAATCTCAGGAAAAGGACGCCAAAGTGCAAAAGTGGGTGGAGAAAGTCAAAAAGGGAGAAAAGTTGGATTTTAACTTGGGAACAAATGGTATTTTGAAGTTTCAGAATCGGATAGTGGTGCTAAAAGATGAGGAACTTAAGGAGAAAATTTGGGAAGAGGCATACCGCTCGAAATTTACGGTACACCCTAGAGGGAATAAAATGTACCAAGATTTGAAGAATCTATATTGGTGGGAGAGTATGAAGAAGGAAATTGCCCAATTTGTCCAGACCTGTTTGGTTTGTCAACAGGTTAAAACTGAACATCAGAGACCATAAGCACTTTCGCAACCTTTGAAAATACCTGAGTGGAAGTGGGAGAATATCACTATGAATTTTGTATCGGGATTACAAGAACACAAAGAGGCCACGTTGCTATTTGGGTGATAGTGGATAGATTGACCAAATCGGCTCATTTTCTGTCGATTAATATGAAATACCCATTGGAGAAGTTAGCTAAATTGTACTTGGATGAGATTATCAGGTTACATGGAATACCTGTATGTATTGTGTCCGATAGAGATCCAAGATTTGTTTCAAGGTTCTGGCAAAAGATGCAAGAGGTGTTGGGGACTAAATTGAACTTTAGTACCACTTATCATCCTCAAACCGATGGGCAATCTGAGAGGACAATTCAAACCCTTGAGAACATGTTGAGGACTTGTGTTCTGGATTTTGGGGAAAGTTGGAGTAAGTTTTTGACATTGGTGGAATTTGCCTATAACAATAGTTTTCACTCTTCGATTCAAATGGCTCCGTATGAAACACTTTATGGTCGGAAGTGTAGATCTCGATTTGTTGGGATGAAATAGGTGAACGAAAGATCTTAGACCCAACTATAGTGCCTTGGATCGAGGAGGCTAATGGGAAAGTAAAATTAGTACGCCAGAGGATTCAAAGCGCACAGAGTCGTCAAAAGAGTTATGCAGATAATCGGAGGAAGGTGTGACGGCCCCACCTCCCCCTAAGGCGAACCAGAGGGTTCGGCGGGTCGCCTGCCCAGCTCTCGCCGGGACTCAGTCGTTCACTACAATCCTCAAATGAATTACAATATAAATCTCAAATATACATCACATGGTCCACAAATATACATCCAAGTCTCCCATAATTACATGTCATAAGCGAAGCGGAAACGATTCTCAACTATACATAAAATGATTCCAAATCCAAATTATACAAGATATATGCCATCCAGTCACGTGAACAAGTACTACAAGTCCTTCCTTCGCCACGAGCCCTGTGGAGGGGAATAAAATATTTTTGGGTTGAGCTAGAAGCTCAGCGAGTAACCAAAAAAATCAGTAATCAAATCGGTTTCACAATAGTTCATTTCAATGATGTCGTAAATCAAATGATAAGTCCAGAAACAATTACAACATTTACAATACATTAAATATGGAGTATCAATAATTCAAGAAACATTTACAATGGAAAGCGATAGTAACATTCATTAAAAGGATACGGGCCCACATGGAGCTATTTGTTTGTTCGTTCGATCCCTTTTTTTTTCCGGACGATAGCCGGACTCCACCCATCCGGACATAGCCGGACTACAAGGTAATACTCGAGTATACCAAATTCACCCAGGGTCACCATATCGCCCGACCGAGTCCGCTTCTGGCTCGAGTCGATCGGTAACGAAGGGCAGTGGCCAGTTCAGCCAAACGGCTTTCATTCATGCGCAACTAGCATTTAATCATTAATCATTAAAAATTTCCTATTTATTTAGGTCGAGTGCGATAAAGTACACACTCGCCTAGAAAACTCGTTTTAACAATCATTGAAAGCACTTAACACATTATCAATCAATAATAACAAGCCAATAAATCAAGGAATACAGCAACAAGGAACACTCATATGCAAGCACGCATGATATGGAAGAAAACAGTTCAAAAGTAACTTTGGAAACAGTTTAAAGGTAAATAATGCAAGAAAACGGTTCAGAAGTAACTGTGGAAACAGTTCGAAAGTAAATAATGCAGGAAACGGTTCATAAATAACTTTAGAAATAGTTTGAGGTCACTCACCTCTATGGCTCAGAAACCATCCATCATATATCATTGCCTTGCTCAAATCCAAGTCTTAGATCACAAACTCAATGCAATCAAGTCCTTTCAAAGTTCGGACAGCACTTCCCCTGAATTTGCTAACTTTTCCAGCCATCATGGCTTCATTATTTCCTCATTCCAACCCAAAGGTACACAACAACAAGTTCATCCAATAGCCATTCAGCAAGCTCCAAGTAGTACTAGTACAAGTCAAGCTAGGGAAAAGTCCGGAAATGAAAGTTAAGCTCAAAACCAGAAAAATAGTTTTGACGTCATTTTACGGTAATGGCACCAAAGGCGTTACGATTGTCGGATGAAGGTGTAAGACCCACCGTTTTGAAGATAAAAGACAGGGCCACAACATTACAGAATGTCACTCAACCCAGTTTCGAGTGTAACCAGGTCAAAAATGCAAGATACTATACCAGAATCACAAAAATAGATTCACATAACGCATTCTAGCGGAAACATCATAACTCAGGCTCTCCAACTCCAAATCCAGAAATTCCAAAACCAACTGAAAGCTAAGAAACAGGGATAAATTTCATCAGAAGGCCTCAACAACAAATTCGGAAGAAATACCAGCCAAAACAACCAATTACAGGCGTAATTCTTACATTCGGGTAAAACCAGAACAGCAATAGTATTTTCAACTTTGCTCATTCTATACTACTCAGATTGATCTGAAATTTTGTAGGAAGCTCTAAAATGTCATTCCCTACAACTTTCATGTTTTAAGCCAAGGCCAATTCTGTGACAGCCCCACCTTCCCCTAAGGCGAACCAAAGGGGTTAGCGGACTGCCTGCCCAGCTCTCGCCAGGACTAATGAGCAGAACACGCGATCTAAAACGTTTCGGGAAAGTAAAAGCGCGCGCGAACAAGCCACAAGTACCAAAATAACAAAATAATAAAAAAAAATGAAAATGATGACTAGTGCCTGGAATAGTAGAATCCGGAATCCCACCAAACATTAATACACAGCAATTCAACATTTACAACCAAATCGGCATGTCAAAACTATTCATCATAGGTAGACAAGGTTCGGTTTGCCAATCAAAAGATGAACCCAATACACATTAGGGTTTCATGCAAAGAGCTATTCAAAATAAACATATACATGGCTTAATTTGGCAACCAACAAGTATGATCTTCCAAAAATGATCATTTTCCTGTAAGGAAAACAAATGGAACGGAGTGAGCTAAAGCTCAGTGAGCAACTATCACAAATCAACCAAGATCACTTAAGCATAACCGTTCATTTCAAGTATACAAATAAGAAGCAAAACAAATAGGTAAAAGGATACGGACGGCTCTCAAGAGCCCATTTCCACGCTTACATTCTCGATCCAACTTCATTGACCCTCCGTCAATGTTAAAAGTACCAAACCGTAGACCTCACTTCACTTCCATTCCTTCAACCCAACATACCCCATCCGGGCCCGCACTCCAAGCAGTAGCTTTAGGTGATACTCGAGTACACCGGAACCAAGGGTCTCATTACCACAAGATTCCCATATCAGTCCCCGTGGCGAGTCAATTTTCACGACCAAGCCCTCGCTGGCTCGATTCAATTGACCACCAACGGGGTCGAGCTCAGTAGTACAGTAGGGCCGTTGGATACTCGTCCAACCGACACCCAAGCAATATCCCATGACTGGAATTCAAGAATTCATATAGCAGTACAGTAATACAGTGAAACGGTAAACAGTCATTCACAAGAATAAAAGGAATGAGGGCGGTCAAGTACACCCTCACCCTAATCATTTCCAATAGCCAAACAAGCCTTCAAGGCATCACAATCACATATAGCAAAGCCACATTATAAACATCCAAGTGAGTAGTATACTCACCAATCACGTAAGTGATATTTCATGCACCGTGGTTAAAAAGGTCGCCGTGAACCCTCGTCACGTCCTAAAACACGTAAACAAATGCAATGAGACTCGATAACGAGTCCTAAAGCCAAGCCAATCACAACCCCAATGGGTTTCGTATGCATATAGAGGCATTATAGCAAACCAGAAAATTCAGCAAATGTAACTCATTTGATCCAACAACAAAAACAGTTTTGGCCTCCTAATGCGGTAATGGCACAAAATGCGTTACGCTTATCGGATGAGGGTGTAAGACCCACCATCTCGAAGCTAAAAGACAGGGCTACTACAATGTAGAAGGCCACTCAGTCCAAATCCTAGCACAACTAGGTCAAATATGCAGAATACCCAAACCAGAATCGTAATTGCAGGTTTGCAAATCACACAATGCTGTAATCAGTACAACTCAGTCTATACAGGTCCAAATGCATTGATTCCAAAGGCATATGATAGCTAAGACATCAAGATACATTTCATCAGAAGACACTAACATCCAAATCCAAAGCAATTCCAGTCAAAATAGACGATTACAATCGCAGTTCGCACATTCTGATCACCCAGAACAGCAACAGTAAAAACGACATATCTCACTCTACACTACTCCAAATGACCTGAAATTATACAGCCACCTCAAACACATCAATACCTACAACTTTCATGTTTTAAGAAAAGTCCAATTCGGCCTCTAACCCTATGATCCAAAACCGGACAGATTTAGGGGTTATCAACCCTAACTTTTCTCATTTCAATCCAAACCCAAAATTGGTTGCATTTATCACTAATTCACACCTACTAGAGTCTTTATAGACTATTGCCAATCATCAAAGATAGCCACAACATCACATTCATATTAAACCAGAAAATTCCTCAAAAATATAAAAACTTCACCAAATCAACTCAAATCAAGAAATAAATCACACATTCCATCACTCAAGCCACCATTAGGCACAAAATAAGCATCATTAGATATAAGAGGATGTTCAATCATCACTTACCTAGTAAACAAGAGAAGAGGAGTTGTAGACCACCTTAGCTCTTCCAAAAACTTCACCAAACTCACCACTAACACTAAACGGAAAGATTGTATGGAGTGGAAACTAGTTGGTGTGATTGATTTAGATGATTTGAGCTAGTGGAAAGTTTGAAGATTGAAGAAGTTTTCTTCCTTCTTGGCAAGAGAGAGGGCCGGCCACAAGGTGAAAGAAAATGGTGATTTTTTGTGAAATTTTTAGATATTTAACCAATTTTGGTCAAAAGTCAAAAAAGGTGAATAGTGTTCTTAAGTCAAAACCAATCACCAAGTGACACGTGGCACTTCATTAATGCATTCCTATCCTTTCTTTTCTCTCTCACATCAATCATTTCACACACTCTACTTATCTCTTAACACCCGATAAATTTTACACAGTATCCGACACTTAACCTTATTGGCCGAATTTTTTCCGAACTTTTCGCACTAGTGGGTCCCACGTCCATTATATATCCGTAATTTTTCAAAAACTATCCAATACTAGAAAAATCATCTAAAAACTATAATTACTCATAAAATCCACCAAGAAAATTTTCCTAAGCCAGAAAATGCAGAAAACATGCCATTAAAGGAGAAAAACCCTAGGAAAAACATTAAGGGAAAATACGGGTTCTCACAGTTCCATAAAGTCCACCCAATGATATTGTGACACTTGGCGCCTCTTTAAATGCATTTCTATCCTTTGGTCACCTCTCACATCAATCACTTCACCTCCTCTACTTATCTCTTAACACCCGATAAAGTTTACACAGTATCCGAAACTTAACCTTATTGGCCGAATTTTTCCGAACTTTTCGCACTAGTGGGGCCCACGTCCATAATCTATCCGTAATTTTTCAAAAACTACCCAATGCTAGAAAAATCATCTAAAAACTATAATTACTCATAAAATCCACCAAGAAAATTTTCTAAGCCAGAAAATGCAGAAAACATGCAATTAAAGGGGAAAAATCCTAGGAAAATTATTAGGGAAAATACGGGTTCTCACACTCTCTCCCCCTTAAAAGAATTTCGTCCTCGAAATTTCTCACCTTAACTCCCAAACAGGTTTGGATACTTCTTTCGCATCTCTTCCTCCACTTCCCAAGTAGCTTCCTCTATCCCATGGTTTCTCCATAGCACTTTTACTAACGGAATCTGCTTGGTTCTGAGCTCTTTGACTTTCCGGTCAAGCACTTGGACAGGTTTCTCTTCATAAGCAAGCGATTCATCTACTTCAATCTCCTCCGGTTGTAAGACATGGGATGGGTCGGGATGATACTTCTTTAACATCGAGACGTGAAACACATCGTGGATTCGAGAGAGACTGGATGGCAGTTCCAATCGATACGCGACCGCTCCTACTCTCTGCAGGATCTTGTAGGGTCCGACGTACCGTGGTTGAAGCTTCTTTCCTTTGCCCGCTGTAAGACTTCGTAAGGGTGTGATCTTGAGAAACACGTGGTCTCCAACTTCAAACTCCAAGTCTTTTCTTCGATTATCCGCGTAGCTCTTTTGTCGACTTTGAGCTGTTTGAAGTCGTTGCCGTATCAACTTGACCTTCTCTTGAGCCTCTTCCATCCATGGAATAGTTGCCGGGTCTAGTGCTTTCTTTTCACCAACTTCGTCCCAGTAAATCGGCGAGCGGCATTTGCGTCCGTAGAGAGCTTCGTATGGAGCCATCTGAATCGACGAATGGAAGCTATTGTTGTACGCAAACTCTACTAAAGTCATGTGTTGACCCCAGTTGCCTCCGAAATCCAAGAATGCAAGTTCGTAGCATGTCCTCGAGAGTTTGAATTGTCCGCTCTGACTGTCCATCCGTCTGAGGGTGATAGGTCGTGCTCAAATTGAGTTTAGTTCCCAGGGTTTCTTGAAACTTCTGCCAAAATCGAGATACAAACCGTGGATCCCGATCGGAGACGATGCTCACAGGAACACCATGTAGCCTTACTATCTCGTCCATGTACAGTCGGGCCAACTTGTCCATGGAATACTTCATGTTCACCGGCAAGAAATGGGCCGACTTGGTTAAGCGATCAACGATCACCCAAACGGCATCGTGTCCTCTTTGCGTCCTCGGTAAACCGGAAACGAAGTCCATTGTGATATTTTCCCACTTCCACTCGGGTATCTCCAAGGGTTGTAACAGACCCGATGGTTTTTGATGCTCTGCTTTCACCTGTTGGCAAACGAGACATTTTTGCACGTACTGAGCGATTTCCCTCTTCATATTGTCCCACCAATAGGTTCCTTTCAGGTCCTGATACATCTTGCTGCTGCCCGGATGGATTGTATACTTGGACCGATGGGCTTCCTCCAGAATTTCATTTTTAACGACTCCTCCTTCGGTACCACTATTCGGTTTCGATATTTCAAAATGCCCTCAGGACTCAAATTGAAGTCCGTTGTTTCTCCCTTCTCCACTTTCTCTCTCCACTTCTTTACCATCAAATCTTCGTTTTGTGCCTCTTTAATGCGTTCCAGTAGAGTGGAGGTCACCCTAACATTGCTAAATAGCACCTTATGGCTCCCAAGACAGGGTCTCCACTCACATACGGATTCTAATAAATCCCACTCTTTAATCATCAACCCTGCTACTTGCACCTTACGACTCAAGGCATCGGCTACCACATTTGCCTTTCCCGGATGGTAGTTGATTGTGCAGTCGTAGTCTTCCAAAAATTCCATCCATCGTCGTTGCCTCATGTTCAGTTCCTTCTGGGAGAAAAGGTACCTAAGACTCTTATGATCCGAGTACACTTCAAAGGTCACCCCGTATAGGTAATGCCTCCACTTTTTCAGAGCAAACACAACCGCGGCTAGTTCCAGATCGTGGGTCGGGTAATTCTGCTCGTGAAGCTTCAATTTCCTAGAGGCAAAAGAAATTACATTACGGTTCTGCATCAAAACACACCCTAGGCCTTCTCGCGACGCATCTGCATACACCGCGAACCCGTCCACTCCATTTGGCAAGACCAGTACTGGAGCCGTGGTCAATCTTCTCTTTAATTCCTGAAAACTTGTTTCGCATCGGGCGTTCCAAAGAAATCGACCATGCTTCTTTGTCAGGTCAGTTAAAGGTCCTGCTAGTTTGGAGAAATCTTTAATGAAACGGCGGTAGTACCCAGCTAGCCCTAGAAAGCTACGAATTTCCGTGGGAGTTTCTGGTCTCTTCCAATTTGTCACGGCCTCTACCTTTGCCGGGTCCACCGAAATACCTTCGTGGGAGATTACGTGCCCTAGGAATGCTACCTTCTCCAACCAAAACTCGCATTTACTAAACTTGGCGTACAACTGATGTTCCCTTAACGTCTGCAACACCACTCTCAAATGCTCCTCATGCTCCTCGCGTGTCTTAGAGTAGACCAAAATGTCATCGATGAACACAACGACAAATCGGTCTAGATAGGGTTTGAAAACCCTATGCATTAGGTCCATAAAGGCGGCAGGAGCATTAGTCAGTCCAAAGGGCATAACGGCAAACTCGAAATGCCCATATCTCGAGTTGAAAGCAGTTTTCGGTATATCCTCCTTTCGAATCAACAACTGATAATATCCTTGTCGGAGGTCCAACTTGGAGAAGACCACTGCTCCTTGCAGCTGGTCGAACAACTCGTCGATGTGGGGCAGTGGATATTTATTCTTGATCGTAACATTGTTCAGACCCCGATAGTCAATACACATCCTCAAGGTTCCGTCCTTTTTCTTCACAAATAGAACAGGAGCTCCCCAAGGAGACCCACTCTCATGAATGAATCCCCGCTCCAAAAGATCTTGTAATTGCAACTTAAGCTCCTTAAGTTCCGCAGGCGCCATTCGGTAAGGGGTTTTTGAGATAGGTGAGGTTCCAGGTAACAGATCTATTTGGAATTCTATCTCCCGTTCTGGAGGTAAAGCTACTAACTCATCAGGGAATACATCCGGAAATTCCCTCACTACGGCCACGTCTTCCACTTTTAACTTATCCGTAGGGGTGTTAATCAAAAAGGCCAAAAATCCTTGCGCCCCTCTACTTATCAGTTTCCTAGCTCGAATGCCCGAAATTAAAGCAGATGAGGCTAACCTACCCCTTATATCCAACCTTAAGGTTGCCTCGCCAGGAATGTGAAATTCTACCACCTTCGTTTTACAATCCAATTGAGCGTTATATTTGGCTAGCCAGTCCATACCCAGAATCACGTCATACCCCTTAATGGACAAGCTTATCAGGTCTCCTAAAAACCTTTTTTCACCTACCCATACCTCACAATCCCTATAAACCATACTAGTCACCAACCGTTGATTCCCCGTGGGTGTACTAACCTCTAGGTCATATGGTAAACTAGCAGGTTTTATATCGATGCCACACATGAAATCAGGGTTAACAAACGAATGAGTGGCACCAGGATCAATTAAAACTTTGGCAAAGCGGTGGAAAATAGGGATCGTACCTTCTACGACCTCCGAAGACTCTGGGACCTGTTGGGGCTCTAAGGAGTACACCCTAGCTGGCACTTTCGGTTTGGACCCATCTCCCTTCGTTGGTCCAGTATTGGTCCTCGGCGGTGGTTGGCTTCCCTTTCCATCTTGTTTCAGGACCGGGCAAGTAGCCAATTGGTGGTCTGCGCTTCCACAACGCAGACATTTGCCTTGTTTCCTCCAGCAGTTATCTTCAGTGTGGTTTGCCTTCCCGCAATGCCCGCAGGGACCGCGAGGTGCTGAAACCGAGCCACTCTGAGCATTTCCCCTTTGTCCTCGCCCAGTTTGGCCACCCCTGAATGGAGTCCCTCTACCAGAACCAGATTGTCGACCACCTCCCGTTCCTCGTCCAAATTTAGCAGGAGCGCTCTTATCACCCTGTCCAGAACTACTCCCAGGAAAGCCACGCTTCGTGGCCTGGAAGTTCCGGACTTGCAACCGTGCACTTTCAACCCGTTGGGCCTTTTCTACAACCTCGCTAAACGCAGTGATTTGAGCCACCGCGAGGTCTTTTTGAATCTCAACATTCAAACCCTGAATAAAGCGCCTAATCCGTCGTTGTTCAGTCATGATTAACTCAGGCGCAAACTTGGACAAGCGGGTGAATTGACTCTCATATTCCGCCACAGTTTGAGTCCCTTGGCGGAGCCTAATAAACTCGTCCTCCTTCCTCTCTTGGACTAGAGGAGGGAAGAACTTCGCATTAAACTCTCGAATAAAGTTCACCCAAGTCCTGGGCGTCTGCTCCCGTTCCCATTTCTGTCGGATCACGTTCCACCAGGAACGGGCCGCCCCCTCAAGCTGAAACACGGCAAACGTCACCTGCCGTTCATCAGGGTAGTGTAAGGCTGCAAATATGTCAACCATCTTTTCAAGCCATCTCTCGGCAACGTCCGGGTCGGGTCCCCCAACAAACTTCGGCGGGGCAAACTTTTGAAAGCGTTCGAGAGCTCTATCTTCGCTCTCGACATGATGGCCAGGGTTTCCGGGGTTTCCAGGGTTAGGGTTTGGGTTCTGGGCTTGTTGCTGCACTACTTGTGCTAGCAGGTTTGTCATTTGCTGCATAGCAGCAGCTATTTGCACATTGGGATCGGCTTGTGGTTCAGGATCGGGTCCAGTCGAGGTTTTCCCCGTACCCCTAACCGGTGTGGGTTGTCTAGTTCCGCGCCCACGTCCCCGACCACTCCGAGTACCTTCCATAAGTTTTACTTGGTCTTGGTCTAAGCAAGAGTACTAAGCCAAAGTAATGACAAGGCATGTAAGTAATACGCAACACTTGCACAATAACACATACTTATACATTGCAAACATGATCACAAACATATATATACAACCAAGCAAGATCAAGCCACACACATATATACAATCAGTCAAGTCATGTACAGGCAAGTCAGTAACAAACATAAACGATCCTCCGAGGATTGGCCTTATCAAAAGACATTTACACGTAGCTAGTACAACAACCAAAACGACTAGCTAAGGCTCTATCCCTAACCCTATGTACATACAAAAACCACCAAACTATCCCAAAAGAAGCCTAGAAGTCAAGGCCTAGTCAGTTGCCGGAGTCTGGGACCCAGGCGACGGGGTAGACTCCTCCCCAGCCTCGGCCCCCGCCCACGAAGCTTCATCGCTATACTCCTCAAGGCCATCGTCAGAAAGAGTAAGGATCGACTCAGCGCGACCCCTGACTTGGCGAGCTCGCTTAATCTCGCGTTCTCGAGCCTCCCTCAGTTGAGCGCAGATATCGTCAACTCTACCCTCGACCTCAATCACGTCGTATTCTAGCTCCTTAATACGTACAGCTTGCTTCTCGCTGGTCGCCCTATCCTGGATCGCCTCGACCTCAAGTCGAGCATTCTCCCTAGCCAACACCTTACGCTCCTTGTCCAGAGCAAACACAAGAGCGTTCGGATAGGAATACTTCGGTTTACATGCACACCGTCGAAGACGGTTAGACGGGCTCCAGCGGATAACGGCCCCTCCCGGCCGTCTCTGATATGGGATCACGGGAAGTGCTCTGCGGGGTCTCACGCCCGAAGGACTAGCACTAGAGTCACCCTGTCCAGCCATCCTACACCACAAGAACAATTAACCATAAATAGAAGCTTAAAGGCCATAAACAACAAATCCTCAAATCAAACAGTCCTATAACACCCAGGCTAATTCAAACCTAGGCTCTGATACCACCTGTGACAGCCCCACCTTCCCCTAAGGCGAACCAAAGGGGTTAGCGGACTGCCTGCCCAGCTCTCGCCAGGACTAACGAGCAGAACACGCGATCTAAAACGTTTCGGGAAAGTAAAAGCGCGCGCGAACAATCCACAAGTACCAAAATAACAAAATAATAAAAAAAAACGAAAATGATGACTAGTGCCTGGAATAGTAGAATCCGGAATCCCACCAAACATTAATACACAGCAATTCAACATTTACAACCAAATCGGCATGTCAAAACTATTCATCATAGGTAGACAAGGTTCGGTTTGCCAATCAAAAGATGAACCCAATACACATTAGGGTTTCATGCAAAGAGCTATTCAAAATAAACATATACATGGCTCAATTTGGCAACCAACAAGTATGATCTTCCAAAAATGATCATTTTCCTGTAAGGAAAACAAATGGAACGGAGTGAGCTAAAGCTCAGTGAGCAACTATCACAAATCAACCAAGATCACTTAAGCATAACCGTTCATTTCAAGTATACAAATAAGAAGCAAAACAAATAGGTAAAAGGATACGGACGGCTCTCAAGAGCCCATTTCCACGCTTACATTCTCTAACAAATTTTGAGAGATTTTAATTCGGGTAATTATGGCACTAGTAACTCACTATTAGAGTTACATTGGATAAATATGAAAACAAATGTCCTTAATGTGACTCTTGATAATTTGGCATACACATGTGTCAAGATAGCACATTTGTAGAGAGTGCAATTTAAATCAAATTTTTGCTTCTCTAGAGTATAGTAATTTATTCTTCATTTGATCTTAGAAGAATTTTCTAGTAAATTAATATACATTAAGATTATTGGTGTGAGACCCCGAAAATTTACTTGTCTTTATTATCCTTATGTGAACTCACTTACCTTTGATTCTTGGTTGCTTTAATGGTTGAATTTGAGCTATGGAAGTGAATTTTGTTAAGAAAAGGTTCATAATCTCAAGTTGTTAGAAAATCTAGAAATTTTCGCAGGAGGCTCTGCGCAGTTTTGGGAAATTGGCTATAGCTTCGTATAGGAAAGTCGGAATTGAGTTTCGTTTGTTGCGTTTGAAAAGAGACTCATAGAGCTTCCTACGGTGTAAAATTTAGAGTTTGATTCCATCTCTATAAATTCTAGGAAATTGGTAAATTTGACTGAAAATTCTGCCCTGCACAAGTAAACATAGGAAAGTTGTAATAGTTTATGGCTCAATTTGGACCAACTTATGAGCTGAATCTCTTTGAGGTGTCTTCTAAAGACAATTAGTATTTGAAGTATAGGTTTTAACAGGCCAAGTTGTATGAATTTTTTATCTTTATAACTCAAGTTATGATTTTTCTAAATGAAGGGTATTAGTTAGGGTTTTGTGCATATTAGGGTTTTTGGTGTGTCTTTGGTGCATTTTGGTGGTGTGATCACTTAGTGAGGTGTGTGTACTAAATTTGGTGATTAAGAGTGAGTTTTAGATAAGAAAAAGTGTGTGATTAGAAGTAATAATAATAATTTGGTGAATTATAAGTGAAAAACCCTAGTACGTGCGAAATAACGAAAAACGGCTTGAACCAACGTGCACCGTTTGTTACCGATCGGGTGCACCACTTGAACACTATTTTATTACCTTAATCTCCTTGCTTTTATTTCATAAATATCAGCCCTAAATATCTCTTATACCAGCCGAAATATTTGACTTAAAACAAGAGGAAAATTAGTGGTGCCAAGTGTCACTAGCTAGCCACAATTTTTTACTAAGAAACATTCTTATCATGTCTTAACACCAATTCATCTTTCATGTCTTAAAACCAAACAAAACAAACTTAAGAGTAGGAGAGGGAGAGAACCGTGAGCTAGGGGAAAAAAAAAAGAAGAGCAAAAACAAAATATCGAAGGCCTTGACCACATTTTCGTTACTTTCTTATGAAGCTTACAATTCAACAAAGCAAATTCTAAATATTGGTGAACCGCCCAGAAGTCAAACTCTTCGAGTTTCAAATTTTCACCTGGCCAATTCCAACTCTTCGAGACCAAACATGAAATGACTGAGATTCCCCAGGTACTTCAGCTCACTTGTTTTGATTTTTTTAAAAAAATTCTCTCCTTTTGTGATATTTTTCTAATGTTGTAGTATTCCAAATAAAGCAGGAATTTGGTATTTCTTTCCCCTAATTTGTGCTTTTTGTTGGACGATTTCTTTTTGTTTGATGATCTTATGTGTTTAGTTGCGCTTTTTAATTAGAACGTCCGTGGATATATAAATATAGAGGCATGCAATTGTTTCAAAATCAGTAGGATTAGAACTTTAATGCAAGGTTTGCTGTTTATTGAAGTTAGGGCTTTTTAACAGGAGTAATACTACTCTAAAATTCATATAGTTTTGTTGTTATCTCTCATATTGTTATTGTAGTCTTAGCATTTTCATGGATCAACTTTAAATTATGGAATTATTAGTCTATATGTTCATATAAGTAACTACTGATAATGCAAGTTTTATATTTTTCTAGAATTTTAGTGAGTGTATCAATGTCTTGTTTGCTCTGTTTTGCATTTCTGAGAAATTTCTTATTATTATTCTACTCAAATGACTTTAATTTTGCTTGTAGTAGTTGATTGGATGGGATGGCTGAATTAATTGTTTAAATCAGTTGGAATCTAGCCAGGGAAATGTTTCCCTACCTCTTTGTCCTTTTCCAATTTATGTTAATTGTGCTGAGGCCTTCTCTCTGCATAATGAAATTTAGTAGTTGTCTGTGATGAATGTAGCTTAGCACTAACTTGGTTAAATAAAAAAAAAAATCTGTGCAAACATTGACGATGCCAATGACAACACAAGTTATAGTGTCAAATTGGTTAGAAACTCTCATTTGCATTTGTTTTTTTTGCAGGATCTGAGCTTTTAGTTACTTAGTAGTAAATGAGAGTTAGCATATGGTTAGTATTTTGTTGGTTTGAAGGAAAGAAAATAAAATTATTTTAACATATCAAAGTTTGGCAGCTATGCATAATTTAGGTATGGATCTTCCATCCTTACGTTTCATAGATGATTCCCATTGAATTCTTTTTGATGCTTATAGGTATGTCACCCAATTCTCTTATGAAGTGATTGTCCTCTTTGGATAGTTATATTCATGGTAATCACCTGGAAAGTTTGAATATGTGGGGAACAATGAGACTGTGTTCTTCAATCTGGCATCATAGAGAGTTTTAACAATTCAACTTCTAGTAATATGCTTAATCACAAATGGTTTTGAAATCTTGCTATATGAAAATCTTATTTTATATTAGTATCATTGATTTACCTTCATTTTTGGATTGAACAGGACAAGCTAATGTGTTAGAATTTCATATACTTGGGTGGTTATCCCAACTCATATCTAACTGCCTAAGAGAGTTATGTACTGGTAAGTTTCCCTACTCATCAACTTAATATTTATAACCATTGTAGATTCGAGAACCAAATTAGCTATTGTTAATGTTTACTATAAAATTGATATGCATTTGGGAGAAATGGGCAAAGAGAACAACTAAGTTGTAGGTGGCCTTTGAAAAGACAGAAAAGTTATTAGACGGTGTTAGATTGGTTAGTTTTAAATGCTACATATCTTTGTGTATTAATGGTGCTTAGCTGGGGCCTACCGGCTTGCTCAATGTTATTTGGTGATTTTGATTTAAGGTTATTCTTGGTGCTTTTTCTTCCTTCTATAATTTTTTCTTATACATATGGCAAAAAGCTGCCAGTTTCTTCCTATCAAGTCAGCTAACATCAGTTGGTGAAATTCAGGCAAAATTTTATTGTGTTGAAAGGAAAAATAGCGAGTGTGGTGAAACTTCTTCTAAAACATTCATTCTCTAATTGTATTTGGAGAAGCTAGTCAAAAGCAAGTGAAAAAGATATAATTACATCCTGTTACCTGGAAATTGCATTTTTGTTGTCAAAAGTTGCATCTTGGGGCTTCTTTCCTTCTTTTCTAACCTTAAATTTGTTTACGGACTTCAGTGAAATGGCTTGTTTATATATAGACTTGCATACTAGTTGATGACTATTTTTTCCTTATCAGAGACACTGATTTGAAAAGTATAGATTTGAATTGTAATTTCTACTATTAGAATATTGCTTTAATCATTCGCACTGCTTATCTGGAAAATTTTCATCTTGTCAATCTTTCCATTGAATGGGCATGTATTTATCACAGTGAGAAAGAATATACTTTCTTATTGAGAATATTGGAGACTTAACATATATTACAATGCAAGTTGTTTGAGTGATTGAGAAACGAGCAGATCAGTTGGACTATGTTTGTGACGCCCCCACCTCCCTCTAGGGCGAACCCAATGCAAGTTGTTTGAGTGATTGAGAAACGAGTAGATCAGTTGGACTATGTTTGTGACGCCCCCACCTCCCCCTAGTGCGAACCCAAGGGTTTGGCGGACTGCCTGCCCAACTCCCGCCAGGACTGGCTCACTAACATTCTTGAAATAGTCTTTCACGTCTCTAGCTTAACATAAAAATTTCATTCAACCAATAATTCACACTTAATTACAATCCAAAAGTGAAACTAAAAGATTACATTACCAAATATCCCCAAATACATTCCATCTACAAAATACAAGTACATGAAAATTATATACACTAGTTCACACTTACTTGCTCCGGCCTCCACTCCTGTAAGGAAAACAAATTAATGGAATGAGCTAAAAGCCCAGTGAGATTCCCAAACAAGCAGTTAGGTAGATAAAGCACGAAAATATTACATTTAACAATTTGCACACTGTGCACAGTAATAGACAGTCATTCAAGAAATAAACATTCAATCATTGGAAGGATATGTCCTCATTTGCAGCCATTCATTCAGTCATTCAGTCGCCGACCATTTCCCTTATTCCTCCGACATTGCAAACATTTAAAAGTGAAAACTCCTTCAGTATTCATTTCATTCATTGCATTGCATTCACTGGCCAGTACTCCACTTGACTTCGTGGTTATACTCGAGTATACTAAACACTGTCCTAGGGTCACCAGCCACCCGACCGAATCTATTTCTAGCTCAAGTTGATTGGCAATAAAGGGCAAGGGCCCAGTTCAATCAAAGGCTTACATTCATGTACAAGTAATATTCAATCATTTGATCATTGAAAATTTGTATTCACTTAAGTCGAGTGCGATAAAGTACACACTCACCTATTGAAAATCTATTTAACAGTCATTGAAAAGCATTTAACACTCAAATAAACATACATCATATTCCACATAGTCATTTAAAACACAATCATGCGAGGAACACTCACCAATCAATCGCAATCCTTCACTTTAACCCTGGTTCGTCCTCTTAAACTCTCTCAAATCCTGTGGTCATATACTATATTAAAAGACTAGCAATACAAAGCCAAATTACATGAAGAAAATGGGTTTCAAAACTTCATTTAGAAAATGTCGCAATTTACAAGTTTTACACCCATATAACTTATCAAAAATATAACATTTTCTTGTTCAAATCAAGGAGAGAACCTCATGTGCACACTAAATCAATATTTCAAGAGTCATTTGGAGTACATGAGCATCAATTATAGTCAAACATTTGAGGAAATTAGGTCAAGACTTTCCAAGTGAAAAGTTCGAAATTGTCCGACTAGAAAATGTTTTGATGAAACTCATTTGCTTTCATTAGACCTCTTGTCTTGCCTCAAAACTAGCACACATGCAAAGAAATAGATTGTAACAAGTATTTTGAGTAAAATTATATGCAAGATACATGCTCGCTCCTTTTTGGTTTTGGGAAGAAAATGAGTAAAATATTTTAAGTTTGAAACTTGACAAATGCAACTAAAAATCATGTTTAAAATGGTCATCACATTCACCATGCAAAGTGTATCGATTTTTGCAAACTTTCAGCTCATATACCACCACTAAAGTGAACTCAAGCATCCCTAAGCAAAATAAGTCCAAATCATCCAAAAATCACCCTTCTACTCTCACTTTCACTCGCTTATACTTCAAGAAAATAAACGGACAACATTTTCCCTGTTTTTTCTTCAATTTTCCTCCAATTTCCAAGGTTAAGCTCCATGGCAAAACAACCCAAATCAAGTCCACAAGTTATAAGGAAAAAGGGGTTCTTATACTAGGCCACCAAACCAATTAAATTAGGTATGTACCAAGCATATATGCATCATATACCTAAGCTAGAAATTTAAACCCTAGGCTGGAAATTTACACCAAGAGCTAGAAATCCTTCAAGTGAAGCCAAAACACATGTACAAGGTGGAAAATCCCATGTCAAAACCTAAAAAGGCCATACAAAGCTGAAATGACATCCTAAGGCTACAATTTAACATATCAAAGCTGGAAAATTCAAGCCCTAAGCTAAAACTACTAACAAAAGCTGGAAATTCCTTAAAGGAAGCCAAAAGTGCTTGTACATGGACAACCCAAAAATTTCCTAGCAAAGCTGGAATTCATCATTCAAAGCTGGAAATAACAATCTACTACACAAAACTACAAAGTCTTCCATAAAACCTGTGACGACCCCATCTCCCCCTAGAGCGTACCTAAGGGTTTAGCGGACCGCCTGCCTAACTCTTGCCAGGACTCACTCACTCACTCAATCAACTCTCAAGATCAATCATTCAAGCCTCCAAAATAAAATTTAAGTTCCACCATTCAACCAAAATGCAAACTTATTTACAACCCAAAAGCCAAATGTATGATACAACGTCAAATGTCAAAATACATTCTATCAACCAAGAGTACAAGTACAAGAGGGTTATGCACTCTAGGTCACACTTAATTGCTCCAGACCTCCATTCCTGCAAGGAAAACAAAAACTAAAGGAATGAGCTAAAAGCCCGGTGAGATTCCTAAACAAGCAATCAGGTAGAGAAACCATGGAAATATGGCATTTAAAAGTTTGTACACTTTGCATAATAATATCCGATCATTCAAGAAAAAAAAACATTCAATTATTGGAAGGATACGTGCTCACTTGGAGCAATTCATTCATGTCATTCATTCATTCATTCGCCAACCATTTTCCTTATCCCTCCAACATTAGAAAACGTTTGCAAGTGAAAACTCCTTCAGTGTTCTTGTCATTCATTCATTGATATCATTGAATTGAATCCACTGGCCAGTTCTCCACTAGACTTCGTGGTAATACTCGAGTATACCAAACATTGTCTTAGGGTCACCAGCTGCCTGACCGAGTCCGCTTCTGGCTCGAGTCGACTGGCAACGAAGGACAAGGGCCCAGTTCAGTCAAAAGCCTTACATTCATGCACAAGTAGCATTTAATCATTTAATCATTGAAAATTTCACGTTCACTTAGGTCAAATGTCATAAAGTACACACTCAACTATCTAAAATCCATTTAACAATCATTGAAAAGAATTTAACATTCAAGCAAACATTCACAACAATTCACGTAGTTATTGGAAGCACAACATACAAAGAACACTCATCAGTTTAAGCAAAATAACGTCAAAAGTTTGCTCCTGGGTTATGCTCTTGCTCGCCAACAAACCCTAAGAGAAATCCAGATAAAGTATTATGGTTCAACCATTCAAAACTTAGGTGAACCAAAGAAAATCCAAGTAACTACTAGTACAAAGGTGTAAACATGATTTTGGAGTGAAAAGAGAACATTTAGACCCAAGAGACATGAGTAACCAAGAATTTCCCCATTCCAATCATAAAACCAAGCTCAAAATGATTTAACAACTCCAACTTAAAGTTGGAAATGAAAGTAAGGATAATTTTAGGAAAACAGAATTTTTCCAGTTTTGTGCAGTGCTAATTGAAAAATCATATATCAAGATTCTTAAGTCCAAAATTTATAAAATTTATACCGTTGGAAAATAGATTCAAAGAGTTACAATTTCTCAGAAGCCATTTTTGCAAGATTCTGTCCACAAGTCAGTCAAAATCCAATCTCAAGTGGCTGCTTTATCCAGTAGAAAGACAGAACAGAAATGGAAATTCAGCCAACTTTGGAAAATCACAGATATTCATACGAATTGAGGAAAATTCTGAAATTTTCACGGTAGAAAGTATTCTAAATCTAGTTTCAAATGCAATAAGAAGAATCAATTTGGATTTTTCTAGACCAAGATTTGATGGATTTTCCAAGACTGCTCTAAGTCTCCTGCGAGAAAAATTTTCAGCAGCACTTCTTCATGTTTTCGTTACTTTTCCATCCAAACTCAACACCAAAATTCGTCTCAAATCAACCTCAACCACAACCAAAAGTCATAATCTATAACATACACTTGATTAAGGCCACAAAACCATCCAAATATAGCAAATTTGTAGCTCAAAACCAACCATAACCATGCTGAATTTTGGAAACCCTAAGCTGAAATTTTCACATACAAACTGGAATTTTACTAAAGCAAGCCAAACTAACATATAAAAGCTAGATATTACACATGGCAAAGCTATTAAATCATGGCCAACCTTAAGCATCATATAAGGGCAGAAATTTCACCATAAAAACTGAAAATTTCCAAATCTCCACTTCAAACCATGAAATTTCTCATAAAACTACCAATTTTCAACTATAAACCACTAGTATGTGTGATGCCTCGAAAAGTATAAGTGTGAGAACCCGTAAATTGCATTTTCTAGGTTTTCGCATTTTTCATGACTTGTTTTCTGCACTTTCTGTATCCGGAACATTTTCTAGATAATTTTTATGAGTAAATATAGTTTTTAGATGATTTTTCTAGTATCGAATAGATTTTGAGAAATTAAGAGCGTATACCGGACGTGGGACCCACTAGTGTGAGAAGTTCGGAAAAATTCGGCCAATTAGGTTAAGTTTCGGATACTGGTTGAAATTTATCGGGTGTTAAGAGATAAGTAGAGGTTGAGATGTGATTGATGTGAGAGGGACTTAAAGGATAGAGATGTTTTAAAGGAAGTGACAAGTGTCACCTTAAGAGTGGTTGTAACTTATGACAACTATTCACCTTTTTGACTTATTTGACCAATTGATTAAATATCTCAAAAATTACCACAAAAATCACCATTTCTTACCTCCATTGTGGCCGGCCACCTTGAGCAAGGAAGAAAGAAAAACTCTTCAAAGTTTGGCATCCATCTAGTGCAAATCATCCAAAGCAATCACTTAGACTTGTTTCTACTCCATAAAATCTCTTCTTTAGGTGTTAGTAAGTGGTTTGGTGAAGTGTTTTGGGAAGCTAAGGTGACAAACAACTCTTCCTCTCTTGTTTACTAGGTGAGTGGTGATTGAACTTTCTCCTTCACTTAATGAAGCTTAATTAGTGCCTAGTGGTAGTTAAAGTGATGAATTTTGTGGTTTACTTCTTGGTTTTGGATGAATTGATGAAGTTTCAATTTATTGATGAATTTTCTGGTTTAATATGAATGTGATGTTGTGGCTATCCTTGATGATGGGAACTGATGTTTAATGACTCTAGGAGGTGGAAAAAGTGGAAGATTGCAATTAATTTCTGTTTTGGAAGAAATCTGGAAAATTAGGGTTCTTGGTTCTTCATTCTGTCCGATATTTTTGGTCCTACATAGAGGCCGAATTCCCCTTACCTCAAAACATGAAAGTTGTAGGGAATGACATTTTAGAGGTTTCTACAAAATTTCAGGTCAATCGGAGTAGTGTAGAGTGAGAAAAGTCGAAATTACTATTGCTGTTCTGGTTTACCCGAAATTGGGATTTGCGACTGTAATTGGTTGTTTTGGCTGGAATTTCTTCCGAATTGGTTGTTGAGGCCTTCTGATGAAATTTATCCCTGTTTCTTAGCTTTCAACTGGTTTTCGAATTTATGGATTTCGACTTGTAAAGCCTGAGTTATGATGTTTCCGCTAGAATGCATTTTGGTGAATCTGTTTTACATTGTTGATGAAGTATCTTGCATTTTTGACCTGTTTGCACTCAAAACTGGGTTGAGTGACCTTCTGTGATGTTGTAGCCCTGTCTTTTAGCTTCGAAATGGTGGGTCTTTCACCCTCATCCGATAATCGTAGTGCCTTTGGTACCATTACCGCAAAATGACGTCAAAACTGTTTTTCTGGTTTTGAGCTTAATTTTCATTTCCGGACTTTTTCCTAGCTTGACTTGTACTAGTACTACTTGGAGCTTGCTGAATGGCTATTGGATGAACTTGTTGTTGTGTGTGTACCTTTGGGCTGATTTGAGGAAATAATGAAGCCTTAATGGCTGGAAAAGTAAGAAATTTAGGGGAAGTGCTGCCCGATTTTCTAGGCCGTTTGGTTCTTTTAAGTTGGATTTGCCTTTTGGTAGAAATGAAAGGGCTTTTGGGTTGTTGAACCTAGGTCTTCATGTTATCTTTTTATTCCCAAAAATCATGTTTTGTACCCTTGCATTTGTAATTATTTGGCGAGGCATACGACTAGTAGTCGAGCCTCATGTGCATTTTGTTTACTCGATTATGGATGTGAAACCTTCAATTGGTTTATTTTGATTATTTTAGGGTTTCTTGGCGATTAAGGCCAATCTGAAGTAAAAACTTTTGAAGTTGAATCGGTGAGTGTATCACTCCCCTCCATTGTTGTTTAACTTGATTTCTGCTCTGCAATCTGTTTATTTGTTCGAGACGAGGGTGTACTTTATCACACTCGTTCTCTTGTCTGTTCATATGCCAATTTACTATGCAAAATTTGAATCTGTTATCTGTGTCTGCATCTGTTCGGATTTCTATGACCTATGAGCTCAATCCTGTGGCTAAGTTATTCGAGTTGGGCCGGCAAGGGCCTGAACGATTAGATAACGAACCACGGTAGTCTGTTCGGGGATTTTGGGTATTGAGACCCTTGATTCCGGGTATACTCGAGTATTACCATTTATGTTCGAATACGGTGAGTGGGCCCGGTAAAGGGGTGTTTGGTGGACGGAATTCGGTGCGAAGTGAGGTCTACGGACGCATTGGTTCTATATACGTTGACGGAGAGTCAACCGGTTTGGATCAAGTATTGCGCTGGAAATTTGGCTCCTGAGAGCCACCTGTATCCTTCTGATTTGAATCATTAGTTACTTTACTTTACATCTGGCATGTGTATCTGATTTGTTAAATGTGAAATGCCATGATTTTCTGCTATATGTTTGGTACCTCATTGAGCGCAAGCTCACCCCTTTCTGTTCCTTTTTGTTTTCCTTACAGGAAAATAAATACTTTTGGACTGGATTTGACAAATGGTTGCCGAATTGAGCTAGTTAGACATATCTTTTGTATAGCTCATTGATTTAAACCCTAAATATACTTTTGGGTCCGTTTCTCTTTTGGATTTGGCAAACCGTACATGTATCCACTTTTGAATCACTTTGGTATGCCCTTTGGGTTGTATATGCTAACTTTTGAGATGTAAATATTTGCTTGACGTTTGGTTGGGTTTTGCCATGTCGGTTCCTATTCATGGCCGACTCCGATTTCGTTTTGTTTTATTCTGGGATTTTGACTTGTCTATGCGCGTTGTACGGTCCGGAACGTATTCGATCGCTCTAATCTGAACCGTTAGTCCTGGCGAGAGCTGGGCAGACGGTCCACCGAACCCTTTGGTTCGCCTTAGGGTGAGGTGGGGCTGTCACAGTATGCTAGTATTAGAAGTAAAGAGAAGTTTCATGCCATAAATACCTCAAAACCCTAAGAAAGATGGAACTTAGTGCTTCTTCCTCAAAAATCTCTCCACTCAAGCCTTTAATCTTCCTTAGTTATCACTTTCTATGGAGTAGTTTGCAAGATTGTTGGTTGGAACTCAAGATTCAAGCAAGAAATTGGCAGTTGAAGATGAAGTTTTCCTTTCCTTTTTTCCTCTCAATGGTTCGGCCAAGTTAGGAGAAAAATTGAAGGAATTTTGGTCAAATTTGGTTTTTATTAAAGAGATAAGAAAGTCTTTGGTCAAGGTCAAAGAATGAGGCTTGTCACCATCTTGTAGAGAATTCTTATTACACTAAACCCCCTCATTTTTTTCAAAAGTTCCTTTCACACCCCACTAAAAAGAAAAAAATCTCATTTAACCCCACATACTAACTCCTACATGAAAATTTAATAAAAGCATTAAGACAATCATTATCAAGTCAATAAATGAACAAATAGATGACTAAATAAATAAAGTGCCATGTAGTTAAACTAGATAAATTAGCAAAATTTTTAGGTTCTCACAAAACCTACTACAAACAAGCAATAATCTCATTCACATGCAAGATTAATGAGATAGAGTAGCTTCTTGCCAAAAGTACCTTCAAACCTCAAGATGAGTAGCAAATTGCAGCTTTCTTTCCCCCCAAAAACACTCCACACCAGCCACCTTCCTTCCTTGTAGCAACTCTCTATGGATTTGTTTAGGGTTTTAGATTGATTTTCCACAAGTTTTAGCTAGAAATCAAAGTGTAGTTGAAGAAGTTTTTTCCCTCTTTTCTCTTTTCTTGCTCTCTGCCAACCAGCAGAAAAATGGAGGCTTTTTGGGATGAAAATGGAAGATAAGTGTTAAGAAAATCTTGGTCAAAGTTGGCTTTTGTTGCCAACACTTGTCATCCCCCCCTTTTTTTTTCTTTTCCTCTCTTTTTTTGGTCCAAAATTTCGGCCAGCAGCCCTAAAAAATATAGGGAAGTGAACTAAAAGAAAACAAGGGGATTAAGGAAAGAAAAATCTTGGTCAAGTGGTGTCTTGGATCAGTGACAAGCGGTGCGAGTTAGTTCACACCTATCTCTTTGTTTTCTCTTGTGGTTCTTATAGCTAATCTATCTTGTTTCCTCTAATACACTCTTAACACTTCTAACCACATACTCCCTCTAGTACCACACTTATTCACATCCACCAAATTTAACGCACACATCTCACTAATCGGTCAACTACCTTAATACTCTACGAAACTTAACATGCACTAAAATATAAAAGGGGAATGATATAACTCTTGACTCAATCAAGAAAATTACCATGAAATTAAGGCAAGAATAAGAGAATTTATAAAATAATTTTTTGGGTTCTCACAATGTTCGAATTGACACCCTTGGTTAGATTGAGATTTTTACCTGGTCTACCTTTGGGGCCGTCATAACGGAAGCTTTTCCATCAACCTTCCCTACTGTGATTACATATGTTGTCGACACACCACGATTAACAAGTCTGGCTACTGTTATGAGTAACATGTTGTATGCCTGTAGCATTCTTTACAAGACCCAATTACCACTAGTATTGCATTCAACAAGATAGACAGATGTAGCACAACATCAATTTGCTTTGGAGGTATGAGCATATAATCAACTGCTTGGTTATGTTCATGCATTTCAGTCTAACCATATATTTGACATCTTACTGGGTATAAAGTATATAAATAACTGTTTGCTTGCTATCACGGTCAGTTTTAGCAATAGTCTCTCCTACTGCATACTTTCTTCTAGTCTCTGTTTCTTAGGCTGACTTTTTGAGATGATTTCAACGCACAATTTGGATTATATGCAGAAAACCATTAGTTTCTAGATGACACATTTGGATGTCAATGCCTTACCCATGGTTCCAGATTGGATTTTTAGTACTTTTGATACATAACTTTTGATGCATGACTTTTGACCATGTATCACTTAGAACCACTAAGTGTGATGCCCCCACTTCTCCCAAGAGCGAACCCAAGGGTAACCGCGGGACGTTTGCCCAACTCTCACCAGGACTCAAGACAATTCCAATTCAAACTTAAAGTCTAATACTAACAATGAAAATCGGAATAAAGGTATGAAATCATTTCCATACATAAATATTCAATCTTACATCACAATTTCAAACTTACAATCACTTTTCCCAAAATATACAACATCCAAAAATGTATAGTCGATTACAATCAAAACATTAATACAAAAGTGTCTCAAGTCGGCATTTCCTTAACTTCTTCCATTCCAGTTCCTGTTAAGGTAAAAAAAAACTAATGGGATGAGCCAATACTCAGTGAGGCCAAGAAAATCATGCAAGCACGTAGTTCAAGTATCAATAACATTCATACCATAAATAAAGCGATAAAGTCAAGTAATTCACGATTAACAATTAAACACACTTGAGTAGGATACAGGAGCTCTCAGGATCTAATTTCCACTTGCTTCACCACGGCTCGATCCGATACCCCCTCGTGATGACACTCCGTCATTCGGGTAGGTATTATGTCCGTAGAAAACTTCACTTATTACTTCCTCCATCCATCATTTCACCCTCTCGGATCTGTAACCAAATACGCGTGAAAAAGGCGATACTCGACGAGTATGCCGAACAAGACCTCAAGAGATCAAGTTTTGTTTTAAGAAAACGCACGAAAAGGGCAATACTTCACGAGTATACTGAACAAGATCTCAAAAGATCAAGTTTGTGTTTTGTTAGTCTCTTAGTTTATCAAGCTTCTTGACCAAGCCCATGCCGGCTCGTGTTGCAAGATTGGCTAAGAGAATTGGGCGTCCCCATAAGTCGAGGAGGTTCACTCCACTCGACATCACGACACGCACGATAACACGACATGCACACGAAAACAGGTATATTTTTGCCGATGAGATTCACTCCAATCGATTTTTAAAATCAAGTTTAATGCAAGTAAAGTTCGAGTAAAGGAAAACGAGTGCGATAAAGTACACACTCGTCTTATCAAGTAACATTCACGCATATGAGCAAGATAGATCAAGTAAATACATCAAGTCATGCACTTGACACTCACCTAATCAAAATAAGAGTGGTGCACAATCAAGTATTTAGGCGTCCCTTCTGAGATCCTCTTGAAGGTCTCCTTGAGTGCCTGAGCAAATAATTTACAATAACACACTATCACTTTTAACCCCCTTATTAACAAGAAAGAGATTGTACCCTTGTACAATCTAAGAAAATATCATGAAAGAGAGCCTTAATTACTCCTAAATTGAGGCTCAAAAGTGGGGTTTAATAATACAAGGAAAACTAATTTTCATCTTTGAAATCAAGTGTAAAATAGTCGAGCAATATCGAAGGGAAATCGAGAGTTTCTAAAAACTCAATTCCCCTCAAGGTCAGAAATTCCAGATTTGAGGTGCATTTTTTTGAAAAATCATATCTCACTCTCCGTAGGTCCAAAATTAGAAAACTTCGTACCGTTGGAAATTACTTCCAAAGTACTAAAAGTTCCTAGAAGACACTTTTCCATGATTTAAAATGGAAGACACTCAAATTTTGGCTTCAAGTTGCTGATTTAGACTCCCAAGACAGATTGGGGTTGGTTTTTGGCAAACTTTGGAAATTCGGAAAAATTCACAAATTGTGAACTAGCCTCTCAAATTCAAAACTCCAATAGAGTTACAATCAAGGTTTATAAAACAACAAGAGGAACTAAAATCGGAGTTTTGAGCGCTAAGATATAGCAGTTCAAAGTTGGCTAAAAATTCCTCATTGATCAAGAATTTTCAAATTTGAAACATGAACTTTGGGACTTCAGTTGGGTATTGAAAGGGACTTGGAATGGTACCAAATTTAGTATGATTACCCTACCATATAAGAGGTACTCCTCTGTCAAATTTTATGCAAAAATTCATACGGGACGTCAGTTATCAAGACCACTAAAGTTCTAGGAATATACAAGGCTATTCCGCCTTATGCTTCTATTTTCCTTTTTTCGAACCTTTGGCCAATGAAATCGACTCAAATCTGGTTCATTTATGAAGACAAGGTCTAAGAAACATCCAAAATATATTTGGTAGGTGATTGACACCAAAATTTTCAAAATAACAAGTCCCAATTCGAAATAAGCCATTGGCTAGCCCAAAATTAGGGTTTTCTTTCTCTGGTGCAGGTCTGTAATTTGACCATAACTCAGTCAATTCAACTTGAAATTAAGCATGGTTGGTGGCATTGGAAATTAAATTCATAGAGCTACAATTCATCAGAAGGAATCATTTTAAAATTCTGTCCATAGCTAGCTCAAATTTAAGCAACAATTCCAAGCACCTCATTGACTCTCTAGCAGAGTAACAAAACAGAACAGGTAACTTTGAAAAGCTAGTACGATTTACTCAAGTAGAATCAGAGGATGCATTTTATACCGTTAGAAAACTGGAAGTGTCTAGTTTCCAATGCCAGATTTCGACATCGGAGCAAAGAGTTATGATCAATTAAAGTTCGGTACCAGAGCACCTCTGTACATGTTTTCCAGGTTTGAAGAATTTTCGAAAATGCAACCTTTGGCCAACCAAATCAAGTGATTTTTGGTGGAAACTTTCCACACAACATATACAACATATATATATCAAAATCAAGGCAATTTGATCACAAAAATTTTGAACTAAGGTTGCGGTAAGAACAGGGCAGATTCGGCCCCTTCCTCCCTTTGGTTTCCTTTGAGTTTCTTTCCACTTTTTCAACATATAACCACTAGTTTAACACTTAATCAACATAAATAACATCCAAAATCATCATATCAGTCCAACAAGTCCATTGTGGGATTTCATAGAGCCCACTCACATGATTTTCAACCAACCAAAGTTACCCACATGAAGCTACAAGCTTCTAAGTTAATTTAACTCACTAAAACTAAGATTCAAAGGTTGGATGATGATTACCTCCTAGATGATGTTAAACCAGAAAATTTCAGTCACTAGAGCTCCAAGAAAACCGTGAGAATGAAGCCCTCTTCCTAGTCCAAGATGATCTCCAAGTTGTTTGCAAGTTGTGGTATGAATTTGGAGTGGATTTGGTGGAAGAAATGAAGTCATATAGTGAAAGGTTTTGGTCTTCTTCCTCCTATGGACTTTTGGCCAGCATGAGCGAAGTGAGAGAGAGTGAAAGGCTGATGGTGAAGCTTCTTGAAGAAGCTTGATGGTTGGTAGCTTTTGTGCACAAAAGTCAACTCTCTAATAGTGCGCGTACGCGCGCGTTTCTTGCCCGTTTCCTCTTGGGTTTGTTTCACTTGTGCACTAAACCTCTAATGCACTTCCTTTATCACTATTATTATTCACTCTTAATAGTCTAAAAATAAATGTCCAAAGTCCCTCAATTAGTCGCGCGCGCGAAAACGCGAACTTCCGACTTGTGCGCGCGATAAATCGAAATTTCTAAGAAATTCTTGTAACGATAATATAACTAACTAACGCTTGGGTAATTAATCATAAAAATGCCTATTTTAAGACTAACGTATGAGTCCTCAAATCTCCAAGGTCACTGTACTCTCAAATCGACTATTGCCTCCATACACGTATTCACTAAATCTTGCTAAACGAGCTTCCAAAACTTAAATTTATTAACGGGATATTTTAAAAATATACGTAAGTCATAGTTCCATGTAAATGGGTTTAAAATGGTTGAAATAAATTATTCGGAGAAAACGGGCAATTAATTATTTAAATAAGCCAATAATATACGATAAAATAAGTAAATTTTTGGGTCCTCACATCCTCCCCTCCTTAAAAAGAATTTTGTTCTCGAAATTCACACTTAGGATAATAGTCATATCCTTTAATAGTCACGCTTATCAGATCAATCAATAACTTACACTCTCCGACCCATATTTCACAATTTCTATTCACCCAATTAGCTGTCAAACTTTGATTCTAACTCATGAATCTAGGGTTTTGTAAAAGTGTGTGTTGTACTATGGTCACTTAGAACCTTAACTAAACAATAGAAACCAAGAATCATACATTCAATGACCTTAGCGGGATTGGAAACCTATTGATAGCCTAATGCATAAACCCTATATGGTGCTTTAGATCGACTTCCTCCAGCACTAGATTGCTTTGCGGTTGACTTTTCAGGCCTTTGAGTACTACCTCCTTCTTTCGGTATACTCGGACAGTTCGCGATTTGATGTTCAGTGCTACCATAATACAAACATTTTCCTGATTTCTTCCAACACTCATTCTCTGTATGGTTAGGTTTACGACAATAACCACAAATAACTTGAGGAGCCACAACCTGACCACTTGGAGGTGTCTCCCTCGGTTGACCTCGTCCATTGTGGCCTCCTCTTGATTGAGTCTTTTTTGGTGTACTAGATGTCTCTACTCCTCCCGTTCCTTTTTCCTTCTTAGAAGGTGGGGCACCCTTATCTGCTTGTCCAAGAGGATGACTAGGAGTGCCCCTTTTCTTGGCATGAAAATCCTTAACTTGCAGCCTTGCACTTTCGACTCTCTGCGCCTTCTCTAGGGCTTCGATGAAAGTAGAGATTTGGGGCGCTGCTAACCCTTCTTGAATCTCCACGTTAAGTCCCTGTACAAATCGCCTTATCCTTCTCCTCTCAGTGGCTACCAATTCTGGGACGTACCTAGAAAGTTTAGTAAATTTTCCCTCATACTCAGCCACACTAGACGCCCCCTGCTTCACTTTTATGAATTCGTCCTCCCGTTTCTCTTGAACCATGGACGGGAGAAACTTCTCATTAAACTCTCTTAAAAGATTCTTCCAGGTCCAAGGGGTTTATGCTCTTTTCCATTTTCCCCTTATCATATTCCACCAAGCACGTACTGCACCCTCAAACTGAAAGACAATAAAAGTCACTCGCCTCTCCTCCACATAATTTAGGGCGGCGAAAATGTTAGTCATTCTTTCCGCTACCTCAGGATCAAGCTCACTAGTGAACTTAGGCGGGTTGAATTTAAGGAACCTCTCCAAGGCTCTATCTTCCCCTCTATCCTGGCCCCCAGGTTGGTTAAGTGGCCCCGGTCCCTGTCTCTCAGCTAATCGTTCTAGGATATCAGTCATCCTGTTAATGGCAGCAGCCATTTGGTTAACCTCTATATTCTCGTGTCCTTGGGTCGGTCCAGTTACCGATCCTTGTTCATCCCTTTGAGGTTGGGCTTGCCTAGACTCTCGCCCATGACCTCGACCACTCCTTCGTCCATCCATAATTCTAATTGTGCCTAGTGCAAGAAATAAATCAATTACGCGAGGAAATACTCAAAACAAGAGCCAATCAAGAAACATTGGGAATAACAATAATTTACATTCATTAACACTTCAGATTTCATGCAATTAACAAGTCATGGGGGAATTACAAAAATATAGCACACAGGTGCCACAAAAGTACTTTTAGTCACATACGACTAAAGTAAAGTCAAGTGTCTCAAAAGTAAACCACACAGTCATACAAAAATACAATGGCCTCAGCACTAGCATCACCCCAACTATTCCTAGTCACAAAAGTCAAAAGCCTATCACTCTAGGTCTAGTCCACAGGACCAATCACAAGATACGTGTAGAACAATTATTAGAACCTCACAAGGAAGAACCTCACTAGATACCCAACTAAGTCAATCCTTTATAATAATGGTAGGTCTGATCTTCTCGTTCATTTCCGACTCATATCAAACACTAGGATCCTATTGAGTTACATAGGACCATCCATCAATCTTTCTCTACCTCTCTCTCTTAGGCTCAACTACATTCCACTTCTCTCTGGTCAATATTGTCCCACACTCGGTTAAAATATTTTCCGTCCGATGTCTCACTTCTCTTACTACTTGAATTTGACGTCCGTTGACCTCTTGCACTCGCTCTCACAAAATGTTAGTCCATTCTTATTCCTCGCAAATGGAGATCTCAAGTTCTTAGCATTGCCCTCAACTCTTAAGTACTCGGGTACAAGAATCCAAAACAAGGTAATTTACAACTCGAGCTGGCCAGTCCCAAGAGTAAATCACCACATTTGAAATTCCTACCCAGCATACATATCTAATCTTCCCCAAATATTAAGATAAATGATTTATACCTATCGCATTGATGATTCACATCTTACGATCTAAAAGAGTACTTAAGCCTTTACTCATTCATATAATAAGGACAATAATACCACTCGGTCCAAACTCACCCCGTGCAGATACCACGCGAAGCGGCTCTGATTTTTATCACTACAAGCGGTCACTTAACTTTAAAACCAATCCCACAGTCCGGCATCCTAAACTTTTAAGCCTAGGATACACTACAAAGATGTGAAGCCTAAGCTCTGATACCAACTGTGACGCCCCCACTTCTCCCAAGGGCGAACCTAAGGGTATCCGCAAGACGCCTGCCCATCTCTAAGGTTGCAGCAAGAACAGGGCAGATTCGGCCCCCTTCCTCCCTTTGGTTTCCTTTGAGTTTCTTTCCACTTTTTCAACATATAACCACTAGTTTAACACTTAATCAACATAAATAACATCCAAAATCATCATATCAGTCCAACAAGTCCATTGTGGGATTTCATAGAGCCCACTCACATAATTTTCAACCAACCAAAGCTTTTCTGGAAAAATGATGAAGAACACTGTCAGATGTCCGTTTTAACTCATCGGACGTCCGATAAAGAGTGACAGAAAATTTTTAGAATACTTTTTCTGAGACGCCCAGTTTTGTTCTTAGATACACAAATTGATCCAGTGGTAGGGTTTTTGTGAGAATATCAGCAATTTGATCTTTAGAACAAACATATTGAACGCAAACTTCACCCTTATTGACAAGATCGCGAATGAAATGATACTTTATGTCCATATGCTTAGTTCTAGAATGTTGTATGGGATTTTTTGTCAAATTGATGGCACTAGTGTTATCACAATACATAGGCACACAATCATACACCAATCCAAAATCATTCAATGTGTTTTTCATCCATAATAATTGAGCACAACAAGCTCCAGCGGCAACATTTTCCGCTTCAGTTGTAGATAATGAAATAGCATTTTATTTCTTGCTAAACCAGGATACTAAGCAATTTCCAAGGAAGTTACATATACCTGTTGTATTTTTTCTATCAACTCTACAACCTCCGAAATCAGCATCAGAGAATCCACACAAAGGAAGTTCATGACACTTAGGATACCATAGGCCAAAATTTAAGGTTCCTTTTAGATATCTAAGAATTCTTTTTACTGCATTTAAATGAGATTCCTTTGGACAAGACTGAAAACGAGCACATAAGCATATAGTAAACATGATATCAGGTCTACTAGCAGTTAAGTAAAGCAAACTACCAATCATACCTCTATACTTCTTTTCATCAACTTTTATACCTTCTTCATCCTTGTCAACCTTGATAGATGTGCACATAGGTGTTCCGACCTACTTTGAATCCTCCATTCCAAATCTTTTGAGCAGCTCCTTGGTGTATTTTGTTTGATTGATGAATGTTCCTTCTCGGTTTTGAATCATTTGGAGTCCAAGGAAGAAATTTAATTCTCCCACCATGCTCATTTCAAACTCTTTTTGCATGATATTGAAAAAATCCTTGCACAAGCTCTCATTGGTAGCACCAAATATAATATCATCCACATATATTTGCACAATTAAAAGATCACGTGAACTTTGCTTAGTGAAAAGAGTAGTATCTACAATGTCTCTTTTAAAACCATTTTCATTCAAAAAATCACTCAAACATTCATACTATACTCTTGGAATTTGTTTTAATCCATACAAATCTTTTGAGAGTTTAAATACATGATTTGGATATATTTCATTTTCAAAACCAGGAGATTGATCAACATATACTTCTTGATCTATAAATCCATTTAAGAAAGCACTTTTAACATTCATTTGAAATAATTTAAAGTTCTCGAAACATGCAAATGCCAAAAATATTCTAATTGATTCCAGCCTAGCTAAGGGTGCAAATGATTCATCAAAATCAATTCCTTCTTCTTGAGTATATCCCTTGGCTACAAGTCTGGCCTTATTTCTTACTACCTCACCTTTGTCATTCATTTTGTTTCTAAAAATCCACTTTGTGCCAATAATAAGATGATCTTGTGGTCTAACAACTAATGTCCACACCTTGTTTCTTTCAAATTGATTTAACTTCTTTTCCATAGCTAAAATCCAGTTATCATCTTTCAATGCATCAATAACATTTTTGGGTTCAAAGTGTGAAACTAATGCCAAATTATCCATCAGTTGTTTAGAGGAGAAACGAGTTATGACATTCTCGGATAGATCACCAATGATGAGCTCCTTAGGGTGGTTTTGAACAAATTTTCAAACTCTTGGAAGATCGTTAGGTGTACTTGTGACGCCCCGAAAAAAAAATGAGTTTGAGAACTCGGAAATTTTCTAATTTTCTAGGGTTTATTTTATTTACTTGCCCGCCTTTTCTACATTTTCTTTATTAGAAAAATTCCCCAGATAAAGTTTATGAGCAAAGATAGTTTGAAAATGATTTTTCTAGTATCGGTTAGTTTTTGAGAAATTAAAAGCGTGTTTTGAACGTGGGACCCACAAGTGCGGTAAATGCATTATATTTTTGACAACTTGTTGGAATTTTGTATTAAGTGATATTATTTTACAAAGTGTAAAGATATTTGTATTGGAGAGACAAAGAGATAAGTTTTAAACCTAAAGGTGACAAGTGTCACCATAAGATTAAGTCTTGGACTTTGACTACACTATTCATGCCTTTACCAAATTAATATCAAAATTGACCAAAAACTCACCATTTATTCCTCCTTCTTGGCTGACCTCTTGCAAGCTCAAAGGGAAGAAAACTCTCCACAATTTTGGTCTACAACCTTGCTCAATCTTCAACTTCAACCGATTAAATTTGAACTTGCTCCATAAAACACCTTCAAGTAATGTTTGTGAGGTGATTGGTGAAGTTATTTGGAAAGTATAGGTGACCAATAGCTCTCTCTCTCTTGTATTGCTAAGGTGAGTTGTGAATGACCCCTCTCCTTGCTCTAATGATGTTCAATTCATGATTAGTGGTGATATAAGGTGCAACTTTATGATTTAATTCTTGTTTTTGGATGAAATGGTGAAGTTTACAATTTATTGGTGATTTTTCTGGTTTCATATGATCATGATGTTGTGGCCTTGTATGATGATTGGCAATGGCCTATAATGACTCTAGTAGGTGTGAATGATTGATAATTGCAAGTAAATTCTGTTTTGGAAGAAATCTGGAAAATTAGGGTTCTTGGTTCTTCATTCTGTCCGAAATTTTTAGTCCTAGATAGAGGCCGAATTGGCCTTGGCTCAAAACATAAAAGTTGTAGGTATTGATGTTTTAAGGATACCTGTAAAATTTCAGGTCAATTGGAGTAGTGTAGAATGAGATAAGCCGAAATTACTATTGCTGTTCTGGGTTCATCAGGATGTTAGAACTGCGTCTGAAATGGGTTGTTTTGACTGGAATTTGTTTGGATTTGGGTGTTGAGGTCTTCTGATGAAATGTGGCTTGATGTCCTAGCTACCATATTCCTTTGGAATTTCTGTATTTGGACCTGTTTAGACTGAGTTGTACTGATTACAGCATAGTGTAATTTGTAAACCTGAAATTACGGTTCTGGTTTGGTATTTGGCATATATGACTTAGTTGTGCTGGGATTTGGACTGAGTGACCTTCTACATTGTTGTAGCCCTGTTTCTTAGCTTCGAAATGGTGGGTCTTGTACCTTCATCCGACAATCGTAGTACCTTTGGTGCCATTACCGCAAAAGGACGTCAAAACTGTTTTTCTGGTTTTGAGCTTAACTTTCATTTCCGGACTTTTCCCTAGTTTGACTTGTACTAGTACTACTTGGAACTTGCTGAATGACTATTAGATGAACTTTTTGTTGTGTGTGTACCTTTGGGACTGGCTGAGGATATAATGAAGCTGTGATGGCTGGAAAAGTTAGCAAATTTAGGGGAAGTGCTGTCCGAACTTTGAAGGGACTTGTTGCATTGGGTTTGTGATCTAAGACTTGGATTTGAGCAAGGCAATGCTATATGATGGATGGTTTCAGAGCCATGGAGGTGAGTGACCTCAAACTATTTCTAAAATTATTTATGAACCATTTCTTGCATTATTTACTTTTGAACTGTTTTCAAAGTTACTTTTGGAACTGTTTTCTTACATATCATGCGTGCTTGCATATCAGTGTCTTGTTATTATTGATTTTGCTTTCAATGATTGTTAAAACGAGTTTTCTAGGCGAGTGTGTACTTTATCGCACTCGACCTAAATAAATATGAAATTTTCAATGATTAATGATTAAATGCTACTTGCGCATGAATGTAAGCCTTTTGGGCTGAACTGGCCATTGCCCCTTGTTACCGGTCGTCTCGAGCCAGAAGCGGACTCGATCGGGCGACTAGGAACTTGGGTGAACGTTTCAGTATACTCGAGTATTACCTTGTAGGTTGGTGGAGCCTGGCCAAAAGCCAGGGACGGGGTGAATGAATGCACGAATGAAACCGAAAATGCAATGAAATGACAGGAGAACGAACGTATCCTTTTCATGAATGTTACTATCGCTTTCCATTGTAAATGTTTCTTGAATTATTGATACTCCATATTGAAATGACATCATTGAAATGAACTATTGTTAAACAGATTTGATTACTGATTTTATTGGTTACTCGCTGAGCTTCTAGCTCACCCCAAAAATGTTTTATTCCCCTCCACAGGGCTCAAGGCGAAGGAAGGGCTTGTAGTGTTTATTCGTGGATTATCTCATGTATGGATTGAACTTAGAATTCCTTTTGTGTAATCGTTCGTATTGGGATTGTATTGAACGTTTAGAAATGATTGGATGTGTAATAGTCTAGTTTTGGACTTCCTCCTGTATAATAGTTGGTATCAAGGATCAGAGTGGCGCAGTGGAAGCGTGGACGCTTCGCTTTTGATATGTAAAGTTTGGGAACCTTTGATATATATATATATCTTGAAATTCAACTGAGGTTTGTAGTGAACGACTGAGTCCCGGCGAGAGCTGGGCAGGCGGCCCGCCAAACCCTCTGGTTCGCCTTAGGGGGAGGTGGGGCCTTGACAGTACTAGTGTCTCTGTCATTGTCTTCCCTTGCTGGACTGTCTTGAGTTTCATCTTCCTTTGAATCATTTTCTGGTGAACCAATGCCTTGGTCAATGATTGTGAGTTTCTTTAGTTCTTCTTGAATACCTGCATCATCATCTTTACCACTACTTATGGAAATGTCACCATTAGATTCATCAAAAGTGATATGTACAGCTTCCTCTATAACCAAAATCTTTCGATTATAGACTCTAAAGCCTCTCTTATTCTCATAATATCCCAAGAAAATTCCCTCATCAGATTTTTTATCAAACTTTTCGAGATGTTCATTGATGTTTAGAATGAAACATTTGCAACCAAAGAGTTTAAAGTATCCAACAACAGGCTTTTTATCCAACATCAACTCATAAGAGGTTTTGTTCAAGATTGGTCTTAAAAGAACTCTATTCATGGTATAGCAAGCTGTAGTTATAGTTTCAGTCCAAAAATATTTTGGTAAATTACGCTCATTTAGCATGGTTCTAGCAGCCTCTTGAAGAGTTTTATTTTTTCTTTTAACAACCCCATTTTGTTGGGGAACTCTTGCAATTGAAAATTCATGTGTAATACCATTGTTGTTACAAAATTCTTGAAAGCCATAAAAATGAAATTCTGAGCCATTGCCACTTCTGATTTTGATGATTTTCAATCCAATCAGATTCTGAACTTTTGCAAATAGTGAAACAAAGTTTTTGAAAGCGTCATCTTTGTGTGCAAGAAACATCACCCAAGTGTTTCTAGAATAATCATCAACAACAACAAGATAAAATCTTTTACCACCTAAACTGGTTGTTTGTGCAGGACCAAATAAATCAAGATGTAAGAGTTCTAGAGGCTTTGTAGTAGAAACACATTTCTTGGGTTTAAAAGACACTTTGACTTGTTTTCCAAATTGGCAAGCATCACAAAATTTGTCCTTTTCAAATTTGATCTTTGGCAGCCCTCTAACAAGTTACTTTTTGAAAATTTATTTTAGCAGATCCATATTGAAATTACAAAGCTTTTTATGCCACAACCAAGGGTTCTCATTTGCTACTTTGAGACAACTAAGGCTAGAAGAATCAATTTTTTCAAGGATAACTACATAAATGTCATTAATTCTTTTTTCTTTGAAAACAGTGTTGAATTTTGAGTCAAGAACAAGGCATTCATGCTTTTTAAATAACACAAACAGATTCCTATCACACAATTGACTAACACTTAACAAGTTATAACTCAAATTGTCAACTAAAAGAATATTGTGAACAAAGGTGTGACCATTCTTACCAACATCACCAATTCCAACAGTTTGGGCTTTGTTATCATCTCCAAATGTTACCTTTCCGCTTGCTTTTGACTTGAACTTGATGAACTGTGATGGATCACCAGTCATATGTCTTGAGTATCCACTATCTATGAACCATTTTGATTCCTTAACAATGTTCACTAGGTTCACCTACACAAAATCCACAAGATAATACTTGGTACCCTTTATTTTTTGGGTCCTTGAGAGTTAGCATTATGTTTAACCATCCACATGCATCTCATGCCATTTCTCATATTTTTCCGAACATAGCAATTGCTTTTTGTGTGGCCAAATTGACAACAGAAGCTGCACATAGTCAATGAATTATTCAAATGAACAGGTTTAATAAATCTGATTTGTCTTTTCCTATAGATAGTAAACTCATTTGCACTATGATTCAACCTTTTCTGATGAGTACCAAAATGAGGTTTTATATCATTCCTTTGAAAACAGTTTTGTTTCTTATGTTGAAGCATCTGACTAAGATCATCCATTCTTCTTTTCAAGCTACTTTGTTCATTTTTGAGCATGTCACAGAAGTTTTTCTTTCTATCAAGTTCAGCATGCAAATTATTTTCAATCATTTTCAGGTTCTCATTTTTATTTCTCAGACATTTGTTTTGTCGAAAAAGTTTTGCATTGTCTTGAATCAGAAAGTTAATTTTCTGCTTTAGTTCCTTGTTTCTAACATAGGATTCTTGCAAACTGTTATGCATTCTTTCCATAAAAGAGTTAACATCATCATCAGATTTGTTATCACTATCAATTTGAGAGTTACAAGTAGTTACCTCTTCATCACTAATGGCCATGAAAGCCATTTGGGCAGACTCCTCTTCTTCTTCGATTTCACCTTCTGAATTACAGTCATTCCAGGTGATCTGAAAATTGTTAAATTTTGGTTTTCGTTCAACCTTGCTTTCCTTTTTTTTCTATATTGGACATTCATTTGCATAGTGTCCAAGTTGGCCGCATTCAAAGCACTTATCAGTTTGCTTTTTATTGAGCTCTAGCTTCCCTCTGTTTCTCGAGTTGTTGAACTGATTTGGGAATGAATTGTTGGGTCCACCTTTTCTGAATCACCTCTTGTTGAGTATTCTTTTGAAACTTTTTGTGATGAGTGCAATATCACTGTCATCACCTTCCATGTCATCTCTATCTAAAGAGGCTGAATCATCTTCATCTTGTGAAATTGTCAGAGCAATACTCTTTCTCACCTTTGTATCTTCTTCCTCCTGCACCTTGGGCTTGAGTTTCAGCTCATAAGAAATTAGAGAATTAATTAGAGATTCAGTGGGCAAGGTATTTAGATCTTTAGCTTCCTCAATGGCAGTCACTTTACTCTCCCAATCCCTGGATAAAACATTCAGAATTTTTCTATTTTTCTCACATAGAGAGTAATCCTTTACAAGTACTTCTAAATCCTTAATAAAATCATTAAATCTACAATACATCTTGTCAATGTTTTCATGAGGTTCCATCTTAAAAGATTCATACTTAGTGGCCAGAATGGACTTCTTTTGTTCTCTCACATTCTCACTTCCTTCATGGATTTCTCTGAATTTATCCCAAATCTCTTTTGCAGATCTACAGCCTTTGACTCTTATAGACTCATTTGAATCTAAAGCACTGTATAATACATTCATAGCCTTGGCATTTAAAGTAAGATGGGTTCTATCATCACCAGTCAACTCACTCCTTGTTTTTGGTCTCGGCCTATGAGTAACTTCATCAATAATAGAGGCATCATATGGACCTTCATTGACAATAAACCACAACTCAATATCAATAGATTGTAAGAAAATAATAATCCTCTCCTTCCAACTTACATAATTTGATCCATTGAACATTGGGGGTCTAGTGATGGATTGTCCTTAAAAAAACATGGCATTGTTGGTTGTCATTTTTACTCCAAAGCCGATTGAACTTAATCTCTAGGAGACCAAGCTCTGATACCAATTGTAAGGATCGAAAACAACCTAAGAGGGGGGGTGAATTAGGTGGTTTAAAAAATTGGTCAAGCTATGAGTTACTTTTTGAGAACTTGCCATCTTTTTCTGAAAGACCACACAATGGAGCAATTGATGAGAAAGCACAAGTGCTTGGGAGTAGAAGAGATAAACAATTTATATTGCAAGACGGTAAGTAAAAGGATAGAATAGTAAACCAAGTTTCAAACTCCACTTGAGTTTGAAAATCACTTTATATAGCAAGCCTCTTCAAGTTGATCAACTTACAATCAATCTCTTGTGTACGAAGGAAGGATCACTTCCTTCTCGCCCCAAACCACACTTGGTCAAGCAAAGAAATTTTACTATCACTCGGATAACCATCACAAAGCTACACTATTGAAGAAAATTGAAACACACTTGAAAAGCTTATCTAAAATTACACAACTAAGAGTATAAATTTTCTTTAAAGAGTATTCTCACACTTGAATCACTTCAGATCTGATGTAGTTTTAATGTGCAAAAGTTGTTTGAAGTGGTTGACTTTGTTCTTTTTGTAAGAGACCAAAAGATTTCTCAATTAATGCTACCAACGGATAGAAGGCAGCTGAAGAGTCAGCTAGCCGTTGGTGGTGTCGGACGTCCGGTACCTCCAGAATATGCGTCCGAAGGCATGATGTAAAACTGAAAATGCTTCTTCAAATCTTTCGAACGTCCGGTGCCTCCAATATTTTGCGTCCGAAGTGTCGCAACGTTTGTCGGATGTCCGGTACACAGGTGTTGTAGTTCCGATCGAGGTCAGTGATCTTATAGGACTTGGCTTATCATTTTCGGACGTCCGAGAGTGGGTTCTTCATGCGTCTGAAGTTACTCAATGGTTATCGTGTGAGAACCCAGAAAAAAAAAATTAAAAATTATTATTTATTTATTATTTTATTCCTGTGCACCCGTTTTCTTTTATTTTCTTTATTATATTACTTTTATCAACATTTGATCAGAAAATATAGTTTTTAAATCATTTTTCTAGTATAAGGTAGTTCGTGAGAAATTTGGAACGTAATTTGGGCGTGGGACCCGCTAGTGCATTAAGTGAGAGAAATTCGGTCGATTAGGTTAAATTTTGTGTAACGGGATTCTATTACTGGGTATTAGGAGATAGTTGGAGGTTACCTAGATGGATTAGCCATGAGGGACAAGAAGATAACTCTAGCAAAACAAAGTGCCAAGTGTCCAATTTTGGTTAGACCAAGCTTACCTAACTTTTGACTAAACTTTCCTTACTTTCCTTAAAATTCAATTTTGACCAAGATGTCTTCATTCTTCACTTGTCTTGGCCGAAACTTCTTGGGAGCAAAGGAGAAAAATTCTTCAACCTTTCATCTTCAAATCCTTGCTAAATCTTGAAAACTAACCGTTTATTTCTTGAATTAGTCCATAAAATCGCCTTGCTAAGATGTTTGAAGAACTTAGTGGTGTTGTTTTGGAAGAAAACCTCACAAGCTACAACTTTTCTTGAAGAACTAAGGTATCTTGCTTGGAACTCATCTTTTGTTTCTAATTTTGGCCAATTGGTGCCTTATAGTAGCTATATACGTGATTTTTCGGAAGATTTGGTGGATTGGAGTGAAGCTAGCTAATTTTCTGATTTTTGTGGGAATTTTCTGTTTTCCTATGATTGATATGATTGAGCTGGAATTGATGGTTCTAAATGGCATTATATAGCTCTCTTGTGCGTTAATTGTGGTTAATTGCGGAAAATTTCCGCTTGTGCGGAAAATTTCAGATTTAGGGTTACTAATTGGGGGTTTTCTATGGTTGATAGTTGAGCTTCTAATTGGCTATAATTGAGGGGTATTATGACCCCAACGAAGTATATTGAATGGCTTATGAATTGTTTGGGTGCTTGTGGTTATGTTGGATAGCTTTTAATGGTTGTCTTGTAGGTTGGAAAAGCTGAAATTTTAGGGGAAATGCTGTCCAAGTGTCTAGGGTATCGGATTCTTATGAGTTGGGTTGAGATTTGATAGAAATGAATAATCTTAGGGTTTATTTCTACTTTTAACCCTAAATGTTATGTATTTTTCATTTCCAAGCTATATTTGGGTCTTGCCTTAATAGTTCCTAGAAAAAGGTATTCGACTTGTGTTTGAGTTTTCATTGTACTTTCTTGATTGTTATAGGGCGTGCCGGTGATCCGAGGCTCACGTCGGGCGAAAACTTGTGAAATTTCTTTGTTGAACTTGGTGAGTGTACTACTCACATGTTTGTTATTCCGTGGCTTTCTTGTACTTGAATTCTGTGATTTGGACTAGTTGAGATGATTGTTTGAGCTAGGTGAGGCGAGGGTGTACTTTACCACTCTCGTACTCTCTGGCCTTCTTGACTGGTTATTATATTAGGCTTACTTGACTGTACTTGTATCACTTGAATACTCTTGACTGTACTTGATTTGGTGTCGATTGGATACCAATCTTTACTGTTCACTCTGAGCTCTACCTCATTGGAAGTCAATGGACTCGAGCCAGTAAGGACTTGGTCGGGGACATTTGACAAGCCATGGGGACTGTATTTGGGAATCTTTGGGTATGAGACCCTTGATTCCGGTATACTCGAGTAATACCAACTCTGTACTGTTTGGTGTTCGGGCCCGGTAAGGGGAAAGTGAGGTGGACGGATAATTGGAGTAAAGAGGAGTCTACGGTCATGATTACCTGGTATACATTGACGGAGAGTCAATGAGATGAGATCAAGCATGGCAAAAGAGGAAAAGGGCTCTTGAGAGCCATCCGTATCCTTTTATTCCTTATACTTGGGTGTTGTTGTTTTTGCTTACTGACGTACGTATTTGGATTGAATATTCTTGTGTTTATGTGATCCTGGTAAATTTACGTGACGGTACCTCATTGGGCGAAAGCTCACTCCGTGAATTTTGTTTTCCTTACAGGGATTTACCTTTTGGACTTTTGAGTTTGAAGATGAGTTGAGTAGAGCTAGTTGAGAGATTTTGTATAGCTCCTCAATAGTTGGAAACTTATTGTACTTGGATTTAAATGTTTCCTTTTGGCTTGTAAACACACGAATGTGGTTTGTAACAGTGTGTGTGTACTTATGTTCATGTATTATATTTGGCTTGTATATATACCTTTCAGGGATTGTAAAGTTACTTGTATTTATTGGGTCCTGGTGGATTGTGACGTGGCAGTCACTATTCACTTTACGTTTAACTTTTGTTTTTTCCGTTTCTTGATTGTTGGCTTGGTTAAGCGCGCTAGTAGATTCCCGAACGACCTTGAGTTACTGTTTTACCGTTTTAGTAGTCCTGGCGAGAGCTGGGCAGGCAGTCCGCTAACCCCTTTGGTACGCCTTAGGGGAAGGTGGGGCTGTCACAGGTGGTATCAGAGCCTAGGTTAGAATTACCCTGGGCGAACCTAAAACCTGGTCCTTAGAACTTTTGGGATTGTGTTTAGACGCCATTAAGTGTGAATATATTGTCTAAGCTATAAACCTTTGTTATCTTTGTAGGTTATGGCTGGCACTAGTGGAGCGGGCGGAGACGAGCCACCTCAGAGGCGCCCACGGGTTATCGACTTCCAGGAGAGGCCAGGAGGTCCGATCCGGCTGTGGTATACCGCTAGCCGGACCCGCCGCTGTAGGCGTTGCCAGTTTTACTCTTACGCGGACCACGTGGTTGTGGCAGTGCTTGCTGAGCGACGGAGGCTTAGATGTGCCGCCGCCAGGGAGCGCACTGAGACCCTTAGACTTAGGGGCATCACGCGGATGCAGGCCGATAGGATTGGGGAGCTCCAGGGGGACGTGGCCATGGAGCAGGAGAGGACGAACGCTCTGAGAGAGCAGTTGCAGGTGGTTAACGACCGCCTCACTAGGGTAGTCCGGGAGGTGAGAGACCGGTCCGGCGCTATTATCGATGAGTGTGGGGCACTCATCCAGGGAGTGATTGGCGCCAATGCGCCAGGGGGAGTTCCAGGTGACGGAGCTCCAGGTCAGGGAGGCGCCCCTAGCTCTAGCTCTGGGGGGGAGTCGGTTGGCTCCGTCGAGGACTAGATTAGGGTTTTTGAGCCTTGTTTTGATCCCGTGTGAGGGATACCTAGGAAAAGCTTTTGGTTAGCTGTTTTGTACCTTTTGGGACCTAGGTTGTACAGTGTATTTTGACAGACCCTCTTTTGGCTTCACGGGAGTACTTTTGTATATATTTGCTTGACTGCTCATGTATGACTGTTTGTCACAGTTATGTGTTCTGTGTATAACTGTTCTATGTGTATACATATCTTATGTGGTGTTTATTTTTGGTTCTTCGTTCATGCTTATATGACTATATTTATATGCACTTTTAATATTATTTTGTGCCTCGACTTTAGAGTGACATTAGAGCAATGGAAGGCACTCGTAGTGGACGAGGCCGCGGGCGCGGGGTTAGGCAACCCACAACTGACGAGGGTACTAGGGATACCACGACTGAACCAAATCCTGAACCTAGGGTTGACCCTAATGCCCAAATAGCTGCTGCTATGCAGCAAATGACCGACCTGTTAGCCCACGTAGTGCAACAGCAGGGCCAACCTCCTATCCAGCAACCTGGGAACCCTGGCCATGTAGTAGAGAGTGAAGATCGGGCCCTAGAGAGATTTCAGAAGTTCTCTCCGCCAAAATTTCTGGGGGGGCCAGATCCGGACGTGGCCGAAAAATGGTTAGAGAAAATGATAGATATTTTTGCCGCCCTACACTATTCAGAAGAGAGACAGGTTACTTTCGCTGTCTTCCAATTGGAAGGGGCCGCGCGTTCTTGGTGGAACGTGATACGAATGAAGTGGGACCGGGAACAAACCCCAAGAACATGGGTAAACTTTGTGAGGGACTTCAATGCGAAATACTTTCCCCCTCTAGTCCAGGAAAAGAAGGAGGACGAGTTCATTAGACTCCGTCAGGGAACGCAATCGGTGGCTGAGTACGAGAGCCAGTTTACTCGTTTATCTAAGTTCGCCCCTGAACTCATTCTAACGGAGCAAAGGAGAGTTCGGCGTTTTATTCAAGGGCTCAATGTGGAAATTCAAAAGGATCTGGCGGTAGCCCAGATCAATATCTTTAGTGACGCCGTGGAGAAAGCTTTGCGAGTTGAAAATGCCAGGCTTCAAGTAAGGAACTTTCAGGTGAAAAAACGGGGGTTCTCTGCGAGTAGTTCGACCCAAGGGGATAAAGGGACCCCTCCCAAGTTTGGAAGAGGAGCCGGGGGAGGAAGGCAACCGGGAATGACACGAGGGACTCCGCCGAGGGGTGGTCACAATGGACGGGGCCCGCAGAGAAGCGTCTCACAAGGAAGTTCGGCCTCAGTTGCACGCGGACCCTGTGGATTTTGTGGGAAACCAAACCACACTGAGGACAACTGTTGGAGGAAAGAAAGGAAATGCTTGCGCTGCGGGAGTGCGGAGCATCAAATAGCTAACTGTCCGGTGTTACCTCGGGAGGCTAGAGTAACCACCCAGTCGTCGAAGGCTAACTCGGGACAGTCCAAGGTAGAAGGGACAAAGCCAAAGGTGCCAGCTCGGGTTTACTCCCTTGAGCAACAACAAGTCCCTGATTCCTCTGGGGTTGTAGAAGGTACGATCCCTGTTTTTCATCGTCTAGCTAGGATTTTGATCGACCCTGGTGCTACCCATTCCTTTGTTAACCCCGATTTTATGTGTGGTATTGATATAACCCCTGTTAGCTTGCCTTATGACTTAGAAGTTAGTACTCCTACGGGGGACCAACGTTTGATTACTGGTTTGATGTATACAAATTGCGAAATTTGGGTAGGAGAGAGGAAGCTTTTGGGGAATCTTATAAGTTTGGCTATTAAGGGGTACGACGTTATACTGGGTATGGACTGGCTAGCTAAGTACGATGCACAACTTGATTGTAAGAGAAAAGTAGTGGAATTTCGTATACCGGGGGAGGCAACCCTAAGGCTCAATAGAAGGGGTAGTTTAGCCTCATCTGCATTGATTTCGGGTATTCGGGCTAGGAAACTTCTATATAGAGGGGCCCAAGGGTTCCTAGCTTTTCTTATAAACACTCCCACTGATAAGTTGAGGGTTGAAGATGTGTCTGTAGTAAGTGAATATCCGGATGTGTTTCCTGATGAATTAGTCACTTTACCTCCGGAGAGAGAAATAGAGTTTAAGATCGACTTATTGCCGGGGACGTCACCTATCTCTAAGACCCCCTATCGAATGGCACCTGCTGAACTCAAGGAGTTGAAATTGCAATTGCAGGACCTATTGGAGCGTGGGTTTATTCATGAGAGTGGATCTCCGTGGGGGGCTCCGGTACTATTTGTTAAGAAGAAGGATGGAACTTTAAGATTGTGTATTGATTATCGGGGATTAAACAATATGACCATTAAGAACAAATACCCACTTCCCCATATCGATGAACTGTTTGACCAGTTGCAAGGCGCGGTGGTCTTTTCAAAATTAGATCTCCGACAGGGGTACTATCAGTTGCTTATTAAGAAAGAAGATGTACCCAAGACTGCTTTCAATTCTAGATATGGGCATTTTGAGTTTGCGGTCATGCCCTTTGGGTTGACCAATGCCCCTGCTGCCTTTATGGATTTGATGCATCGGGTTTTCAAACCCTACCTGGACCGATTTGTTGTCGTGTTTATTGATGACATTTTGGTCTATTCTAAAACCCGTGAGGAACATGAACAGCATTTGAAGCTAGTGTTACAAACCCTGAGAGATCATCGGCTATACGCCAATTTAGTAAGTGTGAATTTTGGTTGGAGAAAATCTCTTTCTTGGGATATGTGATTTCAAAATAAGGTATTACGGTAGATCCCGCGAAAGTAGAGGCAGTGGCTGAATGGAAGAGGCCAGAAAACCCCACTGAGATTCACAGTTTCTTAGGATTGGCTGGGTACTATAGACGCTTTATTAGAGACTTTTCCAAACTGGCCGGCCCTTTAACCGATCTAACGAAGAAAAATGGCCGTTTTGTGTGGGATACTAGGTGTGAAACCAGTTTTCAGGAGTTGAAACGAAGGTTAACCAGGGCTCCTGTTTTGGCCTTGCCTAATGGGAAGGACAGTTTTACTGTTTATACCGATGCTTCGAGGGAAGGCTTAGGGTGTGTGTTGATGCAAAATAAGAACGTGATTGCTTTTGCCTCTAGGAAACTAAAAACCCATGAACAAAACTACCCTACCCATGACTTGGAGTTAGCTGCTGTGGTCTTTGCTCTGAAAAAGTGGGGACACTATCTCTACGGGGTTACCTTTGAGGTTTATTCAGACCATAAGAGTCTTAAGTACCTCTTCTCCCAAAAAGAGTTGAATATGAGGCAACGCCGGTGGATGGAACTCTTAGAAGATTATGACTATACGATCAACTACCATCCGGGTAGGGCTAATGTAGTAGCGGACGCCCTAAGTCGAAAGGCTCAAGTAGCAGGGCTGATGGTCAAGGAGTGGGAGATGTTAGGAGCAGCAAGCGAGTGGAACCCTAGACTGGGATGCAAACAAATAACTTTTGGGAATATTCGGGTGACATCTACTATTCTCGATAGAATTAAAGAAGCCCAAGAGAAGGATCCGATGGTACAAAAGTGGAAGGAAAAGGTGGAAAAAGAAGCACTACCTGATTTCAATTTGGGTCCTGAAGGGATTCTAAGGTATAGAAACCGAGTAGTAGTAGCCAATGATGAAAACCTGAAAAGAGAAATTTTAGAGGAAGCCCATCGATCGAAATACCCGATCCATCCTGGTAGTAATAAGATGTACCAAGACTTGCGACGGTTGTACTGGTGGGATAAGATGAAGAGGGAGATTGCTCAATATATCCAAACCTGTCTGATTTGCCAGCAAGTCAAGGCTGAACACCAAAAACCCTCTGGACTGTTACAACCTCTTGAGATACCCGAATGGAAGTGGGAAAATATCACGATGGACTTTGTTTCGGGACTGCCAAGAACTCAAAAAGGACATGATGCCGTTTGGGTGATCGTTGATCGATTGACCAAATCGGCCCATTTCTTACTGTGAATGTGAAGGATTCCATGGATAAGCTGGCTCGGTTGTACCTGAATGAAATTGTAAGGTTGCATGGGGTTCCAGTGAGTATAGTTTCAGACCGAGATCCTCGTTTTGTATCGAGGTTTTGGCAAAAGTTTCAGGAGAACTTGGGGACCAAAATCAACCTTAGTACCACTTATCACCCTCAGATGGATGGACAGTCAGAGCGAACCATTCAAACCCTCGAGTGTGAGAACCCGTACTTTTCCCATTTTCTAGGGTTTTATTTATTTAATGGTTTGTTTTCTGCATTTTTTTTTAGTAGGAAAATTTTCTAGATATTTTTAATGAGCAGATATAATTTTTAGATGATTTTTCTAGTATTGGAGAGTTTTTGAAAAATTAAGGATATATAAAGGACGTGGGACCCACTAGTGCGACAAGTTCGGAAAAATTCGGCCAATTAGGTTAAGTTTCGGATACTGGTTGAAATTTATCGGGTGTTAAGAGATAAGTAGAGGATGTGAAGTGATTGATGTGAGAGGAAAAAAGAAGGATAGGAATGCATTAATGAAGTGACACTTGTCATGTTGGGATTGGTGGTAACTTTTTGACTACTATTCAATGTTTTACCCTTTGATTAAATAAACCAAAAACTAACCAAAAATCACCATTTTCTTCTCTATCTTGGCCGGCCACCTTGAGCTTAAGAAGGAAGAAAACTCTTCAAAATCTTGGCTACCATCTAGCTCAAATCCTCCAAAACAATTGCTTGATCTTGTTTCTACTCCATAAAATCTCTCCATTTGGTACTAGTAAGTGATTTGGTGAAGTGTTTAAGGAAGCTAAGGTGTCCAACAACTCTCCCTCTCTTGTTTACTAGGTGAGTGGTTATTGAACTTCCTCCTACACTTAATGAAGCTTAAGTTGTGCTTAGTGGTAGCTAAAGTGCTGAAATTTGTGGTTTATTTCTTGGTTTGAGATGAATTGGTGAAGTTTTCAATTTATTGATGATTTTCTGGTTTAATATGAATGTGATGTTGTGGCTATCCTTGATAATGGGAACTGATGTTTAATGACTCTAGTAGGTGTATATGATAGATAATTGTAACCAATTTCTGGTTTGGAAGGAATTTGAGAAAGTTAGGGTTTGATATCCCCAATTCTGTCCGGTTTTGTATCTCATGGTTAGAGGCCGAATTGGCCTTGTCTTAAAACATGAAAGTTGTAGGTATTGATGTTTTAAAGGTGCCTGTAAAATTCCAGGTCAATTGGAGTTGTGTAGAATGAGAAAGGTCGAAATTACTATTGCTGTTCTGGTTGTATCAGAATGTAAGAACTGTGCCTGTAATGGGTTGTTTCGGCTAGAATTGATTTGGAATTGGTTGTTGAGGTCTTCTGATGAAATATAGCTTGAGGTCTTAGCTACCGTTTTCCTTTGGAATCAATGAATTTGGACTTGTATAGACTGAGTTGGACTAATTACAGCATAGTGTAATTTGTAAACCTGCAATTGCGGTTCTGGTTTAGTCTCTTGCATATTTGACCTAGTTGTGCTAGGAACTGGACTGAGTTACCTTCTACATTGTTGTAGCCCTGTTTCTTAGCTTCGAAACAGTAGGTCTTGCACCCTCATCCGATAATCGTAGTGAAATCGGTGCCATTACCGCAAAATGCGGACAAAACTGTTTTTGTTTTAGGGCCAAGTTAGTTACATTTCCGAAATTTCTGGTTACCTATGATGCTTGTACATGCTTATGAAACCCTATTGGGGTTGTGATTGGCATTGCTTTATGACTCGTTATCGAGTCTCATTGTACTTGTTTGCGTGTTCTAGGGCGTGACGGTGGTTCACGAAATACTTTTGACGGACGTGCATGAAACAACACTTACTTGATTGGTGAGTATACTACTCACTTGAATGTTACAATGTGGCTTTGATATATGTGATTTTGATGCCTTGAAGGCTTATTTGGCTATTGGAATTAATTGAGGTGAGGGTGTACTTGACCGCCCTCACCCCTTGTGATACCGTTAATGACTGTTTACCGCTTCACTGATATACTGCACTTGCTATATGAGATATTGAATTCACTTCATGAAAAACTGATTTGGTGTCGTTTGGACGAGTATCCAACGGCCTTACTGTACTACTGAGCTCAACCCCGTTGGTAGTCAATTGAATCGAGCCGGCGGGGGCTTGGTCGTGAAAATTGACATGCCACGGGGACTGTACTGGGGAATCTTGTAGTAATGAGACTCTTGATTCCGGTAAACTCGAGTATTACCAAAAGCTACTGATTGGAGTGCGGGCCCGGTTGGGGTATGTTTGGTGGAAGGGATGGGAGTGAAGTGGGTTCTACGGTTGGTACTCATAAACGTTGACGGAGAGTCAATGAGATTGGATCAAGAATGTAAGCGTGGAAATGGGCTCTTGAGAGCCGTCCGTATCCTTTTACCTACTTGTTTTACTTCTTAATTGTGTACTTGAAATGAAAGATTATGCTTATGTGATCTTTGTTGCTTATGTGGTAGTAACTCACTGGGCTTAAGCTCATTCCGTTCCATTTGTTTTCCTTACAGGAAAATGACCACTTTTGGAAATGTTATACTTGTTGGTTGTCAAGTTGAGCTCATGTAAATGTATCTTTCGGATAGCTCTTTGAATGAAACCCTAATGTGTATTGGGTTCACTTTCTTTTGATTGGTAAACCGAACATGTATATTCGTAATGAATGGTTTTTTATATGCCGCTTTGGCTTGTAAATGTTACATTTCAATGTATGTATGTTTGGTTGATATTTGGTTGAATTTCGGATCAACTCGTATTTCAAACGGCAAAAGAAAAATTTTGGCTACTCTCGGCCTAGTATCTGGATTCTGACGTGGCCGGTACTGTTCATCATCGGCTTCGATTTTCATTTTTTTTATTTTGTGATTTTGACTTGTTTACGCGCGTGGGTATGTTCCGGAACGTATTAGATCGACGTGAACTGATCCGTAGTCCTGGCGAGAGCTGGGCAGGCAGTCCGCTAACCCCTTTGGTTCGCCTTAGGGGAAAGTGGGGCTGTTACATCGAGGATATGTTACGGACTTGTATTCTGGATTTTGGGGGTAATTGGGGTCGACATATGACTTTGGTTGAGTTTGCCTACAATAACAGTTTCCATTCGTCCATTCAAATGGCACCATATGAAGCTCTCTACGGACGGAAGTGTCGTTCGCCCATTTATTGGGATGAAGTAGGGGAAAAGAAAGCTCTAGATCCAACAACCATTCCTTGGATGGAGGATGCACAAGAGAAGGTTAAATTGATCCGTCAAAGACTCCAAACCGCTCAAAGCCGACAAAAGAGCTACGCAGATAATCGAAGGAAAGATTTGGAGTTCGAAGTTGGAGACCGTGTTTTCCTTAAGATCACGCCATTACGAAGTGTCACTGTGGGTAGAGGAAATAAACTTCAACCACGGTTCGTGGGGCCTTATACAATTCTTCAGTGAGTGGGGAAAGTAGCGTACCGACTCGAGTTGCCGCCAAGTTTATCTCGAATTCATGATGTTTTCCATGTCTCAATGCTGAAAAAGTACTATCCTGATGCAACCCACATTGTGCGACCTGAGGAGATTGAGTTAGATAAGGCACTCACTTACGAAGAGAGACCTGTACAAGTACTCGATCGAAGGAGTAAGTGTGAGAGCCCGTAATTTTTTTAAAGTACTAAGTTTTATTTTTCTTTTAATTGCACGTTTTTCCACATTTTATTGATTTGAAAAATTGTGAAAATAATTTTTATGAGTAAATAGAGTTTTTAGGTGATTTTTCTAGTATCGGATAGTTTTTGAAAAATTTAGAACGTTTAACGGACGTGGGACCCGCTAATGCGAAAAGTTCGGAAAAATTCGGCCAGTTAGGTTAAGTTTTGGATACCGGGTTTAATTTACCGGGTGTTATGAGATATTTAGAGGTACCAAGTGCATATGTGTGAGAAAGACAAAAACAAGTTAGGCATGAATTAATGAGAGGGACATGTGTCACCATATGATTAAATCTTGTTTTGACTTACTATTCAACCTTTTACCAATTACTAAATAAAACCAAAAATTGACCAAATATCTTCCATTTTCCTTCAAGCTTGGCCGAATTTCTCTCTAGGAAAGGAAGAAAGAAAACCTCTTCAACTTCTTGATTCTCTCTTGCTCAAATCCAAGAATTCAACCATCTAAACTTGTTTTTGTTCCATAGAAACACTTAAGGGAGTGATAGTGAGTTGTTTTGTGGAGTTATTTGGAAAGCTAAGAGGACCAATAACTCTCTCTCTCTTGTTTCTAAGGTAAGTTGTGAAGAACCACTTTCCTTCCTTGATTGATGCTTAAATCATGCTTAGTGGTAGTATGAGATGTCATTTTATGGATTATATTTTGAGTTGTGGTTGAATTGATGAACTTTTATATTTTTTGTGGATTTTTCTGTTTTAATATAAGCATGATTGTGTGGCTATCTATGATGATTGGAAATGGTATATAATGACTCTAGGAGGTGGAAAAAGTGATTAATTGCAACCAATTTCTGGTTTGGAAGAAATTTCAGAAAATTAGGGTTCTTGAGGGAGCATTCTGTCCGAATTTTTAGCTCCTAGTTAGAGGCCGAATTGGCCTTGGCTTAAAACATGAAAGTTGTAGGGAATGACATTTTCGAGGTGTCTACAAACTTTCAGGTCAATCGGAGTAGTGTAGAATGAGAAAAGTCGAAATTACTATTGCTGTTCTGGTTTTACCCGAATGTAAGAATTGCGCCTGTAATTGGTTGTTTTGGCTGGACTTGCTTCCGAATTGGTTGTTGAGGCCTTCTGATGAAATTTAGACCTGTTTCTTAGATTTCAGCTGGTTTTGGAATTTCTGGATTTGGACTTGGAGAGCCTGAGTTATGAGGTTTCCGCTGGAATGCATTTTGGTGAATCTGTTTTACGTTTTTGATGTAGTATCTTGTATTTTTGACCTGTTTGCACTCAAAACTGGGTTGAGTGACCTTCTGTGATGTTGTAGCCCTGTATTTTAGCTTCGAAATGGTGGGTCTTGTACCCTCATCCGATAATCATAGTGAAATTGGTGCCATTACCGCAAAATGAGGACAAAAACTGTTTTTTTTTCAGGGCCAAAGCTAGTTACATTTCCGAAATTTCTGGTTTCCTTTAATGTTTGTATATGCTTATGGAACCCTATTGGGGTCGTATTTGGCATTGGTTTATGACTTGTAAGCGAGTCTTATTGTGTTTAGTTGAATAGTTTTAGGGCTTGACTTTTATTTCCGGTCATTGTCCTAGCTAACTTTTATACTTGGATAACTTTGAGCCTATTGAATGGCTGTGGTGATGAATGTATGTTGAGTATGCCTTTGGGAGTTGATTGCGGAAAATAATGAAGCCTTGATGGCTGGAAAAGTAAGAAATTTAGGGGAAGTGCTGTCCAATTTTCTAGGCCGTTTGGTTCCTTTAAGTTTGAATTGACTTTTGATAGAAATGAACGGCTTTTGGGTTGTTTGAGCCTAGGCCTTCATGTTACCTTTTCGTTCCCAAAATCATGTTTTGCACCCTTGCATTAGTAGTTTTTGGCAAGGCATACGACTAGTGGTCGAGCCTCACTTGTGCATTCTGTTTACTCGATTTTGGATGTGAAATCTTCAATGGTTTTACTTTGGTTCGTTTAGGGTTTCTTGGCGATTAAAGCCAGTTTGAAGTGAAACCTTTTGGAAGTATCCGTACTTGGACCGGTGAGTGTACCACTCCCCTCCATTGCTGTTTAACTTGATTTCTGCTCTGCAATCTGTTTATTTTGTTTGAGACGAGAGTGTACTTTATCACACTCGTTCTCTTGTCTGTTTATATGCCAATTTTGGAACAAATCTGAATTTGTTATCTGTTATCTGTTATCTGTATCTGTATCTGTTCGGACGTCGTTTGGAAACTTGTAACCAACGACCTTTCTGTGACTTATGAGCTCAAATCCTGTGGCTAAGTTATTCGAGTCGGGCCGGCAAGGGCCCGGACGATTAGATAACGAACCACGGTAGTCTGTTTTGGGATCTTTGGGTATTGAGACCCTTGATTCCGGTATACTCGAGTATTACCATTTCTGTTTCTGTTGAGGTGAGCGGGCCCGGTAAAGGGGTGTTTGGTGGACGGAATTTGGTGTAAAGTGGGGTCTACGGACGCGTTGGTTTTATATACGTTGACGGAGAGTCAACCGGCTTGGATCAAGTACTACGCTGGAAAGCTGGCTCCTGAGAGCCACCTGTATCCTTCCTATTTGAGTCCTTGTGTTTACCTGTCTTACTTTATAGCGGGCATGTGTATCTGATTTGTATAACGTGAAATGCCATGATTTTTCTGCTACATGTTTGGTACCTCATTGGGCGTATGCTCACCCCCTCCTCGTTATCTTTGTTTTCCTTACAGGAACCTCTTTTGGAAATCATGATTTTGAGAAGCGAGTTGAGCTAGTTAGATATTCTTTTGCTCTTTTGTAAAGCTCCTCGAGAGTGAGCAAACTCTAAATGTATTTCGTTTCACTGGTTCCATTTGAATTGTAAACCTAGCGACATGTATATATGAAAGCGTTTTCCCCATGTTTAAGCTTGGCGGTCTTCAATTGTTCAATTCTTTTTGGGTCCTATCGCGCGTAATATAGGATTTGTGTGATTCCACTCCGTAGTCCTGGCGAGAGCTGGGCAGACGGTCCGCCGAACCCTTTGGTTCGCCTTAGGGGAAAGTGGGGCTGTCACAGTAAGGAACTGAGGAATAAGCAAATTCCAGTAGTGAAGGTTATGTGGAGAAATCATGGAATAGAAGAGGCAACTTGGGAGTTGGAGGAAGAGATGCAAAAGAAATACCCTGAGCTATTTAGTAACCCAGGTGAGCAATTTCGAGGGCGAAATTCTTTAAGGGGGAGAGAGTGTGAGAACCCAGAAAAAAAAAATTAAAAATTATTATTTATTTATTATTTTATTCCTGTGCACCCGTTTTCTTTTATTTTCTTTATTATATTACTTTTATCAACATTTGATCAGGAAATATAGTTTTTAAATCATTTTTCTAGTATAAGGTAGTTCGTGAGAAATTTGGAACGTAATTTGGGCGTGGGACCCGCTAGTGCATTAAGTGAGAGAAATTCGGCCGATTAGGTTAAATTTTGTGTAACGGGATTCTATTACTGGGTATTAGGAGATAGTTGGAGGTTACCTAGATGGATTAGCCATGAGGGACAAGAAGATATGTGACAGCCCCACCTCCCCCTAAGGCGAACCAGAGGGTTCGGCGGGCCGCCTGCCCAGCTCTCGCCAGGACTCAGTCGCTCACTACAGTCCTCAAACAAATATAAGATAAATCTCAATATAACTCAAATGAATTACAAGATAAATCTCAAATATTACATCAAATTCTCCAATAAATAATTACATATCAAAAGCGAAGCGTCCATGCTTCCACTGCGCCACTCTGATCCATGATCCAACTATTATACAAGAGGAAGTCCAAATTCAAAGTACACATGAGATAATTCATCCGATCACAGGAATAAGTACTACAAGCCTTCCTTCGCCTTGAGCCCTGTGGAGGGGAATAAAATATTTTTGGGGTGAGCTAGAAACTCAGCGAGTAACCAGTAAAATCAGTAACCAAATCGGTTTAACAATAGTTCATTTCAATGATGTCATAAATCAAATGATAAGTCCAGAAACAATTACAACATTTACAAAACATTAAATATGGAGTATCAATAATTCAAGAAACATGTACAATGGAAAGCGATAGTAACATTCATGAAAAGGATACGTTCGTTCTCCTGCCATTTCCTTTTTTGTTCATTTGAAATTGCATTTTTTCATTCAACCTTTCCCGGACAGCGTCCAGGCTCCACCAACCTCCACGAACCTATAAAGGTAATACTCGAGTATACCAAACGTTCACCCAGGTCCCTAATCGCCCGACCGAGTCCGCTTCTGGCTCGAGACGACCGGTAACAAGGGGCAATGGCCAGTTCAGCCCAAAAGGCTTACATTCATGCGCAAGTAGCATTTAATCATTAATCATCAAAATTTCACATTTATTTAGGTCGAGTGCGATAAAGTACACACTCGCCCAGAAAACTCATTTTAACAATCATTGAAAGCACTTAACACATTATCAATCCATAATAACAAGCCAATAAGTCAAGGAAATATATCAAATAAGGAACACTCTCATATAAGCACGCATGATATGCACGAAAACAGTTCAAAAGTAACTTTGGAAACAGCTCGAAAGTAAATAATGCAAGAAACGTTTCACAAGTACTTTGGAAATAGTTTAGGGTCACTCACCTCCATGGCTCAGAAATCATCCATCATATAACATTGCCTTGCGCAAATCCAAGTCTTAGATCACAAACTTAATGCAAACAAACCCCTTCAAAGTTCGGACAGGACTTCCCCTGAATTTGCTAACTTTTCCAGCCATCATGGCTTCATTATTTCCTCAGCCAGTCCCAAAGTCACACGAAATATAAATTTTTCACAACGGCCGTTCAATAGGCTCCCAATAGTACAAGACAATTCAAGCTCTAAAATATTCCAATAAGCACAATAAGACTCGATTACAAGTCATAAACCAATTCCAAATACCACCAAAATAGGGCTCCTTAAGAATGTATAAGCACTAGAGTAAACCAGGAAAAATCCGGAAATGATTTAGCTTTAACCCTGAAAAAAACAGTTTTTGATGTCATTTTGCGGTAATGGCACCGAAGGCGTTACAATTGTCGGATGAAGGTGCAAGACCCACCGTTTCGAACCTAAGAGATAGGGTTAAAATATTACAGAAGGTCACTCAACCCAGTTTCGAGTGTAACCAGGTCAAAAATGCAAGATACCATACCAGAATCACAAAAACAGATTCACAGAACGCATTCTAGCGGAAACATCATAAAGCAGGCTATCCAAGTCCAAATCCAGAAATTCCAAAACCATATGAAAGCTAAGAAACAGGGATACATTTCATCAGAAGACCTCAACAACCAATTCGGAAGCAATTCCAGCCAAAACAACCAATTACAGGCGCAATTCTTACATTCAGGTAAAACCAGAACAGCTATAGTAATTTCGACTTTTCACAAGTTACGCTGCTCCGATTGACCTGAAATTTTGTGGACACCTTAAAAATGTCATTGCCTACAACTTTTATGTTTTAAGCCAAGGCCAATTCGGCCTCTAACTAGGAGCTAAAAATTCGGGCAGAATGAAGAACATCAAACCCTAACTTTCCAAGATTTCTTCCAAAACAGAAATTGGTTGCAATTAACCAATTTTCCCACCTCCTAGAGTCATTATATACCATTTCCAATCATCATAGATAGCCACACAATCATGTTCATATTAAAACAGAAAAATTCCCAAAAATTATAAAACTTCATCACTTCAACCACAAATCAAGAAATAATCCATAAAAGTGCATCTTATACCACCACCAATCATGAATTGAACATCATTAGAGGAAGGAAAGTGGTTCTTCACAACTCACCTTAGCAATACAAGAGATAGAGGAATTAGTCACCTTAGCTTTCCAAACAACTTCACAACCAAGCTCAACTCCACCAAACTAAGAGGTTTTATGGAGTAATTGGAAGATTAATCGGTTTAATTGAAAGATTGGGCAAGATTGGAGACTAGAAAATTGAGAGCTTTTCTTCCTTTTTTTGAGCAAGAGAATTCGGCCAAGAAGCTTGCAAAATGAAGAGATTTTTGGCCAATTTTAATTAAATGGTAAAGTTATGAATAGTAGTCAAACTCAAGACTAAATCTTATGGTGACACTTGTCACCTTTAGGTTTAAAACTTATCTTTTTGTCTCTCCAATACAAATATCTTAACACTTTGTAAAATAATATCACTTAATACAAAATTCCAACAAGTTGTCAAAAATATAATGCATTTACCGTCCCACGTTCAACATACGCTCTTAATTTCTCAAAAACTAACCGATACTAGAAAAATCATTTTAAAACTATCTTTGCTCATAAACTTTATTTGGGAAATTTTTCTAATAAAGAAAATGTAGAAAAGGCGGGCGATTAAAAAAAATAAACACTAGAAAATTAGAAAATTTCCGGGTTCTCACACTCATTCTTTTCGGGGCGTCACAAGATAACTCTAGCAAAACAAAGTGCCAAGTGTCCAATTTTGGTTAGACCAAGCTTACCTAACTTTTGACTAAACTTTCCTTACTTTCCTTAAAATTCAATTTTGACCAAGATGTCTTCATTCTTCACTTGTCTTGGCCGAAACTTCTTGGGAGCAAAGGAGAAAAATTCTTCAACCTTTCATCTTCAAATCCTTGCTAAATCTTGAAAACTAACCGTTTATTTCTTGAATTAGTCCATAAAATCGCCTTGCTAAGAGTGTTTGAAGAACTTAGTGGTGTTGTTTTGGAAGAAAACCTCACAAGCTACAATCTTTCTTGAAGAACTAAGGTATCTTGCTTGGAACTCATCTTTTGTTTCTAATTTTGGCCAATTGGTGCCTTATAGTAGCTATATACGTGATTTTTCGGAAGATTTGGTGGATTGGAGTGAAGCTAGCTAATTTTCTGATTTTTGTGGGAATTTTCTGCTTTCCTATGATTGATATGATTGAGCTGGAATTGATGGTTCTAAATGGCATTATATAGCTCTCTTGTGCATTAATTGTGGTTAATTGCGGAAAATTTCCGCTTGTGCGGAAAATTTCAGATTTAGGGTTACTAATTGGGGGTTTTCTATGGTTGATAGTTGAGCTTCTAATTGGCTATAATTGAGGGGTATTATGACCCCAATGAAGTATATTGAATGGCTTATGAATTGTTTGGGTGCTTGTGGTTGTGTTGGATAGCTTTTAATGGTTGTCTTATAGGTTGGAAATGCTGTCCAAGTGTCTAGGGTATCGGATTCTTATGAGTTGGGTTGAGATTTGATAGAAATGAATAATCTTAGGGTTTATTTCTACTTTTAACCCTAAATGTTATGTATTTTTCATTTCCAAGCTATATTTGGGTCTTGCCTTAATAGTTCCTAGAAAAAGGTATTCGACTTGTGTTTGAGTTTTCATTGTACTTTCTTGATTGTTATAGGGCGTGCCGGTGATCCGAGGCTCACGTCGGGCGAAAACTTGTGAAATTTCTTTGTTGAACTTGGTGAGTGTACTACTCACATGTTTGTTATTCCGTGGCTTTCTTGTACTTGAATTCTGTGATTTGGACTAGTTGAGATGATTGTTTGAGCTAGGTGAGGCGAGGGTGTACTTTACCACTCTCGTACTCTCTGGCCTTCTTGACTGGTTATTATATTAGGCTTACTTGACTGTACTTGTATCACTTGAATACTCTTGACTGTACTTGATTTGGTGTCGATTGGATACCAATCTTTACTGTTCACTCTGAGCTCTACCTCATTGGAAGTCAATGGACTCGAGCCAGTAAGGACTTGGTCGGGGACATTTGACAAGCCATGGGGACTGTATTTGGGAATCTTTGGGTATGAGACCCTTGATTCCGGTATACTCGAGTAATACCAACTCTGTACTGTTTGGTGTTCCGGCCCGGTAAGGGGAAAGTGAGGTGGACGGATAATTGGAGTAAAGAGGAGTCTACGGTCATGATTACCTGGTATACATTGACGAAGAGTCAATGAGATGAGATCAAGCATGGCAAAAGAGGAAAAGGGCTCTTGAGAGCCATCTGTATCCTTTTATTCCTTATACTTGGGTGTTGTTGTTTTGCTTGCTGGACGTACGTATTTGGATTGAATATTCTTGTGTTTATGTGATCCTGGTAAATTTACGTGACGGTACCTCATTGGGCGAAAGCTCACTCCGTGAATTTTGTTTTCCTTACAGGGATTTACCTTTTGGACTTTTGATTTTGAAGAATGAGTTGAGTAGAGCTAGTTGAGAGATTTTGTATAGCTCCTCAATAGTTGGAAACTTAATTGTACTTGGATTTAAATGCTTCCTTTTGGCTTGTAAACACACGAATGTGGTTTGTAACAGTGTGTGTGTACTTATGTTCAATGTATTATATTTGGCTTGTATATATTCCTTTCAGGGGTTGTAAAAAGTTACTTGTATTCGATTGGGTCCTGACGGATTGTGACGTGGTAGTCACCATTCACTTTATGTTTAACTTTTGTTTTTTCCGTTTCTTGATTGTTGGCTTGGTTAAGCGCGCTAGTAGATTCCTGAACGACTTGAGTTACTGTTTTACCGTTTTAGTAGTCCTGGCGAGAGCTGGGCAGGCAATCCGCTAACCCCTTTGGTACGCCTTAGGGGAAGGTAGGGCTGTCACATATCGGACGGCCGATGCAGTCTTTTTATGCGTCCGACGGCTATTTAAGCGTATGTTAGCCTTTGAACCTGTTCTGCTTCGATTCTGAAAAGGTCTAATCAGGGAATTTTAGTAACATCCATTTGTTTTGTAATCATCAAAAGTCAGGGACTGAGATAAATAGATGCCTTCTGAGAATTTTAGAATTTTGAACCTGATTTTCAACGCCATGAACAATTCTCAATTTGGATTTGTATAGAGTTAGATATGGTTTGATTTCGAAACTGCAATAAAGCTGGAAACTGAAAAATTTTCCCTTCCCCGCTGACCGAATGGTCAATTCTGTTTTGGAGTGTTTTATTTCAAAAATTTTATTCTCATTTACCTATCAATTGCTTATTAAATGTTTCGGGAATCTTGGTTGCTGATTTCGTTGGACAAAACTTTTGAAAAAGACAGAGAGATAGGGTTGGCAGATTAACTTTGAGAAATTTCACAAATTTTGGTCGTTTCGTTGACTGCCTTTTCATGTGAGTTTTTACCTAAATTTTGATAGAGAGGTAGTCCACATATGGAAGTTTAAGTGTACCAAATTTGGTGTAATTTCAATGTCATTTCGAGGCCCAAACAATGCCCCAAATATTGCTCTTCAATTTGGAAATCCACTGATCAGGTTTCAAAAATCAGCCGACTTCAAACTATTATATCTTGTTGCTCAAAACTTCGAATTTAGTTCCGCTTGTTGTGTTTGAAACTTGGTTTGGAACTCTTATTGCATTATAAATTTTAGAGACTGATTCACTTCCTGTGAATTTTGCCAAATTTCCAAACATTGCTGAAAAACCAAGACTGGTTCTGTCCTACCTTCTTGAAACTGCAACTTTGAGCTGAAATTTGAATGCTTTCTGGTTGGAATCTTGGAAAGGTGTTTTCAGGAAAGTTTTAGTACTTTTAATCTAGTTTCCAACGGTATAAAGTTTTCCATTTTTGGATATACCAAACTCAAGATCTAATTTTCCAAGTTTTGTCGTGTAAAGCGGAAAATTTTCGATTTCGTAGGAAATGAGTTTTTAAGAACTTTTCATTTCCTTTCGATATTGATAGACCGTTTTAAACTTGATTTCATGGATGATTCAAGTCTAACTTGAGACTTTAAATTTTCATTTTTGAATCTCGATTTTTGAGAGACTAGAGTTCTCTTTTAAGACATTGTCTTATGTCTAAGCAAATGCACTTTCTTCCTCGAATGATAAGTGATTGTGAGTATATATGAGTGATGGTTGGTCATTATTTCTTCAGGCGCTCAAGAGGATATTGAAGGAAACTGTAGACACCAAAATTTCATATTTTCATCATTTTTATTCATAATTTTTGTTTATTTAATTTTAATTTATTTTGTTTTTCTTGAGAAAAATCATTTTAGAAAATCAAAAAAGAAAATTAGAAAGAAAATAATTAGAAAGAAAGGAAGAAAAAAAAATAGAAAAAATGAAAATCGGTTTTGTGTTAAAAAAAAAAAAGAAAAGGGGGGAATTTGCACGCGCGCCAATTCTTTCTCATGGCTTCTGCTACGAAGCCATGGAAAACGCTACAATACAAGAAACGCAGCTTCAATTCCTATGATTTTCCACCATTTCTTTCCTTCATTTTTTTTCACCATTGGATCATTCTAACACCACTCCACCTGGCTTTGATCCAAACCTCAAAAATTTCATGGAAACAAAGCCAATCTAATGGCTCGAAAGGTAGGCAGTAGAATTGGGATTCCATATGAACCCTTGACATAAGGGTTAGGAACCCTCATCTGATATAAAAGGATCAGCCTTCTGAAGAGAAAGGATAGAGAGGGGGCGGCTAGAAAGGAAAAAGGGAAGGAAAGGGCTTCATCGGGGTTGAGGGTGAGAAAGAAAGAAACTGGAAAATAAGAAATGAGAGCAAGAAGGCTACAGGGAGAGCAAGAGTGAAACGAGGAGCAGGAGTAACAGCAAGAAGAAGAATCTAGGGATGGCGGCTGGAGGGAAGAATAGAGTGAGAGATAGAGTGGGCGAGAGAGACTGAGAGCAAAAAAAAGAGGTTACGGGCTGAGGGTTTGAGGAAGAAAGGAAAAAGCCAAGTGAGCGAGAGAGAGCTACGGCTGAGCGGAGAGTTTGGGGGAAAACCAGAGAAATGAACGATAAAAAGAAAAAACTTCAGAGAGGAGAAAGAGTGAGAGAGAGGGCTGGAAGGAGAAAGGCAGCGAACGTTTCTGGAGAAACCCACGGCATCATCAGTACCAGAGTTGAGTTATTCCCAGCACAAGGCCTGCTCTTTCCGATCATCTCACGCCTGTTTTTGCCTTTTAAAAGGCTAAAGGTGATGTTTTCCACCTTGTTTGATAGTAGATTGTTGGATCTGCATTGAGAGTCATGCCTGTTTCTGTTGTTTTTCCTCTTTGTATATCCTGTTGTGAATTTGGTTGGGTTTGGGGGGAAGGAGAAGGCCTTTGATCTATGATTGTGTGAGGGTTTTCTTTGTTTGTTTCCCTGTTAAGTTCATTGGTTTTGTTGAGTTCCATCCATGTTTAGTTCTGGGTTTCCCGTTGTTTGCTTATCTTTCGGCTTATGATAAAGAAATCCGTGTGGTTTGGCCTGGTTTTTGGGGATGGAAGTTTGGGATCTTTCTATAGTTTTTATCTTGTGAATTTGTAGGATTTTGTTTGAGTCATGGCTGGTTTTGTGTGCTTGAAAACGAAAACCCAGAAAATTGCAGGAAATTCTTGCTGAAGATTTGCATGCTTGATGATCGAATTTCTGTGTTTTCCTTGCTTAAAGATCAATGCTTGACGTTTGGTTGAGACTTTAATCATGTTAAGAAAGGAGAAACTTGTCTTGTAAACCCAGGATATTGGAGGAAAGATCCATCTGTTCTTGTGTCTTTTCTTTTCGCTGCATTTTTTTTTTTGGGTTATGAGCTCCAGATTTTGCTATGTTTGTATGTGGTTAGATATTATGTCTGAGTAATCACATTTGGTTAAGTTTCCAAGATACACAATCCTTTCCTGATCCAAACTTCGAGGTTTATCGCCTGCGTTTGTGCTCTGGTAAAATGAAATGAAATTGCAGAAGATGAACCCAGGAACTGGAAAACAAAGCCTCGGTTGCAGGACAAAGCTTCTACGAAGCTATGCATGCAAAACTTTAAAAATTATAGTCTAACCCCTCAAGTTTCCTCTTGTTTCACTATGGCCCAAAATTTGGAAAAACATGATCAATTTTGTCATTTCAAAATCTTAATTGCTTTTGGCATATTTTAATATGATTTTTGAGTGGATTATTTGTAAATTTTAGGATGAATTTCAAAGGTTTAATAATTTTCGATAGATTTATATTTTATTTTGGACTTTAGTGAAATTTTGGATAATCTTGTTTGTTTAGGTATTGCAAATAGGCTTTCATTCATTTTCACGAGTTTTAGCATTTGATTTTGGTAGTTTCATCTTAAGACGTTAATTTTAATTTATTTTAATTTAAACCTTTAATTTTTACAATAATAATGATTTGACCCCTCAAACTTCTTTAATTCTTTCAATTGGGTCCTTATTTGTGTTAATTTGTCAAATATGGCTTGTTTACTTTTATTTGAGTACCTTGATTGATTCAATTTTGTGTTTATTTCCATTTCTTGCGATTATTTGTTAATTAAAGTAATGCCTTGACCTTTTCTTTGTTTTTGGAGGGTAAATAAGAAAATTTCATTTCATTAGGGCACCAATTCAAGGGAGGTACACTCTACCCCTTCATTTGATTTAACTTGACCCTATGTGCGCTTATGTGACTTTATGTGCCTAATTGCATGCCTTTTGAATGTTTTCATTTCATTTATTTATTTATTCGCTTTATTTATTTTAATTTTGTATATTTATTTTAGTTCAATTTTGATTATTTGGGAAGGCAATTAAATGCCAAAATTATAATAGTTAGGTTATTATTTTATTTTACTTCATTCTTGCTCCTCTAGATTGTAGTTAGGGCCCTAAGTGTAATAGTTAGGGGTTTATTTGCTTTATTTACTTGGTAGGTTTTGCATGCTTCTGTGTTATGTGTTACTCGCTTTCTTAGGACCTTGCATCTGGATACCATGCTTATGTGCTATGTGTTTTATGTGATTTATGTATTTATTCGCTTTATTATGTTTTATATGACTTATTTGATTGTAATAAATGCATGACGTCACCGCACTAGTCCAATGCTAGTTGTGGCACCTTTTTTCCGATTCCACACTAGTCTAACTGTGACACCCCGAATATTAGGAGGTTGTTTGTAAAGAAGATACTAAAGTGTATTTCTTTGGGTTTGATTTAAAACCTTATTTTGTTTTAAAAGACTAGAAACCCTAAAATTTTAATCAAAAACCCTAGTTTACTTGTGACTAACCGGTTTTCTTAAATGTCTCATATTTTAATAGAAACCCTAATTTTAATCACTGAAATTGTAAAACCCTCACGGTTTTCTTAAAAATTTCCTTTTATTTGGAAATTCATTATTTATTAAAGCCCTGCTACCCAATCGTTCCACAATAAGTGCAAATAAACCTAGAAAGTAGGGTTTTACTCTTCGTTTTCAAGATTGGGGCAAAATTAGGGTTTTCGCGATTTTTCGCCGGATGAATTTTCGGTACGGAGCAAGGACCAAATTTGGTGATTAAAAATGACTTTTAAGTGAGAAATAATATGTGATTAGGAGCAATGATACAAGGTTAGTGAATAGGAAGTAAAAACCCTAGTACGTGTGTTTTTAAGAAAAACGGCGCGAACCGACGGGTACCGCGCACTACCGATTGAACACACCACTTGACCACCACTTTCTTACCATACAAGCTCATTAATATTTGATCAAAATATCTCCTAATTTCCAGCTAAGCTTGACCGAAATTAAGGGCTGAAAATACAAGAGAGAAAAAGAAAATTTTACTTGGTAAGGGTTGTGACAAGTGTCACACCATTAGGGGCCATTGACCAAGACAATTGTCCAACCTTCTTATCCCCCAAATTGCTCCACACTCCTTCATTTTTCTGCTGAAGAGCCGAGAGAGAGAGAGGGAAAGAACAAGAGAAAAACTTCTTCATTTCTTTTTGAATCTAGCAACCAAGGGAGGAAACAAAGAAACTAAACCGATTAAAGGCACCCTTGAGTGTTTATTTTGTGAGCTATTGGTGAAATTTTGAAGGGGAAAGCTAGGGTTGCTCTTGGTAGACACTAAGCAAGGTAAGGATGATGATTTCCCCAAATTTTACTTTAATCTTGTTTAAATTTGCTTAGCTTCTCAATATTGTGATGAATGACGGTTATTATCATGCTTTGGGTAGTTTTCCCTTTTGTTACATGAATTAGGGTTTGATGGCTTTCTGTCTATACTTGATGTATGATTGATATATGTTGTATCCAAGGTTATATAGGGTTTGATATATGTTGTATCCAAGGTTATATGTCTATACTTGATGGCTTTCTGTCTTAGCTTTTAAACGCCTCCAAGAACACCTTAATCGGACCTTGGTAACCTGAGATATGACCATTCCAGTGCAATGCAGTTAATTAGCCGACTAGTTGGATTTTGGTTCTGTAAATTGGGAATTTGACTAGGTTGCATTGAAACTGGACTAAGTGATCTTCATGAAAATTTTAGCCCTGTGTCTTAGCTTCGAAACAGTATAAGTTGCGCCTCAATCCGATAAGCGTAGCCTTGGATGTGTTCTTTCCGCAACCCCACGTCAAATCTGTCTTTTGCTAGGTTACATTTCCGCACTTGTTATCACTTTGACTTTTATTCTTATGTTGTTATGAGCCTGTGGAACGGCTATTTACTTGAATCTATGATATGTATGACTTTGGGATTGGCTGAGGAAAAATAATGAAGCCATAAATGGCTGGAAAATTTGGTAAACACAAAGGGCGTGCTGCCCAAATTTACGCTCAAGGACTATAGAAATACACTTGCGACTTGGGTAGAGTTGATATGAATATCACTTGAACCATCTAGGGTACTCGAGTCTTCTTGTTCCGAGGTATATAAGTAAGGGCTTGGCCGAACTTGTACCCTTGAGAAATGAAATAATGATTGTTCGGAGTATGTTTTCCTTATACTTTCGACTCGCATGGCATTTTCAAGTATAAATGTTACAAAGTTTATCGTTTAAAAAGCGAGCAAGTGTTTCACGACTACTCTCCAAGTGAATTCCAATTTCTTGATTTTTATTGAACGAAACGTCTAAGTTTCGAATCTTAGTCATGTTTCAAAGTTCTCAAACTGAGTTTTATCGCAGATTTGGACTCCGAACACGGAGTATAACCTGAAAGTAACCAGTAAAGACACTACATCTTTTGGTGAGTGCTTTCAAATACCGAATTGGACTTGATACTTGAACTTGATACGTGGCCAATATGATTACATGTTATATACATGAATTGTTAGGGCAAGAGTGTACATTATCGCACTTGCCCTTATGTGATATATACTTGTTTATTGTTGCAATTGACTCGATATACTTGTTTATGATGCGCGCACTTCCTGGAATTCCAGAAACCCTGCGGCGAGTTACTTAAGTTGAGCTGGCAAGGGCTTGGTCGATTGGGTAACGAACCCTGGGTCTCTTGTTTTGTCGAGTGGAGTGATATCTCCTCGACTAATCGGTATACTCGAGTATTACCACCCGTATTTCTTGAGGATTTTGGGCCCAGCTGGGGGTTTGAACGGTGGACGGAGAGTCGTTTAAGTGGTGTTCTACTGGATTGGTTCCTTTACTTGAAAGTTGACGGAGTGTCAACTACTACGTGATCAAGCTCCTGATGATGAATGGAAGTTGGCTCCTGAGAGCCATCCGTATCCTTATGCCTTGGAATGATTATTGCTTATTGGATTATTGTTTATTTTGAAAAACTTTTACACTCGCTCATTTTGAGATTGCTACTTGACGTGTTATTGCTCACCTTTATGAACTCTTCATACTCGTTACTTTGCTATATCGAAAACTTGTACTTATAAATAATGGTCAATTTGCTATTTGGAACCTCACTGGGCTTTTATCTCATTCCACTCCATTTGTTTTCCTTTCAGGGGTACGAGCGAGGCGTGAGATATGTAAAGACTAGCGTAGACTAGTTGTTTTGACTTTTGACTTGTACTCGCGCTATTACTCGAATAGAATGTTTTGTATCTGGATTGTATACACTTTGAACCAGTTTGGGTATATTGAGGTTTTGTATCTTGATTGTGCGTCAATGTAAATTATAAGCTTGAATTGCGATGTTATTTATGGTCTATGGATGTATGCATGTGATACGAGTGAGTGAGTCCTGGCGAGAGCTGGGCAGGCGGTCCGCCGAACCCTTTGGTACGCCTTAGGGGGAGGTGGGGTCGTCACAGATGGTATCAGAGCTCCTATTGAGCTCGTGCCGGGAGAGGGTTCTCGGACTGTGGGGATTGACTTGTTAAGTATGGAACAATTGTCTATTGTTGGGGACCTTAGATATGTATGTTGGGTAGGAATCTCTAATACGGGTGATTTGCTCTTGAGCCTGGCCAGCTTGAGTGGTGAATTATCATATTTTCGGATTCTTGTCCCCGAATACCAAAGAGTGACACCTTTACGATAAGTTGAGATCTCGCGTAATATTGGGATAAGTTTGGATTGCGAAAGCAAAGGCACGGGGAATGCGAATAGTTTGGACTTGAAATATATTGAAGGTATTCATGGGATTTGGGATCCTTCTTATTCACGTGTTTCGAGCCTTGATTAAGTATAGTGCCTGAGCGATACCTAGGGTTAATGCTTTATAAGTTATGTGACTTGTTTTGATTGAATGTATTGTATTGCCCTGTTTTATGATTTAGAGAGGTTTATGATTTGCATTATTATATTTTATGTTGTTTATATTTATATAGTTACTTAGTGGCTATATTCTATCATTGATTAGTTGGTTATATTGTTATAGATGATTAGCTGCGAAACATGGAGGGTAGAAGAAGTCAAGTTAGGGGAACTAACCGAGGACGCGGTCCTAGTCGTGGCCATGGGGGTAGACAAGCCCAGGAACCGGTACGAGAACCGAGAGAGGAGAGAGAGGCAACGGTTGAGCCACAACCTGAACCCCAGGCTGCAGGGGGAGATCAAGTGGCAACTGCCATTCAACAGATGACTAACATTCTGGCTCGGTTAGTGGAACAACAGGGTCAAGCCCCTGTACATCAACCTAGGGACCCTGATAATGGGCAAGATAGGGCCTTAGAGAGATTCCATAAGTTCTCTCCACCCAAATTCTTAGGAGGGCCAGACCCGGATGGAGCTGAGAAATGGCTGGAGGCCATGATTAATATTTTTGCCGCCTTAAACTATACCGAGGAGAGGCAAGTGCAATTCGCTGTTTTCCAGTTTGAAGGGCCAGCTAGAGCTTGGTGGAATGTAGTGAGGGCCAAATGGGAGAGAGAAGTGACTGCATGGACCTGGTTAAATTTTGTACGGGAGTTTAACGAGAAATACCTTCCTCCTATCGTCCAGGAGAAGAGAGAGGGCGATTTCATTAAACTCCGTCAGGGAATGTTGAGTGTAGCCGAGTATGAGACTCAGTTTACAAAGTTGTCCAAATTTGCTCCTGAACTGATAGCCACGGAGCAAAGAAAAGTACGGAGGTTTGTGCAAGGGCTAAATGTGGAGTTACAAGAAGCCTTAGCGGCAGCCAAATTAACACGTTTACGGAGGTTTTGGAGAAGGCCCAACGAATAGAAACTGCTACGGCACAAGTGAGGGCTTTTCATGCAAAAAGGAGAGGTACGCCTGGTGGAAGTCATAGGCAAGAACAAGGTGAATTAGATATGCCACCCTCTAAGATAGGTCGAGGAGATGGTGGTGAGAAAATTTCAGGGATATCTAAGGAAAGTACTCCAAGAGGAGCTTCGCGTGGCTGGGGCCAAGCAAGAGGTGCCGCACAAGGAGGTCAGACCTCAGCCCCTCAAGTATCTTGTGGGTACTGTGGAAAGGTCAATCATACGGAGAATGATTGCTGGCGGAAAACAGGAAAATGTTTATGGTGTGGTAGTACCAAACACCAGCTTGCAACCTGTCCCCGTAGATCACACCTAAACCCTGAACAAGCAAATGTAGGAGGGACTAAGCCAAGAGTGCCAGCTAGAGTGTACGCCTTGGATCAACAGGCATTACCTGAACCCTCGGAGATAGTAGAAGGTATGATTCGTGATTTCTATTGTTTAACTAAGTTTTGGCTATAATGAGACCTGAGAGCTGGAAACGAATATATAAGGAAAATACCCTACGTTATTCGAAGTGCATGTATGAATTTCGAGGACGAAATTCTTTTAAGGAGGGGAGATTGTGACACCCCGAATATTAGGAGGTTGTTTGTAAAGAAGATACTAAAGTGTATTTCTTTGGGTTTGATTTAAAACCTTATTTTGTTTTAAAAGACTAGAAACCCTAAAATTTTAACCAAAAACCCTAGTTTACTTGTGACTAACCGGTTTTCTTAAATGTCTCATATTTTAATAGAAACCCTAATTTTAATCACTGAAATTGTAAAACCCTCACGTTTTTCTTAAAATTTCCTTTTATTTGGAAATTCATTATTTATTAAAGCCCTACTACCCAATCGTTCCACAATAAGTGCAAATAAACCTAGAAAGTAGGGTTTTACTCTTCGTTTTCAAGATTGGGGCAAAATTAGGGTTTTCGCTATTTTTCGCCGGATGAATTTTCGGTACGGAGCAAGGACCAAATTTGGTGATTAAAAATGACTTTTAAGTGAGAAATAATATGTGATTAGGAGCAATGATACAAGGTTAGTGAATAGGAAGTAAAAACCCTAGTACGTGTGTTTTTAAGAAAAACGGCGCGAACCGACGGGTACCGCGCACTACCGATTGAACACACCACTTGACCACCACTTTCTTACCATACAAGCTCATTAATATTTGATCAAAATATCTCCTAATTTCCAGCTAAGCTTGACCGAAATTAAGGGCTGAAAATACAAGAGAGAAAAAGAAAATTTTACTTGGTAAGGGTTGTGACAAGTGTCACACCATTAGGGGCCATTGACCAAGACAATTGTCCAACCTTCTTATCCCCCAAATTGCTCCATACTCCTTCATTTTTCTGCTGAAGAGCCGAGAGAGAGAGAGGGAAAGAACAAGAGAAAAACTTCTTCATTTCTTCTTGAATCTAGCAACCAAGGGAGGAAACAAAGAAACTAAACCGATTAAAGGCACCCTTGAGTGTTTATTTAGTGAGCTATTGGTGAAATTTTGAAGGGGAAAGCTAGGGTTGCTCTTGGTAGACACTAAGCAAGGTAAGGATGATGATTTCCCCAAATTTTACTCTTAATCTTGTTTAAATTAGCTTAGCTTCTCAATATTGTGATGAATGACGGTTATTATCATGTTTTGGGTAGTTTTCCCTTTTGTTACATGAATTAGGGTTTGATGGCTTGCTGTCTATACTTGATGTATGATTGATATATGTTGTATCCAAGGTTATATAGGGGGTTTTGGAGCAAGTGTAGCAAGAAATTAAGAAAACTATCATTGAAACCAAAAGATTTCAGATTTCTGGAAATTTTCACCCTATTCTGCTCGTTTTTGTTGCACCATGTTAGAGGCCGAATTGGGCTTGGAATAAAACATTAAAGTTGTATATAATGGTATTTTATAGGTTCCTACAAAATTTCAGCTCAATCGGAGCAACGTATCTTGTGAAAATATGAAAATACCCTCGCTGTTCCAGGTTACATTCCAGAGTTCCGCGTGGACAGTTTAGTCTATTTGGTTGTGCTTATTCACTATAATCCGTTGGGATGTAGCTATTTTCCAAAACATGAAAGTTTTATTATTCTGTCTTAGCTTTTAAACGCCTCCAAGAACACCTTAATAGGACCTTGGTAACCTGAGATATGACCATTCCAGTGCAGTACAGTTAATTAGCCGACTAGTTGGATTTTGGTTCTGTAAATTGGGAATTTGACTAGGTTGCATTGGAAACTGGACTAAGTGATCTTCATGAAAATTTTAGCCCTGTGTCTTAGCTTCGAAACAATATAATTTACGCCTTAATCCGATAAGCGTAGCCTCGGATGTGTTCTTTCCGCAACCCCACGTCAAATCTGTCTTTTGCTAGGTTACATTTCCGTACTTGTTATCACTTTGACTTTTATTCTTATGTTGTTATGAGCCTGTGGAACGGCTATTTACTTGAATCTATGATATGTATGACTTTGGGATTGGCTGAGGAAAAATAATGAAGCCATAAATGGCTGGAAAATTTGGTAAACACAAAGGGCGTGCTGCCCAAATTTACGCTCAAGGACTATAGAAATACACTTGCGACTTGGGTAGAGTTGATATGAATATCACTTGAACCATCTAGGGTACTTGAGTCTTCTTGTTCCGAGGTATATAAGTAAGGACTTGGCCGAACTTGTACCCTTGAGAAATGAAATAATGATTGTTCGGAGTATGTTTTCCTTATACTTTCGACTCGCATGGCATTTTCAAGTATAAATGTTACAAAGTTTATCGTTTAAAAATCGAGCAAGTGTTTCACGACTACTCTCCAAGTGAATTCCAATTTCTTGATTTTTATTGAACGAAACGTCTAAGTTTCGAATCTTAGTCATGTTTCAAAATTCTCAAACTGAGTTTTATCGCAGATTTGGACTCCGAACCCGGAGTATAACCTGAAAGTGACCAGTAAAGGCACTACATCTTTTGGTGAGTGCTTTCAAATACCGAATTGGACTTGATACTTGAACTTGATACGTGGCCAATATGATTACATGTTATATACGTGAATTGTTAGGGCAAGAGTGTACTTTATCGCACTTGCCCTTATGTGATATATACTTGTTTATTGTTGCAATTGACTCGATATACTTGTTTATGATGCGCGCACTTCCTAGAATTCCAGAAACCCTGCGGCGAGTTATTTAAGTCGAGCCGGCAAGGGCTTGGTCGATTGGGTAACGAACCCTGGGTCTCTTGTTTTGTCGAATGGAGTGATATCTCCTCGACTAATCGGTATACTCGAGTATTACTACCCGTGTTTCTTGAGGATTTTGGGCCCAGCTGGGGGTTTGAACGGTGGACGGAGAGTCGTTTAAGTGGTGTTCTACTGGATTGGTTCCTTTACTTGAAAGTTAACGGAGTGTCAACTACTACGTGATCAAGCTCCTGATGATGAATGGAAGTTGGCTCCTGAGAGCCATCCGTATCCTTATGCCTTGGAATGATTATTGCTTATTGGATTATTGTTTATTTTGAAAAACTTTTACACTCGCTCATTTTGAGATTGCTACTTGACGTGTTATTGCTCACCTTTATGAACTCTTCATACTCGTTACTTTGCTATATCGAAAACTTGTACTTATAAATAATGGTCAATTTGCTATTTGGAACCTCACTGGGCTTTTAGCTCATTCCACTCCATTTGTTTTCCTTTCAGGGGTACGAGCGAGGCGTGAGATATGTAAAGACTAGCGTAGACTAGTTGTTTTGACTTTTGACTTGTACTCGCGCTATTACTCGAATAGAATGTTTTGTATCTGGATTGTATACACTTTGAACCAGTTTGGGTATATTGAGGTTTTGTATCTTGATTGTGCGTCAATGTAAATTATAAGCTGGAATTGCGATGTTATTTATGGTCTATGGATGTATGCATGTGATACGAGTGAGAGAGTCCTGGCGAGAGCTGGGCAGGCGGTCCGCCGAACCCTTTGGTACGCCTTAGGGGGAGGTGGGGTCGTCACACTAACGCTAGTTGTGGCCCTTTGTTCCGATTTCTAGTGAGAGCTTATAGACATGTTCTAGTCCAACGCTAGACCCTTAGGAACCCTTCACACGCTGGATCATGTTTATGTGACTACACTGCATTTTCATGCATATTTTTCACTTTCTATGGTTTTTTTATCATTTTTGCATAACATCCCCCCTTATACGTATATTCCTTACCCCATGTTCCCCCTTATATGTATATCCCTTATCCCATATTATTTTTATTCCCTATCCCTATGTGTGAGACATAACATTAGACTTGCATTTCATATAAGGAAAACTAGAGATAGGTTAGTACATTTGCTTGATTAGATTAGAAAATACCCCTCAAATATGGGATATGGACGAGTTTGGCTTTCTAGCCTTAGCACGCTCGTGTTCCCTCTATAAAAGGAAAAATTAAAGTCACGAATTTTAGCTCCCCGCATCCTTTATGATGCATTCCTTTAGATCATGTATTCGTATATAATTATTTTTCTTTTTCTTTTCTTTGAGTCTCATATTTTTGCACAATTCGTGACTTCTTCGAAAGTTTACTTTTGGGCGTCGCAATTAATGTGATTTGCATCAAATAACTTCGAAGAGATATTCTGACCCTGATAATTAGGTCTAGGTTTGCATCCAAGTAAATACCTCCAAAAATGTGATAAATTTTTAGGTTAAATTAAGAAAACTTTTTGACTAAATTACACAACTAGCTTTGGCTAGGTTGAAAGGGTGCCTGGGATTTTATTCTGACCTTCCTTTTCTTCAAATGTGATTCCCGATCCTTTTTCTCTTAGCTTTCGCAGACTTGGAGTCGTTAAAAAGAGTTTTTCCTACCTTTCCTTTAAAAATTACTTTTAGGTGACTTGGTACACCTTTACTCAATACCAAATGGCAACTCCTATTTTTTTTTAAATACCCTTTTTAACTATTTTTTGGGGCCCAAACCGTCGCACTTATTAAACCCCATTTTAGGCCCATCATTTTCTTTATTCATTTACTAAAAAATCAAAAACACATTTTTTTAATCAAATAAATCAAAATTCATTTTTATAACTCTTTTTTTTTAAAATGGGGCGCTATAGTTTGGCGACTCCACTGGGGACTTAGAGGGTCCGAGCATTTGATTTAGTCAATCTTTTTCATCTTTTAATCTTTTTATATATCACATTTGGAGGTATTGGATCGAGTCTCAGCAAAGCAAGTGGAATCTAGCTCCTGAGAGCTCCCGTATCCTTATTGAGTGTGTTTATTGTTAATTGTGAATTTCTTGAACTTTATAGCTTTATTTCCTGTATAAGTGTTATTGTTACTTGAACTATGTGTTTGCATTTTTTTCTTGGCCCCACTGAGCGTTCGCTCACCCCATTAGTTTGTTTTCCTTAATAGGAGCTCGGAATGGAAAGATTTTTGGAGAAGCTGACTTGATTACCTTTTTAGTAGAATTTTGGATGTAATCGATTATTCGTCTTATGGTGGTTGTATTTTTAGGAAAAATTGATGTACTTTTGGTAACTTATGAAGTATGATTTGAATGTTTAATTAAGGAAGCGACTTTTCCTTACTTCGACTTTTATTATTAGTTGTTTATCCTTAAGTTTGAATTGGATTCGTATCGAGTCCTGGCGAGAGTTAGGCAGGCATTCCGCTAATACCCTTGAGTCCGTCCTAGGGAGAAGTGGGGGTGTCACAACTACACCGTCATGTAAAGCAATGTGGCTTTTCTAGACCGAAATTTATTTTAAGTGTCAATTCAAGCTTTTTCTTGATATCTTTTTATTTTTTTACTTTTATATATTTTTTCCTTACTGATTTATACCCCCTTTTTTTCCCTCATTACGCAACTTTCAATTATCATGAAATTAATCCTGCACGCTTGCATTGACTGGCACCTTATTTATCCTGCACGCTTCCGGTTATACATTTGCACAGACAACTTTGAGCGATAACTCGGGTTTTGATCGAGTTGTACCATTCTTGATTTGCCTCGCCTTTAGATCCGCCTTCATGCTTCAATAATAGGCAAAATATGAAGCAAACGTTCCGACGGAGCTAAATTACTATGGGATATAGAACGAAGAGGAAAATTAGGTTTTGAAACAAAAAGGGAGGGGTGCAATACGAGGACTTCCTAGGGGGTCACCCATCCTAGTGCTACTTTCGTCCAAGAATGCTTAACTTCAGAGTTCTGATGGGATCCGGTGTATTAGTGCAGGTATGATCGCACCCGCCATGTTCCTTTCGTGTTATTCTACTAAGTAACCCCGTTTTGTAAAGCAATGTGGGTTATCTAGAGCGGATTTCATTTTATGCGTCAATTCAAGCATTTTCTTCTTATCCTTTTATCTATTTACTTTTATATTTGCACCATGTTTGTTTTCCCTCATCGCACAACTTTTAATTATTATGAAATTAATCCTTCGCGGTTGCGCTTATACCTTTGCACTGATAATTTTGAGCGACCACCCGGGCTTTGATCGAACTGTACCAATCCTGATTTGTCTCGTCTTAGATCCGCCTTCATGCTTCGATAAGAAACAAAATATGAAGCAATCGTTCCGACGTGCTAAATTATTCTGGGATAAAAAACAAAGAGGAAAATTGGATTTCGAAACAAAAAGAGAGAGGTGCAACACGAGGATTTCCCCGAGGGTCACCCATCCTAGTATTACTCTCGTCCAAGCATGCTTAATTTTAGAGTTCTGATGGGATCCGGTGCATTAGTGCCTGTATGATCGCTTTATTCTTTTAAACTGCCTCATCTTGTGAAGTGATGTGGTTTTTCTAGACCGAACTTCATTTTAAGCATCAATTCAAGCATTTTTTTCTTATCATTTTATTTATTTAGTTTCATTTTTTTTTCTTACGGATTTGAGCCTTGTTTTTTTTCACTCATTGCCCAACACTCAATTATCATTGAATTAATCTTTCCCGCTTGCGCTTATACATTTGACCCAACAACTTTGAGCGAGGATCCGAGGTTTGCTCGAGCTGTACCGTTCCTGATTTGTCTCGCCTTTTGATCCACCTTCATCCTTCGATAAGAAGCAAAATATGAAGAAATCGTTCGGACAGAGCTAAATTGCTATGGGATAAAGAACGAAAAGAAAAATTGGGTTTCTGAGCAAAAGGGAAGGGGTGCTACTCTTATCTATCCTAGTACTACTCTCATCCAAGAACGCTTAACTTTCGAGTTCTTATAGGATCCGGTGCAATAGTATCGGTATGATCGCACCAGCCATGTTACTTTCACTTTATTCTTTTAAATTACATCATCATGTAAAGCAATGTGGCTTTTCTATACTGAAATTTATTTTAAGTGTCAATTCAAGATTTTTCTTGATGTCCTTTAATTTAATTTATTTTTTAAATTTTTCCCTTACTGATTTATACCCCGTTTTTTACAATCATTGCGCAACTCTCAATTATCATGAAATTAATCCTCCATGCTTGCACTGACTTGCATCTTATTTTTACCATCATCGCGCAACTCTCAATTATCATGAAATTAATCCTGCACGCTTCCGGTCATACATTTGCACCGACAACTTTGAGCGATGACTCGGGCTTTGATCGAGTTGAACCATTCCTGATTTGTCTCGCCTTTAGATCCGCCTTCATGCTTCAATAGTAGGCAAAATATGAAGCAAACGTTCCGACGGAGCTAAATTACTATGGATATAGAGCAAAGAGGAAAAATTAGGTTTCGAAACAAAAAAGGATAGGTGCAATACGAGGACTTCCTAGGGGGTCACCCATCTTAGTGCTACTCTCGCCCAAGAATGCTAAACTTCTGAGTTCTTCTTAGGGACTTCCTAGGGGATCCGGTGCATTAGTGCCGGTATGATCGCAACCGCCATGTTCCTTTCGCGTTATTCTGCTAAGTAACCCCGTTTTGTGAAACAAAGTGGCTTATCAAGACCAAATTTCATTTTATGCGTCAATTCAAGTATTTTCTTCTTATCCTTTTATCTATTTACTTTAATAATTTTTTATTAATGATTTGCACGTTGTTTTGTTTCCCTCATCGCGCAACTCTCAATTATATTGAAATTAATACTTGACGCTTGTGCTTACACGTTTGCGCCGACAACTTTGAGCGATGACTCGGGTTTTGATCGAGCCATATCGTTCCTGATTTGTCTCACCTATGGATTTGCTTTCATGCATCTATAAGAAGCAAAATATGAAGCAATCGTTCCGATGGAGCTAAATTAATATGGGATAAAGAACGAGGTGGAAAATTGGGTTTCGAAACAAAAAGGGAGGGGTGCAACACGAGAACTTCCCGGAGTGCTCGCCCATCCTAGTGTTACTCTCGCCCAAAAATGCTTAATTTCGGAGTTCTGATGGGATGCGGTGCATTAGTGCCGGTATGATCGCACCTGCCATGTTCCTTTCGCATTATTCTTCTAATTAACCTGGTCCTGTTAAGCAATGTGGCTTATCTAGACCGGACTTCGTTTTATGCGTCAATTTAAGCATTTTCTTCTTTTCCTTTTATGTATTTACTTTTATATATTTTTTGTAATGATTTGCATCATGTTTTTTTACCTCATCGCATAACTCATCGCGTAACTCTCGATTATCTCGAAATCAATCCTTCAAACTTGCGCTTATACATTTGTGCCGACAACTTTGAGTGACGACTCGAGTTTTGATAGAGCCGTACCGTTCCTGATTTGTCTCGTCTTTACATCCGAATTCATGCCTTGACAAGAAGCAAACTATGAAACCATCGTTCCGACGGAGCTAAATTACTATGGGATGAAGAACGAAGAGAAAAATTGGGTTTTGGAAACAAAAAGGGAAGGGTGCGACACGAGGACTTCCCAGGGAGTCAGCCATCCAAGTGTTACTCTCGCCCAAGCACGCTTAACTTTGGAGTTCTGATGGGATCCGGCGCATTAGTGCCGGTATGATCGCAGACACCATGTTCCTTTCGCTTTATTCTTTTAAACTACCCCATCCTGCGAAGTAATGTGGCTTTTCTAGACCGGATTTCATTTTAAGCGTCAATTCAAGCATTTTCTTCATCTCATTTTATCCATTTACATTTATTTATTTTTTTCTTTCTGATTTGGACTTTGTTTGTTTTCGCTCATCGCGCAACTCTCAATTATCATGAAATTAATCCTTCACGGTTACACATATATATTTGCACCGACAATTTTCAGCGACCACCCGAAATTTGATTGATCTGTACCATTCCTAATTTGTCTCTCCTTAGATCCACCTTCATGCTTCGATAAGAAACAAAATATGAAACAATCGCTCCAACGGTGGTAAATTACTCTGCATAAAGAACGAAGAGGAAAATTGTGTTTCGAAACAAAATAGGAGGGTGCAACACGAGTATTTGCCCGAGGGACACCCATCCTAGTATTACACTAGTCCAAGCATGCTTAATTTTAGAGTTCTGACACTATACCGTTCCCGATTTGTCTTGCCTTTAGATCCACCTTCATCCTTCGATAAGAAGCAAAATACGAAGAAATCGTTCCAACGAAACTAAATTGCTATGGGATAAAGAACGAAAAGGAAAATTGGGTTTCTGAGCAAAAGGGAAGGGGTGCTACCCTTATCTATCCTAACACTACTCTCATCCAAGAACGCTTAACTTTCGAGTTCTTATAGGATCTGGTGCAATAGTATCGGTATTGTGACACCCCGAATATTAGGAGGTTGTTTGTAAAGAAAATACTATTTCTTTGGATTTGATTTAAAACCTTATTTTGTTTTAAAAGATTAGAAACCCTAATATTTTAATCAAAAACCCTAGTTTGCTTGTGACTAACCGGATTTCTTAAATCCCTCATATTTTAATTGAAACCCTAATTTTAATCACTGGAATTGTAAAATTCCTCACATTTTTCTTAACAATGCCCTTTTTTTGGAAATTATTTATTTATTATAGCCCTACTACCCAGTCATTCCACTATAAGTGTAAATGAACCTAAAAAGTAGGGTTTCACTTTTCGGTTTCAAGATTGGAGCAAATTAGGGTTTTCACATTTTTCCGTAGTGTGCCTATTCGGTACCGAGTAAGGATCAAATTTGGTAGCTAAGAGTGACTTTTGGATGAGGAAATATTATATGATTAGAAGTAATAATAATAAGTTAGTGATTAGAAGTTAAAAACTCAAGTATATGCGATTTTAGGACAAACGGCTTGGACCGACGGGTGTCGCGCGCTACCAATTGAACACACCACTTGATCCCTACTTTATTACCTTAATCTTCTTATTTTATTACAGCTAATTAACCCTCAAAATATCTCATACATCAGCCACAATTGTTGACTTTAAATACCAAGAGAGAGAAGGGAAAAAATGAATGGAATTGGTGGCGACAAGTGGCGGTATTTCATTGGATGGTTGACTAACTACTTTACACCATATTTATCACCAAAAACCAACCTATTTCCTCCATTATTTCTGCATATCAGCCGTGATTTGAGGGAGGAAAAACAAAAGAAAAGGAAACTTCAATCAATCTTGGTTTTAGCTTGAATGAGTGAAAACAAGAAAAACTAAACCGATTAAAGTATGAGTTGTGATCTTGGGAAGCTAGGGGAAACAAAAATTCCAAGAGAAGGTGAAGTATTACTCTTGCAAGCTTCTTTTGTTGAGGTACAAGGTCTAACCCATAGCTTTGGTTCTTTTATTTTTGATTAAGATGTTATATAATTCATGTTTTGGTTAGATTAGTTGTGATACAAGTTGTTGGGATGATTTTAAGGTGATATATGTAAGTTAGGGTTTGATGATTTCTGCCTATATTTGCTATATGGATGATATATGTTGTATCTAAGCTTATATAGGAGGTTGTGGTGGTGGATTGAGGCAAGAAATGAAGAAAGTTTCATTGAATCCCAAAATTCCCAGATTTCTGGAAAATTTCAGCCTTGTTCTGTCCGGTTTTATTGCACCATCTTAGAGGCCGAATTAGGCTTGGAATAAAACATGAAAGTTGTATAGAATGGTATTTTATAGGTGCCTACAAAATTTCAGCTCAATCGGAGCAACGTAGCCAGTGAAAAGACTGAAATACCCCTGCTGCCCTGTTTCTATCCGAACTTGATAATTGCTTCTGTAATTGGTTAATTTGGTTGGGAATACTTCTGATTTGGTTGTTGACGTCTTCTTAATAAATGTAACCTGGTGTCTTAGCTTTCGGTTGGCTTTGGAATCACTTGATTTGGACTGAGGTAGCCCGAGTTATAGCCAAAACACTCGCACCTGTTTTGTACCCTGGAATTGCGTACGTTCTGAATTTTGCTTCTGACCTTGCTTTATCCGTTTTGATAACGTACGAACTGGGTGTTGACCCCTTCATAAGAAATATAGATCTTGGTTTCAGCTTCGAAACGGTATAAAGTTCATCCAAATCCGAGTCCCGTAGCTCCAGTTATGACCAAAACAAGATCGGTTGTCAGAACTGCCTTCGAATTTGGACAGTTCTGACAGGAATGTTTGGACCTATTTTCTTCTGCTCTGTATTGATTCAGCTTTTGGTCCAAACATGAAAGTTATAGCCTTATGTCCTAGCTTTCCAACGCCTTTGGAATTTCTTGATTTGGATTTGTGAGCTGTGAGTTATGGTCCAGCAAACAAACCCTGTTCGTCACCCGAACACGTAAATTTCTGGTACTGTTTTCCATAATTTCGACCTGCTTCCATTCAGATCTAGATTAAGGTGTCTTCATGAGAATTGTATCCCTTCCTCATAGCTTCGAAATGGTGTCTCGCTTCACCTTGATCCGACATTCCTAGCCTAACTTTTGATCAAAACGGTTTGAGATGGCAGATTTGGCCATTTCCGTTTGCCGTTCCGCGCGCGCGCGTGCGCCCATTTTGCCGTTTCCGCACTTGCATGTGCCGATTTTGCCGTTTTGCTTGTTTTGGGCATGTTAGTGGCCGTTTGTGATAATATGTGATGCAATCTTCTATTTCAGACAGTGGTGAGTTAGGCGGAGCCGGTGGGGCCCACTACTAGCGAACACGCACGAAGTGATTTTGTTCTTGTACTACTTTTGTATTTTGAGTAAGTATTCAGGCCGTTTATGTGTATAAACTGCTTATGTGTTTTGATGTGAATAAAAGGGGAACTTAGGCGAGGGTGTACTTTATCACACTCGACCTAAACCCTAGTTTGTACCTATGTTTCTTTATGAGATGTGTATACATGAATTATTTTGGGTTTGAACCCCTTGAGCTTGTAGCTCGGGGTGACGTTTGTGAGTTTTGGGTTTGAACCCCTTGAGCTTGTAGCTCGGGGTGACGTTTGTAAGTTGGGGTTGATCTTCCGACCTAGATGGACTATTCGAGCCGGTCAGGGCTTGGTCGAAACCAGTCCAACTTAGTCTGAGGTCACCAAGTTTGTGAATCCGGTTCACCGAGAATGTGGACCAAGTTTGTGACCCGAGCTTGTGACTCAAGCTCAAGTTTGTGATTTCGTTCGCCCGGGCAAGTTTGTGAGGTGACTGGCCAGTGAGGGTGATAAGGTGTTCGGTGGGTGTACAAGTGGAGTTCTACGGACCTTATTTATGGTCGACGGAGTGTCGACAGGAGATCACGCATGGCAAATGACTTGGCTTTGGAGCCAACCTGTATCCTTCCTTTGTATTGTTACTTTTGCACTCGACTTGACATTTTGTGGAATAGCTGTTTATTTAAATGTGAAATTTTACACTTTTACCCTGTTTACTTACTAAGCTTCTAGCTTACCCCGTTTCCTTTGTTTTCCTTAGCAGGGGACGACGCGGGGAACTTCTTGGCACCTTCACTAGTATAGTTAGGTTTGATTGTAATAGTCGGACAGTTAGGATGTTTGTTTTTTGTTTTGGTGGTTTGTATAAGGACCCTCCATAGGGTCTACCTTCTGCTGGTTGTTATTCTAATGTATTAGAGTGGTTTGACTCGATACTTTTGAAGATGTAAATAGAACTCTTTTGGCGTTAGATATATAGTGAATAGTACGCTTGTGGGTTTATCTAGTTTTATTGTTTTGAAATTTTGAGTCCTGGCGCGAGCTAGGCAGGCGTCCCGCCGATACCCTAGGGTTCGCCCTTGGGAGAAGCGGGGGCGTCACAGGTATGATCGCACCAACCATGTTACATTCGCTTTATTCTTTTAAATTACATCATCATGTAAAGCAATATGGCTTTTCTAGACTAAAATTTATTTGAAGTGTCAATTCCAGCTTTTTCTTAATGTCCTTTAATTTATTTTATTTCTTATATTTTTCCCTTACTGATTTATACCCCATTTTTTTAATCATTGCGCAACTCTCAATTATCATGAAATTAATCCCCCATGCTTGCACTGACTTGCAACTTGTTTTTTTCCCTCATCATGCAACTCTCAATTATCATGAAATTAATCCTGCACGCTTCCGGTTATACATTTGCACCGACAACTTTGAGCGATGGCTCGAGCTTTGATCGAGTTGAACCATTCCTGATTTGTCTCGTCTTTAGATCTGCCTTCATGCTTCAATAGTAGGCAAAACATGAAGCAAACGTTCCGACGGAGCTAAATTACTATGGGATATAGAACGAATTCGAAACAAAAAAAGACGGGTGCAATACGAGGACTTCCTAGGGGGTCACCTACCTTAGTGGCACTCTTGCCCGAGAACGCTTAACTTCTGAGTTCTGATGGGATCCGGTGTATTAGAGCCGGTATGATCGCACCCGCCATGTTCCTTTCGCGTCATTCTGCTAAGTTACCCCGTTTTGTGAAACAATGTGGCTTATCTAGACCTAATTTCATTTTATGCATCAATTCAAGTATTTTCTTCTTATCCTTTTATCTATTTACTTTAATATTTTTTTATTAATGATTTGCACGTTGTTTTGTTTCCCTCATCGCGCAACTCTCAATTATATTGAAGTTAATCTTTGACGCTTGTGCTTACACATTTGTGCTGACAACTTTGAGCGATGACTCGGGTTTTGATCGAGCCGTACCGTTCCTGATTTGTCTCGCCTTTAGATTTGCGTTCATACATCGATAAGAAGCAAAATATGAAGCAATCGTTCCGACGGAGCTAAATTAATATGGGATAAAGAACGAGGTGGAAAATTGGGTTTCGAAACAAAAAGGGAGGGGTGCAACACGAGAACTTCCCGGAGTGCTCGCCCATCCTAGTGTTACTCTCGCCCAAAAACGCTTAATTTCGGAGTTTTGATGGGATCCGGTGCATTAGTGCCGGTATGATCGCACCTGCCATGTTCCTTTCGCATTATTCTTCTAATTAACCTGGTCCTGTTAAGCAATGTGGCTTATCTAGACCGGACTTCATTTTATGCGTCAATTTAAGCATTTTCTTCTTATCCTTTTATCTATTTACTTTTATATATTTTTTGTAATGATTTGCATCATGTTTTTTTACCTCATCGCATAACTCATCGCGCAACTCTCGATTATCTCGAAATCAATCCTTCAAACTTGCGCTTATACATTTGTGCCGACAACTTTGAGTGACGACTCGAGTTTTGATAGAGCCCTACCGTTCCTGATTTGTCTCGTCTTTACATTCGACTTCATGCCTTGACAAGAAGCAAACTATGAAAGCATCGTTCCGACGGAGCTAAATTACTATGGGATGAAGAACGAAGAGAAAAATTGGGTTTTGGAAACAAAAAGAGAAGGGTGCGACACGAGGACTTCCCAGGGAGTCAGCCATCCAAGTGCTACTCTCGCCCAAGCACGCTTAACTTTGGAGTTCTGATGGGATCCGGCGCATTAGTGCCGGTATGATCGCAGACACCATGTTCTTTTCGCTTTATTCTTTTAAACTACCCCATCCTGCGAAGCAATGTGGCTTTTCTAGACCGGATTTCATTTTAAGCGTCAATTCAAGCATTTTCTTCATCTCATTTTATCCATTTACATTTATTTATTTTTTTCTTTCTGATTTGGACTTTGTTTGTTTTCGCTCATCGCGCAACTCTCAATTATCATGAAATTAATCCTTCACGGTTGTACTTATATATTTGCACCGACAATTTTGAGCGACCACCCAAAATTTGATTGATCTGTACCATTCCTGATTTGTCTCGCCTTAGATCCACCTTCATCCTTCGATAAGAAACAAAATATGAAACAATCGCTCCAACGGTGGTAAATTACTCTGCATAAAGAACGAAGAGGAAAATTGTGTTTCGAAACAAAATGGGAGGGTGCAACACGAGTATTTGCCCGAGGGACACCCATCCTAGTATTACACTCGTCCAAGCATGCTTAATTTTAGAGTTCTGACACTATACCGTTCCCGATTTGTCTTGCCTTTAGATCCACCTTCATCCTTCGATAAGAAACAAAATACGAAGAAATCGTTCCAACGAAACTAAATTGCTATGGGATAAAGAACGAAAAGGAAAATTGGGTTTCTGAGCAAAAGGGAAGGGGTGCTACCCTTATCTATCCTAACACTACTCTCATCCAAGAACGCTTAACTTTCGAGTTCTTATAGGATCTGGTGCAGTAGTATCGGTATGATCGCACCAGCCATGTTACATTCGCTTTATTCTTTTAAATTACGTCATCATGTAAAGCAATATGGCTTTTCTAGACTAAAATTTATTTGAAGTGTCAATTCCAGCTTTTTCTTGATGTCTTTTAATTTATTTTATTTTTTATATTTTTCCCTTACTGATTTATACCCCATTTTTTTAATCATTGCGCAACTCTCAATTATTATGAAATTAATCCTCCATGCTTGCACTGACTAGCATCTAGTTTTTTTCCCTCATTATGCAACTCTCAATTATCATGAAATTAATCTTGCACGCTTCCGGTTATACATTTGCACCGACAACTTTGAGCGATGGCTCGGGCTTTGATCGAGTTGAACCTTTCCTGATTTGTCTCGCCTTTAGATCTGCCTTTATGCTTCAATAGTAGGCAAAACATGAAGCAAACGTTCCGACGGAGCTAAATTACTATGGGATATAGAACGAATTCGAAACAAAAAAGGACGGGTGCAATACGAGGACATCCTAATTAGTGCCACTCTTGCCCAAGAACGCTTAACTTCTGAGTTCTGATGGGATCCTGTGTAATAGTGCCGGTATGATCGCACCCGCCATGTTCCTTTCGCGTTATTCTGCTAAGTAACCCCGTTTTGTGAAACAATGTGGCTTATCTAGACCAAATTTCATTTTATTCATCCATTCAAGTATTTTCTTCTTATCCATTTATCTATTTACTTTAATATTTTTTTATTAATGATTTGCAAGTTGTTTTGTTTCCCTCATCGCGCAACTCTCAATTATATTGAAATTAATCCTTGATGCTTGTGCTTACACATTTGCGCCGACAATTTTGAGCGATGACTCGGGTTTTGATCGAGCCGTACCGTTCCTGATTTGTCTCGCATTTAGATTTGCTTTCATGCATCGATAAAAAGAAAAATATGAAGCAATCGTTCCGACAGAGCTAAATTAATATGGGATAAAGAACGAGGTGGAAAATTGGGTTTCGAAACAAAAAGGGAGGGGTGCAACACAAGAACTTCCCGGAGTGCTCGCCCATCCTAGTGTTACTCTCGCCCAAAAACGCTTAATTTCGGAGTTTTGATGGGATCCGGTGCATTAGTGCCGATATGATCGCACCTGCCATGTTTCTTTCGCATTATTCTTCTAATTAACCTGGTCCTGTTAAGCAATGTGGCTTATCTATACCGGACTTCGTTTCATGCATCAGTTTAAGCATTTTCTTCTTATCCTTTTATCTATTTACTTTTATATATTTTTTGTAATGATTTGCATCATGTTTTTTTACCTCATCGCATAACTCATCGCGCAACTCTCGATTATCTCGAAATCAATCCTTCAAACTTGCGCTTATACATTTGTGCTGACAACTTTGAGTGACGACTCGAGTTTTGATAGAGCCCTAGCGTTCCTGATTTGTCTCGTCTTTACATCCGACTTCATGCCTTGACAAGAAGCAAACTATGAAACCATCGTTCCGACGGAGCTAAATTACTATGGGATGAAGAACGAAGAGGAAAATTGGATTTTGGAAACAAAAAGGGAGGGGTGCGACACGAGGATTTCCCAGTGAGTCAGCCATCCAAGTGCTACTCTCGCCCAAGCACGCTTAACTTTGGAGTTCTGATGGGATCTGGCGCATTAGTGCCGGTATGATCGCAGACACCATGATCCTTTCGCTTTATTCTTTTAAACTACCCCATCTTGCGAAGCAATGTGGCTTTTCTAGACCAGATTTCATTTTAAGCGTCAATTCAAGCATTTTCTACATCTCATTTTATCCATTTACATTTTTTTTTCTTTCTGATTAGGACTTTGTTTGTTTTCGCTCATCGCGCAACTCTCAATTATCATGAAATTAATCCTTCACGGTTGCACTTATATATTTGCACCGACAATTTTGAGCGACCACCCGAAATTTGACTGATCTGTACCATTCTTGATTTGTCTCGCCTTAGATCCACCTTCATGCTTCGATAAGAAACAAAATATGAAACAATCGCTCCAAATGTGATAAATTACTCTGCATAAAGAACGAAGAGGAAAATTGTGTTTCGAAACAAAATGGGAGGGTGCAACACGAGTATTTCCCCGATGGACACCCATCCTAGTAGTACTCTCGTCCAAGCATGCTTAATTTTAGAGTTCTGACACTATACCGTTCCCGATTTGTCTTGCCTTTGGATCCACCTTCATCCTTCGAAAAGAAGCAAAATACGAAGAAATCGTTCCGACGAAACTAAATTGCTGTGGGATAAAGAACGAAAAGGAAAATTGGGTTTCTGAGCAAAAGGGAAGGGGTGCTACTCTTATCTATCCTAGTACTACTCTCATCCAAGAACACTTAACTTTCGTGTTCTTATAGGATCCGGTGCAATAGTATCGGTATGATCGCACCAGCCATGTTACTTTCGCTTTATTCTTTTAAATTACATCATCATGTAAAGCAATGTGGCTTTTCTATACTGAAATTTATTTTAAGTGTCGATTCAAGATTTTTCTTGATCTCCTTTAATTTATTTTATTTGTTATATTTTTCCCTTACTGATTTATACCCCGTTTTTTTTCAATCATTGTGCAACTCTCAATTATCATGAAATTAATCCTCCATGCTTGCACTGACTTGCATCTTATTTTTTCCCTCATCGTGCAACTCTCAATTATCATGAAATTAATCCTGCACGCTTCCGGTTATACATTTGCTCCGACAACTTTGAGCGATGACTCGGGCTTTGATCGAGTTGTACCATTCCTGATTTGTCTCGCCTTTAGATCCGCCTTCATGCTTCAATAGTAGGCAAAATATGAAGCAAACATTCTGACGGAGATAAATTACTATGGATATAGAACGAAGAGGAAAAATTAGGTTTCGAAACAAAAAAGGACAGGTGCAATACGAGGAATTCCTAGGGGGTCACCCATCTTGGTGCTACTCTCGCCCAAGAACGCTAAACTTCTGAGTTCTTCCTAGGGACTTCCTAGGGGATCCGGTGCATTAGTTCCGGTATGATCGCACCCGCCAGGTTCCTTTCGCGTTATTCTGCTAAGTAAACCCGTTTTGTGAAACAAAGTGGCTTATCAAGACCAAATTTCATTTTAGGCGTCAATTCAAGTATTTTCTTCTTATCCTTTTATCTATTTACTTTAATATTTTTTTATCAATGATTTGCACGTTGTTTTGTTTCCCTCATCGCGCAACTCTCAATTATATTGAAATTAATCCTTGACGCTTGTGCTTACACATTTGCGCCGACAACTTTGAGCGATGACTCGGGTTTTGATCGAGCCATATCGTTCCTGATTTGTCTCGCCTATAGATTTGCTTTCATGCATCGATAAGAAGCAAAATATGAAGAAATCGTTCCGACGGAGCTAAATTAATATGGGATAAAGAACGAGGTGGAAAATTGGGTTTCGAAACAAAAAGAGAGGGGTGCAACACGAGAACTTCCCGGAGTGCTCGCCCATCCTAGTGTTACTCTCGCCCAAAAACGCTTAATTTCGGAGTTTTGATGGGAACCGGTGCATTAGTGCCGGAATGATCGCACCTGCCATGTTCCTTTCGCATTATTCTTCTAATTAACCTGGTCTTGTTAAGCAATGTGGCTTATCTAGACCGGACTTCGTTTTATGCGTCAATTTAAGCATTTTCTTCTTATCCTTTTATCTATTTACATTTATATATTTTTTGTAATGATTTGCATCATGTTTTTTTACCTCATCGCATAACTCATCACGCAACTCTCGATTATCTCGAAATCAATACTTCAAACTTTCGCTTATACATTTGTGCCGACAACTTTGAGTGACGACTCTAGTTTTGATAGAGCCCTACCGTTCCTGATTTGTCTCGTCTTTACATTGGACTTCATGCCTTGACAAGAAGCAAACTATGAAACCATCGTTCCGACGGAGCTAAATTACTATGGGATGAAGAACGAAGAGAAAAATTGGGTTTTGGAATCAAAAAGGGAAGGGTGCGACACGAGGACTTCCTAGGGAGTCAGCCATCCAAGTGCTACTCTCGCCCAAGCACGCTTAACTTTGGAGTTCTGATGGGATCCGGCGCATTAGTGCCGGTATGATCGTAGACACCATGTTCCTTTCGCTTTATTCTTTTAAACTACCCCATCCTGCAAAGCCATGTAGCTTTTCTAGACCGGATTTCATTTTAAGCGTCAATTCAAGCATTTTCTTCATCTCATTTTATCCATTTACATTTATTTATTTTTTATCTTTCTGATTTGGACTTTGTTTGTTTTCGCTCATCGCGCAACTCTCAATTATCATGATATTAATCCTTCACGGTTGCACTTATATATTTGCACCGACAATTTTGAGCGACCACCCGAAATTTGATGGATCAGTACCATTCCTGATTTGTCTCGCATTAGATCCACCGTCATGCTTTGGTAAGAAACAAAATATGAAACAATGGCTCCAACGGTGGTAAATTACTCTGCATGAAGAATGAAGGGGAAAATTGTGTTTCGAAACAAAATGGGAGGGTGCAACACGAGTATTTCCCCGAGGGACACCCATCCTAGTATTACTCTCGTCCAAGCATGCTTAATTTTAGAGTTCTGACACTATACCGTTCCCGATTTGTCTTGCCTTTAGATCCACCTTCATCCTTCGATAAGAGGCAGAATACGAAGAAATCGTTCCGACGAAACTAAATTGCCATGGGATAAAGAACGAAAAGGAAAATTGGGTTTCTGAGCAAAAGGGAAGGGGTGCTACCCTTATCTATCCTAATACTACTCTCATCCAAGAACGCTTAACTTTCGACTTCTTATAGGATCTGGTGCAATAGTATCGGTATGATCGCACCAGCCATGTTACTTTCGCTTTACTCTTTTAAATTACATCATCATGTAAAGCAATGTGGCTTTTCTAGACTAAAATTTATTTTAAGTGTCAATTCAAGCTTTTTCTTGATGTCCTTTAATTTATTTTAATTTTTATATTTTTCCCTTACTGATTTATAGCCCGATTTTTTCAATCATTGCGTAATTCTCAATTATCATGAAATTAATCCTCCATGCTTGCACTGACTTGCATCTTGTTTTTTTCCCTCATCACGTAACTCTCAATTATCATGAAATTAATCCTGCACGCTTCCGGATATACATTTGCACCGACAACTTTGAGCGATGACTCGGGCTTTGATCGAGTTGAACCATTCCTGATTGGTCTCGCCTTTAGATCCGCCTTCATGCTTCAATAGTAGGTAAAATATGATGCAAAGGTTCCGACGGAGCTAAATTACTATGGGATATAGAACGAATTCGAAACAAAAAAGGACGGGTGCAATACGAGAACTTCCTTGGGGGTCATCCACCTTAGTTCCACTCCCGCCCAAGAACTCTTAACTTCTGAGTTCAGATGGGATCCGGTGTATTAGTGCCGGTATGATCGCACCCGCCATGTACCTCTCGCGTTATTCTGCTAACTAACCCCGTTTTGTGAAACAATGTGGCTTATCTAGACCAAATTTCATTTTATGCGTTAATTCAAGTATTTTCTTCTTATCCTTTTATCTATTTACTTCAATATTTTTTTATTAATGATTTGCACGTTGTTTTGTTTCCCTCATCGCGCAACTCTTAGCTATATTGAAATTAATCCTTGACGCTTGTGCTTACACATTTGCACCGACAACTTTGAGCGATGACTCGGGTTTTGATCGAACCGTACCGTTTCTGATTTGTCTCGCCTTTAGATTTGCTTTCATGCATCGATAAGAAGCAAAATATGAAGCAATCGTTCCGACGGAGCTAAATTAATATGGGATAGAGAACGAAGTGGAAAATTGGGTTTCGAAACCAAAAGGGAGGGGTGCAACACGGGAACTTCCCAGGGTGCTCGCCCATCCTAGTGTTACTCTCGCCCAAAACTGTGACAGCCCCACCTCCCCCTAAGGCGAACCAGAGGGTTCGGCGGGCCGCTTGCCCAGCTCTCGCCGGGACTCAGTCGTTCACTACATTCCTCAAACAGATTACAAGATAAAACTCACATATTACAATATAAATCTCCAATATACATCAAATTCTCCAATAATTACATGTCATAAGCGAAGCGGAAACGATTTCCAACTATACATAAAATGATTCCACATCCAAACGGTACAAAACATAGGCCATCCAGACATGTGAATAAGCACAACAAGACCTTCCTTCGCTTTGAGCCCTGTGGAGGGGAATAAAACATTTTTGGGGTGAGCTAGAAGCTCAGCGAGTAACCAGTAAAATCAAAAATCAAATATATTTCACAATGTTGCATTTCGATCATTTCGATGATGTCATGATTCAGAGATCAAATGTTCGTTTAGTGCTCTCGTGAGCCAGGGAAATCATAGCACTTGAACACCCAACGCTCAAATACATCATTTAACATTAACATTAACATTAGGAGGGAGCCCCTTTTTGAGCTCCAGAGCCATTTGCTCCATCATGTCACGAGCTCACGAAAATGGTGGAGACGTTGGTGTCCAGCACAAGACTTTCCCAGAACTCATTGAAGCCAAATCATGTCATGAATTCACATGCAAGCACGCATGAGATGCAATCGAGTACATAATGCAAGAAACATTTCACAAGTACTTTGGAAACAGTTTAGGGTCACTCACCTCCACGGCTCAGAAATCATCCATCATATAACATTGCCTTGCTCAAATCCAAGTCTTAGATCACAAACTCAATGCAATCAAGTCCTGTCAAAGTTCGGACAGCACTTCCCCTGAATTTGCTTACTTTTCCAGCCATCATGGCTTCATTATTTCCTCATCCAGTCCCAAAGGTACACACACACAACAACAAGTTCATCCAATAGCCATTCAGCAAGCTCCAAGTAGTCCTAGTACAAGTCAAGCTAGGGAAAAGTCCGGAAATGAAAGTTAAGCTCAAAACCAGAAAAATAGTTTTGACGTTATTTTGCGGTAATGGTTCCAAAGGCGCTACGATTGACGGATGAAGGTGCAAGATATACCTTTTCGAAGCTAAGAGACAGGGGCACAATATTGTAGAAGGTCACTCAACCCAGTTTCGAGTGTAACCAGGTCAAAAATGCAAGATACCATACCAGATTCACAAAAACAGATTCACAGAACGCATTCTAGCGGAAACATCATAAAGCAGGAATTCCAAGTCCAAATCCAGAAATTCCTAAACCAGATGAAAGCTAAGAAACAGGGATAAATTTCATCAGAAGGCCTCAACAACCAATTCGGAAGCAATTCCAGCCAAAACAACCAATTACAGGCGCAATTCTTGCATTCGGGTAAAACCAGAACAGCAATAGTAATTTCGACTTATCTCATTCTACACTACTCCGATTGACCTGAAATTTTGTAGGCACCTCTAAAATGTCATTCCCTACAACTTTCATGTTTTAATCCAAGGCCAATTCGGCCTCTATATAGGATCTAAAAATTCGGGCAGAATGCTCCCTCAAGAACCCTAATTTTCTGAAATTTCTTCCAAAACAGAAATTGATTGCAATTGTCCACTTTTTCCACCTTCCAGCTTCATTACATAACATTTCCAATCATGATACATGACCACACAATCATTCTTATATTAAAACAGAAAAATCCCCAAAAATAATAAAACTTCATCATTTCAATCACAAATCAAGAAATAATCCATAAACTTGCATCTCATACTACCACTAAGCATGATTTAAGCATCAATTAAAGAAGGAGGGTGGTTCTTCACAACTCACCTTAGAAACAAGAGAGAGAGAGCTAGTGGTCACCTTAACTTTCCAAATAACTTCACCAATCACCTCAAAATCACTACTTGAAGGTGTTTTATGGAGCAATTTCAAATTTAACCGGTTGAAGTTGAAGATTGAGCAAGGTTGTAGACCAAAATTGTGGAGAGTTTTCTTCCCTTTGAGCTTGCAAGAAGTCGGCCAAGAAGGAGGAATAAATGGTGAGTTTTTGGTCAATTTTGATATTAATTTGGTAAAGGCATGAATAGTGTAGTCAAAGTCCAAGACTTAATCTTATGGTGACACTTGTCACCTTTAGGTTTAAAACTTATCTCTTTTTCTCTCCAATACAAATATCTTTACACTTTGTAAAATAATATCACTTAATACAAAATTCCAACAAGTTGTCAAAAATATAATGCATTTACCGCACTAGCGGGTCCCACGTCCAAAATACGCTTTTAATTTCTCAAAAACTAACCGATACTAGAAAAATCATTTTCAAACTATCTTTGCTCATAAACTTTATCTGGGGAATTTTTCTAATAAAGAAAATGTAGAAAAGGAGGGCGATTAAATAAAATAAACCCTAGAAAATTAGAAAATTTTCGGGTTCTCACACTCATTCTTTTCGGGGCGTCACAAACTCCCATCCTTAAAAGAATGTCGTCCTCGACATTCTCTCTTGTACCAATTAAGTCAAGACATCCCGCAAATATCTCTCAAGCATTCCAAGCAGACACTAAGAGTCAAATCAAACCCACAGTCCGGCATCCTAAACTTCAAGCCTAGGATACACTACACAGATCTGAAGCCTAAGCTCTGATACCAACTGTGACAGCCCCACCTCCCCCTAAGGCGAACCAGAGGGTTCGGCGGGCCGCCTGCCCAGCTCTCGCCGGGACTCAGTCGTTCACTACATTCCTCAAACAGATTACAAGATAAAACTCACATATTACAATATAAATCTCCAATATACATCAAATTCTCCAATAATTACATGTCATAAGCGAAGCGAAAACGATTTCCAACTATACATAAAATGATTCCACATCCAAACGGTACAAAACATAGGCCATCCAGACATGTGAATAAGCACAACAAGACCTTCCTTCGCTTTGAGCCCTGTGGAGGGGAATAAAACATTTTTGGGGTGAGCTAGAAGCTCAGCGAGTAACCAGTAAAATCAAAAATCAAATATATTTCACAATGTTGCATTTCGATCATTTCGATGATGTCATGATTCAGAGATCAAATGTTCGTTTAGTGCTCTCGTGAGCCAGGGAAATCATAGCACTTGAACACCCAACGCTCAAATACATCATTTAACATTAACATTAACATTAGGAGGGAGCCCCTTTTTGAGCTCCAGAGCCATTTGCTCCATCATGTCACGAGCTCACGAAAATGGTGGAGACGTTGGTGTCCAGCACAAGACTTTCCCAGAACTCATTGAAGCCAAATCATGTCATGAATTCACATGCAAGCACGCATGAGATGCAATCGAGTACATAATGCAAGAAACATTTCACAAGTACTTTGGAAACAGTTTAGGGTCACTCACCTCCACGGCTCAGAAATCATCCATCATATAACATTGCCTTGCTCAAATCCAAGTCTTAGATCACAAACTCAATGCAATCAAGTCCTGTCAAAGTTCGGACAGCACTTCCCCTGAATTTGCTTACTTTTCCAGCCATCATGGCTTCATTATTTCCTCATCCAGTCCCAAAGGTACACACACACAACAACAAGTTCATCCAATAGCCATTCAGCAAGCTCCAAGTAGTCCTAGTACAAGTCAAGCTAGGGAAAAGTCCGGAAATGAAAGTTAAGCTCAAAACCAGAAAAATAGTTTTGACGTTATTTTGCGGTAATGGTTCCAAAGGCGCTACGATTGACGGATGAAGGTGCAAGATATACCTTTTCGAAGCTAAGAGACAGGGGCACAATATTGTAGAAGGTCACTCAACCCAGTTTCGAGTGTAACCAGGTCAAAAATGCAAGATACCATACCAGATTCACAAAAACAGATTCACAGAACGCATTCTAGCGGAAACATCATAAAGCAGGAATTCCAAGTCCAAATCCAGAAATTCCTAAACCAGATGAAAGCTAAGAAACAGGGATAAATTTCATCAGAAGGCCTCAACAACCAATTCGGAAGCAATTCCAGCCAAAACAACCAATTACAGGCGCAATTCTTGCATTCGGGTAAAACCAGAACAGCAATAGTAATTTCGACTTATCTCATTCTACACTACTCCGATTGACCTGAAATTTTGTAGGCACCTCTAAAATGTCATTCCCTACAACTTTCATGTTTTAATCCAAGGCCAATTCGGCCTCTATATAGGATCTAAAAATTCGGGCAGAATGCTCCCTCAAGAACCCTAATTTTCTGAAATTTCTTCCAAAACAGAAATTGATTGCAATTGTCCACTTTTTCCACCTTCCAGCTTCATTACATAACATTTCCAATCATGATACATGACCACACAATCATTCTTATATTAAAACAGAAAAATCCCCAAAAATAATAAAACTTCATCATTTCAATCACAAATCAAGAAATAATCCATAAACTTGCATCTCATACTACCACTAAGCATGATTTAAGCATCAATTAAAGAAGGAGGGTGGTTCTTCACAACTCACCTTAGAAACAAGAGAGAGAGAGCTAGTGGTCACCTTAACTTTCCAAATAACTTCACCAATCACCTCAAAATCACTACTTGAAGGTGTTTTATGGAGCAATTTCAAATTTAACCGGTTGAAGTTGAAGATTGAGCAAGGTTGTAGACCAAAATTGTGGAGAGTTTTCTTCCCTTTGAGCTTGTAAGAAGTCGGCCAAGAAGAAGGAATAAATGGTGAGTTTTTGGTCAATTTTGATATTAATTTGGTAAAGGCATGAATAGTGTAGTCAAAGTCCAAGACTTAATCTTATGGTGACACTTGTCACCTTTAGGTTTAAAACTTATCTTTTTGTCTCTCCAATACAAATATCTTAACACTTTGTAAAATAATATCACTTAATACAAAATTCCAACAAGTTGTCAAAAATATAATGCATTTACCGCACTAGCCGGTCCCACGTCCAAAATACGCTTTTAATTTCTGAAAAACTAACCGATACTAGAAAAATCATTTTCAAACTATCTTTGCTCATAAACTTTATCTGGGGAATTTTTCTAATAAAGAAAATGTAGAAAAGGCGGGCGATTAAATAAAATAAACCCTAGAAAATTAGAAAATTTTCGGTTTCTCACACTCATTCTTTTCGGGGCGTCACAAACTCCCCTCCTTAAAAGAATGTCGTCCTCGACATTCCCTCTTGTACCAATCAAGTCAAGACATCCCGTAAAAATCTCTCAAGCATTCCAAGCAGACACTAAGAGTCAAATCAAACCCACAGTCCGGTATCCTAAACTTCAAGCCTAGGATACACTACAGAGATCTGAAGCCTAAGCTCTGATACCAACTGTGTAAGCCCCACCTCCCCCTAAGGCGAACCAGAGGGTTCGGCGGGCCGCCTGCCCAGCTCTCGCCGGGACTCAGTCGTTCACTACATTCCTCAAACAGATTACAAGATAAAACTCACATATTACAATATAAATCTCCAATATACATCAAATTTTCCAATAATTACATGTCATAAGCGAAGCTGAAACGATTTCCAACTATACATAAAATGATTCCACATCCAAACGGTACAAAACATAGGCCATCCAGACATGTGAATAAGCACAACAAGACCTTCCTTCGCTTTGAGCCCTGTGGAGGGGAATAAAACATTTTTGGGGTGAGCTAGAAGCTCAGCGAGTAACCAGTAAAATCAGAAATCAAATATATTTCACAATGTTGCATTTCGATCATTTCGATGCTGTCATGATTCAGAGATCAAATGTTCGTTTAGTGCTCTCGTGAGCCAGGGAAATCATAGCACTTGAACACCCAACGCTCAAATAGATCATTTAACATTAACATTGACATTAGGAGGGAGCCCCTTTTTGAGCTCCGGAGCCATTTGCTCCATCATGTCACGAACTCACGAAAATGGTGGAGACGTTGGTGTCCAGCACAAGACTTTCCCAGAACTCATTGAAGCCAAATCATGTCATGAATTCACATGCAAGCACGCATGAGATGCAATCGAGTACATAATGCAAGAAACATTTCACAAGTACTTTGGAAATAGTTTAGGGTCACTCACCTCCACGGCTCAGAAATCATCCATCATATAACATTGCCTTGCTCAAATCCAAGTCTTAGATCACAAACTCAATGCAATCAAGTCCTTTCAAAGTTCGGACAGCACTTCCCCTGAATTTGCTTACTTTTCCAGCCATCATGGCTTCATTATTTCCTCATCCAGTCCCAAAGGTACACACACACAACAACAAGTTCATCCAATAGCCATTCAGCTAGCTCCAAGTAGTCCTAGTACAAGTCAAGCTACGGAAAAGTCCGGAAATGAAAGTTAAGCTCAAAACCAGAAAAACAGTTTCGACGTTATTTTGCGGTAATGGTACCAAAGGCGCTACGATTGTCGGATGAAGGTGCAAGATATACCGTTTCGAAGCTAAGAGACAGGGGTACAATATTGTATGAGGTCACTCAACCCAGTTTCGAGTGTAACCAGGTCAAAAATGCAAGATACCATACCAGAATCACAAAAACAGATTCACAGAACGCATTCTAGCGGAAACATCATAAAGCAGGCATTCCAAGTCCAAATCCAGAAATTCCAAAACCAGCTGAAATCTAAGAAACAGGGATAAATTTCACCAGAAGGCCTCAACAACCAATTCGGAAGCAATTCCAGCCAAAACAACCAATTACAGGCGCAATTCTTGCATTCGGGTAAAACCAGAATAGCAATAGTAATTTCGACTTATGTCATTCTACACTACTCCGATTGACCTGAAATTTTGTAGGCACCTCTAAAATATCATTCCCTACAACTTTCATGTTTTAAGTCAAGGCCAATTCGGCCTCTATCTAGGAGCTAAAAATTCGGGCAGAATGCTCCCTCAAGAACCCTAATTTTCTGAAATTTCTTCCAAAACAGAAATTGATTGCAATTGTCCACTTTTTCCACCTTCAGCTTCATTACATAACATTTCCAATCATCATAAATGACCACACAATCATTCTTATATTAAAACAGAAAAATCCCCAAAAATAATAAAACTTCATTATTTCAACCACAAATCAAGAAATAATCCATAAACTTGCATCTCATATTACCACTAAGCATGATTTAAGCATCAATTAAAGAAGGAGGGTGGTTCTTCACAACTCACCTTAGAAACAAGAGAGAGAGAGCTAGTGGTCACCTTAACTTTCCAAATAACTTCACCAATCACCTCAAAATCACTACTTGAAGGTGTTTCATGGAGCAATTTCAAATTTAACCGGTTGAAGTTGAAGATTGAGCAAGGTTGTAGACCAAAATTGTGGAGAGTTTTCTTCCCTTTGAGCTTGCAAGAAGTCGGCCAAGAAGGAGGAATAAATGGTGAGTTTTTGGTCAATTTTGATATTAATTTGGTAAAGGCATGAATAGTGTAGTCAAAGTCCAAGACTTAATCTTATGGTGACACTTGTCACCTTTAGGTTTAAAACTTATCTTTTTGTCTCTCCAATACAAATATCTTAACACTTTGTAAAATAATATCACTTAATACAAAATTCCAACAAGTTGTCAAAAATATAATGCATTTACCGCACTAGCCGGTCCCACGTCCAAAATACGCTTTTAATTTCTGAAAAACTAACCGATACTAGAAAAATCATTTTCAAACTATCTTTGCTCATAAACTTTATCTGGGGAATTTTTCTAATAAAGAAAATGTAGAAAAGGCGGGCGATTAAATAAAATAAACCCTAGAAAATTAGAAAATTTTCGGTTTCTCACACTCATTCTTTTCGGGGCGTCACAAACTCCCCTCCTTAAAAGAATGTCGTCCTCGACGTTCCCTCTTGTACCAATCAAGTCAAGACATCCCGCAAAAATCTCTCAAGCATTCCAAGCAGACACTAAGAGTCAAATCAAACCCACAGTCCGGCATCCTAAACTTCAAGCCTAGGATATACTACAGAGATCTGAAGCCTAAGCTCTGATACCAACTGTGACAGCCCCACCTCCCCCTAAGGCGAACCAGAGGGTTCGGCGGGCCGCCTGCCCAGCTCTCGCCGGGACTCAGTCGTTCACTACATTCCTCAAACAGATTACAAGATAAAACTCACATATTACAATATAAATCTCCAATATACATCAAATTCTCCAATAATTACATGTCATAAGCGAAGCGGAAACGATTTCCAACTATACATAAAATGATTCCACATCCAAACGGTACAAAACATAGGCCATCCAGACATGTGAATAAGCACAACAAGACCTTCCTTCGCTTTGAGCCCTGTGGAGGGGAATAAAACATTTTTGGGGTGAGCTAGAAGCTCAGCGAGTAACCAGTAAAATCAGAAATCAAATATATTTCACAATGTTGCATTTCGATCATTTCGATGCTGTCATGATTCAGAGATCAAATGTTCGTTTAGTGCTCTCGTGAGCCAGGGAAATCATAGCACTTGAACACCCAACGCTCAAATAGATCATTTAACATTAACATTGACATTAGGAGGGAGCCCCTTTTTGAGCTCCGGAGCCATTTGCTCCATCATGTCACGAACTCACGAAAATGGTGGAGACGTTGGTGTCCAGCACAAGACTTTCCCAGAACTCATTGAAGCCAAATCATGTCATGAATTCACATGCAAGCACGCATGAGATGCAATCGAGTACATAATGCAAGAAACATTTCACAAGTACTTTGGAAATAGTTTAGGGTCACTCACCTCCACGGCTCAGAAATCATCCATCATATAACATTGCCTTGCTCAAATCCAAGTCTTAGATCACAAACTCAATGCAATCAAGTCCTTTCAAAGTTCGGACAGCACTTCCCCTGAATTTGCTTACTTTTCCAGCCATCATGGCTTCATTATTTCCTCATCCAGTCCCAAAGGTACACACACACAACAACAAGTTCATCCAATAGCCATTCAGCAAGCTCCAAGTAGTCCTAGTACAAGTCAAGCGAGGGAAAAGTCCGGAAATGAAAGTTAAGCTCAAAACCCTCGTTCGTTCGTTCGTTTCATTTCATTAACCCCCTCCTGTACGTTGGCCAGGCTCCACCAACCTACAAGGTAATACTCGAGTATACCAAATTCACCCAGGGTCACCATATCGCCCGACCGAGTCCGCTTCTGGCTCGAGTCGATCGGTAACGAAGGGCAGTGTCCAATTCAGCCAAAAGGCTTACATCATGCGCAACTAATGTTTCAATCATTAAATCATTGAAAATTTCACATTTCATTTAGGTCGAGCGCGATAAAGTACACGCTCGCCTAGAAAATTCGTTTTGAAAATCATTGAAAACACTTAACACATCATCAAACAACAACAACAAGTCATGAAATCATGGAGAATATAACAAACAAGAAACACTTACCTATGTACGCAAAACAACGGGTAAAATATCCTTCCGGATATTATCCTCAGTCACCGAGAAAACCTAAATTAAACGAGAAAGAATATTACAGATCATCTAGCACAACAATTAGGTGCAATCAAAGAAACTCGACAATTATTGAGTAGAACGTACAAAAAAATTTTAAAGTGAAACGAGGACATTTGGACCCGTGGACAAAATAACTAGGGTTTCATAGACCAAACGTAAGTATACCAGTTCAAATAGAAACTTAGTCCTCGAGCGAAAATTTGGGCAGCATGCCCTTTGTATTTTCCTATTTTTCAGCCATTTATGGCTTTATCCTTTTACTCAATCAAACCCAAGGTTATCCATAACACAATTTCAGTTCAATAGCCATTCCATATGCTCAAAACAATACAAGAACAAAATTAAGCTAATATCAAGTGCGGAAATGAAGTTTACAAAAGACAGTTTTGACATCATTTTGCGGTTTTCGCACCATTGGCACTATGATTATCGGATGGAGGTACAATACACACAGTTTCGAAGCTAAGAGATAGAGCAACAATTTTGAAGAAGGCCACTCTGTGAGAACCCGTAACTTTTCCATTTGTTAGGTTTTATAATCTTTCTAGGCTTTCTTATTTTCAATGGCTTGTTTTCTACACTTTCTGTATCCGGAAAATTTTCTAGATAAATTTTATGAGCAATTATAGTTTTTAGATAATTTTTCTAGCATTGGATAGTTTTTGAAAAATTAAGAATATATATTGGACGTGGGACCCACTAGTGCGAAAAGTTCGGAAAAATTCGGCCAATAAGGTTAAGTTTCGGATACTGTGTAAAATTTATCGGGTGTTAAGAGATAAGTAGAGAGTGAGATTGATTGATGTGAGAGGAAAAGAAAGATAAGATTGCATTAATGTAGGTGACAAGTGTCACCCTCTTAGTGGTTTGACTTAAGAGTTACTATTCACTATTTTGACTTTTGACCAAAAAATTGGTTAAATATCTCAAAAATGCACAAAAAAATTACCATTTCTTACCTCTTGTTGGCCGAACCTCTTGTGCAAGGAAGGAAGAAGAAACTCTTCAAGTTCTAGCTACTACTTGGTGCAAATCACCCAAAAACATTTGCTTACATCCATTTCTACTCCATAAAAATCTTTCTAGTTGGTGATAGAGGTTGTTTGGTGAAGTTTTCTTGAAGAGCTAGGGTGGTCTACAACTCCTCTTCTCTTATTTCTTAGGTAAGTGATGATTAAACATTCTACTACACTTATTGATGCTTATATGGTGCTTAATGGGACCTAAAGTGATGGATTATGTGACTTGTTTCTTGATTTGAAGTGTTTTGGTGGAGTTTTCAATTTTATGATGAATTTTCTGGTTTCATATGATCTTGATGGTGTGGTTGTTTTTGATGGTTGGTAATAAGGGGCTTTAGCTCTAGTAGGTGCATATGATAGGAAATTGCAATCAATTTTGAATTTGGAAGAATTTCTGGAAAATTAGGGTTCTTGGTTGAACATTCTGTCCGAAATTTTAGGTCATAGATAGAGGCCGAATTGGACTTTGCTCAAAACATGAAAGTTGTAGGTATTGATGAGTTTGAAGTGCCTGCAAAAGTTCAGGGCATTTGGAGTAGTGTAGAGTGAGTTATGCCGTTTTTACTGTTGCTGTTCTGGGTGAACAGAATGTACGAACTGCGATAGTAATTGTCTATTTTGACTGGCATTGGTTTGGATTTTGAAGTTAGTGTCTTATGATGAAATGTAGCTGGATGTCTTAGCTAGCTTATGCCTTTGGAATTTCGGCATTTGGACTTGTATAGACTGAGTTGTGTTCATTACAGTTTTGTGTGTTTTGCAAACCTGTTTTAGTAATTCTGGTTTAGTATTTGGCACATTTGACCTAGTTGTGCGAGGATTTGGACTGAGAGGCCTTCTACATTGTTGTAGCCCTGTCTTTTAGCTTCGAGATGGTGGGTCTTACGCCCTCATCCGATAAGCGTAGCGCATTTTGTGCCATTACCGCATACGGAGGCCAAACCTGTTTTTGTTGATTGATCAAATGAGTTATATTTTCTGATTTTCTGGTTTGCTATTATGCTTATATATGTATATGAAACCCTATTGGGGTTGTGATTGGCATGGCTTTATGATTCGTTATCGAGTCTCATTGTACTTGTTTGCATGTTTTAAGGCTTACTCTTATTCCGGTCATTTCCTAGCTAACTTTTGTACTTGTATTGCTTTGAGCCTAGTGAACGGCTTTTGGGAAATGAGATGACTTTTGTGTGAGGTTTTGGGACTGATTTGAGGAAATCATGAAGCCTTAATGGCTGGAAAAGTAAGAAATTGAGGGGAAATGCTGTCCGATTTTCTAGGCCGTTTGGTTCTTTAAGTTGGATTTGCCTTTTGATGGAAATGAAGGGCTTTTGGGTTGTTGACCCTAGGTCTTCATGTTATCTTTTGTTTCCAAGAAAATCATGTTTTTGCACCCTTGCATTAGTATTTTTGGGCAAGGCGTACGACGTGTAGTCGAGCCTCACTTGTGCATTCCGTTTACTCGATTTTGGATATGAAACATTCAATTGGTTTATTTTGATTATTTTAGGGTTTCTTGGCGATTAAGGCCAATCTGAAGTAAAAACTTTTGAAGTTGAGCCGGTAAGTGTACCACTCCCCTCCATTGCTATTTAACTTGATTTCTGCTCTGCAATCTGTTTATTTGTTCGAGACGAGGGTGTACTTTATCACACTCGTTCTCTAGTCTGTTCATATGCCAATTTACTATGCAAAATTTGAATCTGTTATCTGTGTCTGCATCTGTTCGGATTTCTATGACCTATGAGCTCAATCCTGTGGCTAAGTTATTCGAGTCGGGCCGGAAAGGGCCTGGACGATTAGATAACGAACCACGGTAGTCTGTTCGGGGATTTTGGGTATTGAGACCCTTGATTCCGGGTATACTCGAGTATTACCATTTTGTTCGTTTGAGGTGAGCGGGCCCGGTAAAGGGGTGTTTGGTGGACGGAATTCGGTGATAAGAGGGGTCTACGGACGCATTGGTTCTATATACGTTGACGGAGAGTCAACCGGTTTGGATCAAGTATTGCGCTGGAAATTTGGCTCCTGAGAGCCACCCGTATCCTTCTGATTTGAATCATTGGTTCCTTTGCTTTACATCTGACATGTGTATCTGATTTGTTAAATGTGAAATGCCATGATTTAATGCTATCTGTTTGGTACCTCATTGAGCGCAAGCTCACCCCTTTCCGTTCCTTTTGTTTTCCTTACAGGAAAATAAACCCTTTTGGTCTGGATTTGACAAATGGCTGCCAAATTGAGCTAGTTGAACATATCTTTTGTATAGCTCATGTATTAAAACCCTAAGTGTACTTTTGGGGCGTTTTCTCTTTTGATTTGGCAAACCGTGTGTATATATTAACTTTTGAAAACTTTTGTATGTCATTTTGATTTGTAAACGCTAAAGTTCAGATGTGAATGTTTGTTGGCTATTTCGGTTGGGTTCTGACGGGTCGGTCACTATTCATGGCGGACTTCGGATTTCATTTTTCTTAAATTTTGGGTTATTTTACCATTTTGACTCGTTTACGCTCGTTCGTAAGTTCCGGATCGCTATAGATAGTTCTAGTCTGCATCGTGAGTCCTGGCGAGAGCTGGGCAGGCAGTCCTCTCACCCCTTTGGTTCGCCTTAGGGGAAAGTGGGGCTGTTACAATTGGTATCAGAGCCACATCGCGTGGTCTCTGCGCGGAGCGAGCTTGGGGCCAAGGGTTGTTATGGTCCTGCTTGTGGTGAAAGTGTTTAAAGGTATCAGTGCTCTTTTGAGCGTAAGCTATGAACTGTGCATGTCATTAGTGTAAGGATCATTAACATGGGACATGAGGAAGTTAAGTATGTATGTCGGGTAGGAATCTTTAATAAGGATGATTTACGCTTGGGACCGGCCGGCTCGAGTTGTGAATTATCTTAGATGGGATTCTTGCGCCCGGATACG
>NC_040039.1:29417977-29544858 GCF_003713205.1 Coffea eugenioides
TGTATAACTATAATATCCAAATATCAATCACATTGATGTAACATGTTTTTGTGCATAGTTGTCCCATAGTAAGAAGTCAAGTTTGCCAACAAGCACACAGAAAGGACGATTTGTACTTCCATTTACAAATCCTACTCCTCCTGCCTGGTGGTCTTGTAATCTAGAGGTGAACAAATCACTTTTATATTTTTCATTTATCCAAGGGCAGGAGCACAAGATCATCAAATTCAAATCTGCAATAACATTATAGTCTACCATCATTAATCAATCCCAGATGCATTATTATCTAAGACTGCAACTTTGAAGGTCAGGACTGCAGCCCTAACCATTACCCTATCAGCATCTTCAAATTTGATAAGTTCCAGTGCGTCTCTTTAGTCCATTCCTCACGTGGATCCAATGGTCTTGGCCTCTAGTTCAGGTAGAAAAGTGGTCAATCTAACAATTCCAAGCTGTATAGGTCCCTGTTGATGGTCACACTAAATCTTTCTTTCAACATCTCATTTTAATGGAAAATTTCTTTGGAGTTCTGAAATATTCCAAGGAAAAAAAAAAGCCATATGGAGCATGAGCAAATTTATTACTTATCTTTTTATTTTTTTTCCTTTCTAATTGTACGAAAATTAGTAAACAAAAATACCTAAACTCTCATGAAAACAAGAACTTCCTACCTTGCTGATCACCCTTCCATGTTGTAACCCCTGATCCACTAAGATTTTTGAAGATCAGGATGCAGCTTCCTACCTAAACATTGTTTCTAAGTAGCTAGTACATTTAAAATCCAATCTCGACATGTAGATAGGAAAAACCAAAAAAATAAATATGGCCTCAAAGTTTTTCCATCCTAAATTTGATGAAAAACTTTCATGCAAGATTTTGTGAGTTAATAAATCAATTTCTTTCAGCTTACCTAGTAAAAATAACTTAACATCCATTTGCTTCAGAGTATTATGTATGTACCATGCCTTTCTATTGAATACAAATTAGACCTGAACTTACTTTCTACACTGTTTAGGAGCACATTACTATCCAGAGAGTACCTGACACCTATTGCCTTTTTGTGTGGTACAAAAATAAATCTAGATTATTCAAAATGCTGAACACTTTCCCTGATGACAAACAGTGAAATACTACAATCCACTTGTGTACAATGCATTCAAAAATCGACTATTAGAGTTAAAGAAAGGGTAGTTTAAAAAATCTATGTAAGATAAGGTGATCTGCCTGTTGGTTCTATAAATTTGAATTCTGAAACATAAAACATAATGCTGAGGATATATATAATGCCAGTGCTTGTCTAACTGATACCCTACAAATAAATAAGATAAAACAAACTAAAAAATCAACTTCATAAGATATCAACCAATAAGACATTTGATTTATTTTAGGCTTCATAGCTACTCAGAGAGGTGCAACATTATAAAAGTAGTAGTAAAAAAGAAACTCCTTTTTCTTCACTATTTCACTAGCAATATATCACAAATATCCCACTCCACTCAAATTAAGAAAAGTTTAACCTAAATGTGATATCATGTATAAACCATTTTCTACAGAACCTACAGATCGATGTAAGCTTGGCACTTAGCATCTCAAATTCTCAATCAGCACATTTTCAAAAACTAGATGCCCCCAAACTTAATTGGGTTAAGCTAAATATGGATGGTGCCATGGCAGAGAACCCAATGTGCTTAGCCCGCACCACATTATATTCTACATATACATGTGGAATTCAGTCTTTAGATGTCAAGTTCTCTCTATTTCAATCTTTAGATCAAAACCTTCTAACAGGAAAAAAAAATCAAAACATTAAAATATTTATGAAAGTCACATGAGGTATGAGGATAATGAGAAATGTCAATCAACTAAAGCAAGAAAAGTTACGAATTTAGATAACTTCTGTGAATCACAACATGGAGATAAGATTAGTTTCTTTACTACACAAGCTTAGGAGATTATAGTCCCTTTTAGGCAAGTGTTTACCGTATCCAGCCTGCTTGTTACTTCCATAACTTGGCTATCGCTCTTCATGCCTTTGTTTTGTCCAAGTTGGTGAGGGTCCTTGCTAGCTTTGTCATTGATATTAACTCCTTTCGACATACTTATATTCTTCCCGAAAGGATCCTTGACATCCAATTTTTCCTTGTACCCTGATGATCAGTGTAGATTTTCAGCACCTGTAGCTTCATCTTTGGATCATACGACTTCAACATGATACTAGGTGTCCATTCTAGGCCCATAATTCATTTAATAGACAGGGAAGAGTAAAAAAAAAAAAAAACTCTAGGACAGCTACCTAAAGAGCCTTCAACTTTCCTCCTCTTCTGTGCCTGAATCTCAGGCACATCAGTAGATGCAGAAGTATCTGAAAACTTCGTTTTAACTCTAGCAGGTGTCCCATCCTTCACAGGAAAATTTGCTACGTTTTCAGTATCAAGGATTGACTTTTGAACCTTTCTTGAATTGAAGTAATGCTTCACTGCAGGGTTATTACAATAAGTCAAAAGATTTTGAGCGCCAGAATTATTTCTACCGATACAAATTTATATGGAAACAACCAGAAAGACATGTAGATACTAGGAAAATTTATAGCAACTCAATTAGTTAAAATGTTTGATGATAACTCAAGTAGATGATGACAACACTCTTCCTGAGTTATTAATCAAATAGCAAGATTCTCAAGTATAAGACACACGAAAAGAGAGAAAACAAAGATACCGATAATCCCATCAAGTCAAGGGATCATGCAAAAGAACTACAATAATCAAATAGCATAGCTCTGGGCTTGCTAAATGCAGATGGCACTGCTATAGAAATCTCAAGAAAACAAAGTTCATGTTAAACAAATAAAGGGCAAAAAGGAAAAAAAAAAAAAAGAAAATAACAGGCCATGCAAAAGTGCACATAATGCTAGATGCAAACAATTTAAACGACCAGAAACTAAACAACACTAGGAATTATTGTAACCTTCAATGCCAGCAACTTGGTCAGCAAAAGCAGTCGACACCTTGCAGCTTCCCACGTCGAAAGTACGGTAAAATATGTAATCAGCATTCCTCAAATCGTCTTCCGTTGGTTGAGCATTTCTTGGGTCTTTTGACACACAAACAACTTTGCACTTCCCAGAAATTGCTTCCTGAAGTAAAGGATTCAATTATGCCATAACTTTAGATGAAGAATAGCTCAAGCAAAATGATCCTTCTTAAGAGTCTGAGACAATGACATTCTGATAAAATTATGGTCACTACAGAAAAGTTTCGACTGGAGAAAGCAATTTCTGATAATCAGAAAAGTAAATTTTTCAAAACAAAGAAAAGACAAGTAAGCATTGACTATTTGCATTGAAGTAGGATTTCATAATATCTTAGAGCAACCTATACTTCTACACCAGAGAAAAGAAGCAAAACATCTCTCCTGGCATGAAACCAAAAGCTTCAAGTTTGCCAGCCAAAGCCTCCCAGTTTAACCAAATCACTTATGAAGAGCATCTCATGTGTTCTAATTTTTTTAAAAAAGTCATGGTTAGCAACAATAGACAGTTACTGATGAATAACAGGGAGCACAAGTCCGAGTTGCTCATTCATATTTCATGAGATGCCAAAGAGTTAGATGAAAGCAGCAACTTTTATCACTCCTACACTCCTTTCTCTCAAGTGGTATATAAACAATCCACCAAGATATGTCAGTGTATACAGAGGGAAATTTCATTAGAACTCTTGCGATTATGGTCTCGATTTGTCAACTCCAGCATTTTCTATCAATGATATACTAACTTCCACTTGAACCTTTTAAGTTGATTCACAGATTTCTTTATGTAGCATCCAATATTGTTGGCATGACATCTTTCAGCACGGAAGATTTTGTCACCAATTACTTGAACATAGTTCAAAAAATTTGAAAAAAAAAAAAAAAGTTTCAAATTGATGGTGCCAAAAAATTCAATGGTTTGATTCATTATGGATTCCAAATCCTCCATGACAAGCATAAAGGCTTCAGCAGCCATATTTGGCTTACATCTCGTTATCAATAATTGATTTTAACAATAATCATCCTTCAGATTACTAATCAGAAGCTGTATTTGCCAGTCTACAGTGGTTTTAAAACAAGTGATTCAAAACCTGCTTTAATTCTTTTGTTATTCGAACAGAATAACAATTTAAATCCAATATTAAGTGGATCCTCCACTAAATCAATTAACCCCATTATATACAGCTTAAATTACTGATCAATGCATTTTGATGCCTAACTTTACACTGCAAGTAAATGCAAAAGAACAAAAAATCCTTCAAGGATGACATTTCATTGTTGACAAGGCATTGCATCATATGACAAAAGTTTTCTAAAACAAAAAGACAATCCTTCAAGGATGGCGTTCTAATTGTTGACAAAGCATTGCATCATATGACAATATAAATCAAATAGATAACAAAAGGAAGCAACAAAAGTACTTACCAAAGGATTGAGATTGAAAAGGCCTTTTCCCTCCCCAGTAGCTAAGAATATCTCAGTCTTGAGTGGCTTGATATCTCCTAACCAATGTGCTATCTCAATGGGACGGAAAAACCACACAACTTTCACTTTCTTTTTGTGGCTTGCCGTCTCCCATATTTTAACAAGCTTACCAATGTAAGGTTCACGTTGATCATCAGCCCACATGTAGACACAATCATAAAGAGAGTACTCGATGCCATCATAAGTGAATGAATCATAAAACTGGACACCATTGTAAGTGCCACCAAGACACCTTTTGTGACCCCAACTAAATTCAAGAGCCTCTTCCTCTTTTAACTCCAGAAAGTTCGGCATACGTAAGAACTGTCAAAGTAGTTGTGTGGCACTTAAGTCTTGAATAAATAGTTGAGAAACAAAAAGTGAAACAAATCACAACTAAAATGCTCATAAAAGATGTTAAATGACTTTCAACCAAGATACTTCTATTGATCACCCAAATCACAGCTAAAATAATTTTAAAAGATGTTACATAACTTTCGACCAAGACACTTCATCACCTGATAGATAAGATAGTCTAGTGCACAATGATTAGGCTAAGATTCTTTCGCAGCAGGAACATGCAAGCAAGAAGAAAGGGTCCGTTTGGGTAGCAAGATTTGCCAAAAAAAAAAAAATCCAAATTTTGTTCTACTTGTATCATAAACACAATTTCCAACAATCTTTCTTATCTCAGATACATCACATCACAAAAAAGTGCTACAGTAATTTTTTCCAAATAATCTCCTATCCAAGTGGATCCAAATTTAGTTCAAACATATTCAATAGTAAAAACAACCAGTCAGACCAAATCCGTGCGCATACAATTCAATTAATGTCAAGCAATTGATCTTGGATGGCATGAAAATCAGTCTTCATTTATTTCATCAGTAATAGAACAAATTGCATCGGCAATATATCTAATTAAGAGAAATGATAAAAATTAAAACAAACACAAAGGTCCAGGACAAAGGAAAAGAAAAAGAAAAGTGACTTCAAATATTGTTAATGTGTCCAAAACATGTCTTAAAAAGGGAAAGACTAAGGGCATAGTGAGGTAGTCCCTTCCATTAAGATGTCCATAACTAGGATCGCTCTAACTTTTGAAATTATATCTTTCTTGACCATGCTTCCTATGCCTTGTCTTCTTAATCATCTAGCTTATTCTGTGATGCAATAGATATTTGTAGACAACATTAGGAAGCCAAAGAAACTTAACACAAAAGACACATTTCCGGCACAAAATTTACATGTATCCGTGATGTCTAAGGTCAATATAACTGCATGACATGGACATGATACTCCAGTTATTTAAATATGAAAATAATGGAAAGTAGTTTTGTTACTTGAAAGCAAGTTGGTTAAAGCACAGTCACAGTTTTCTTCTTCACAATTCATGTTACCTGATTTTTATTTGGAACACAGAACACACAAAATTTTAGAACAATTAGAACTATAAGTTGATTTTAACAGTCCATTGTCAAAGTACCAGCACTAAGGTAGTTTAGTCCAGAATGCACAGAGCAAAAACAACAAAATTATCAGTAACAGGAAAAAAACTTCAAGTTAGTATGTTCTCAAATAACACATGCAATTCCGCTTAATATAACAGCACATCCTTAAAAGCTTTTGTAGTTTTTTTTTTAACTTATGTCACAGTTACTTTCTACTTATTAATTGACACAAGTCTTCCCCCAATTTTACTGGCTCCAGAAATTAAGCTGAGAAACCTGGTTTAATCAAATTTAATCTCAGCTCAAAATGCCAACAACTCTGGATATTGCTTAAAGAAACATTAAGAAAATATAATCACCACACTAAAAACTATAAAGTTAACTTTGCCTTCAAAACTTATAAAATGCGTACTTTCAATAACGTCCAAAAATGACAAACTGTTATCTTTGTACCAAAAATAACACCCCTCTCTTTCGCTAGGATTAAACTAAAAGACATTATGTGTCGACCATATACACTCATTCACATATAGAACCTCTTAATACAAATTAAGTGGGAAAATTAAGAAGGGAAATTGGACTTCAAAGGTGAAAGACATGTCCTATCAGGGTTGCTGTCACAATCAAATCAAGACCCAGGCAAAAGTTATGTGCACTAAACATTAGGTAAAATCATTTAAACCTAAAATTTAGACAAAGCTCCCCTAATTTTTCAACATTATACAGAGTTGAGGAGTCAAGCCAAAATGTCAATTTATTTCAAGAGGAGAATATGGACAATGAGACAGAGTCCAGGGGCCAATGTTGTAAATATGGTCTTTACTCTTCATGTACTCTGTAAACTACCTGGACCTGTAAACTGAAAAAAAAAAAAGGCTCTCAGCAGTCAGCAACAACATCACTTATTCAACACTGGAAGCAAATACGTATCAACTTCTCAACAACATTAAAAAAGAAAAAAATCAAATGCCACAAAAATCCCAGCAGAAAAGTTCAAAGGAGAAACAAAATAACGTCAACATCGAAGTTCAAGTTAATCCTGGGATCCACAACAATCTTCTCCAATGGGCCCCACCCAAAGTAGAAAACGGGTACCCATTTCAATCAGATACGACCCGTCATGTCATAATAACTTTCCCATCAACAAGTTCTTCACCCAAATAATAAAAGCAAAAAAAAAAAAAAGAAAAAAAGTAAGCACTAATTTTGACGACTACTACTTGTACCCCAAAAAAAAAAAAAATGATTAGTATGATTTCCCGTTTTCCGTCTTTTCTTCACTTCTATTCTACATTTTCTGTTCAGAATCGGAAAAAATTCGAAATAAACCCTTGTGGAAAAATCTTAGTCTCAAACCAGAAAAAAATCAAGAAAAATCGGAACAAGCAAAAGAGGTTAAACCACAGTGATCCTTACTAACAATGCTGAAGCTTGCAATCAGTTGTCGTCCCCACTCAGGAACATCAGCAATCAAGCCTGAACCCAAATCCCAAAAAATAAAAATAAAAAAAGGGAAAAGAGTCAGGACCAAATAGGATTCCAAAATCCATTACAACACAATAATGTAACGCATATAGACTGTTAAATTGTGGGTTAGAATGTGATTAATGGAAAAACAAAAAGAGGAAAAATCAAAGAAAGCGAGAGAGAGAGAGAGAGAGAGAGAGAGGACCACTACATATTAGAGAAAAATGCTTGGAGAGAGAGAGAGAGAGAGGAGAGGGGTTTGGGTTTAGGGGGTTGTATTTTATGGGAAAAAGGAAACGATATGCAGTTTTTCGGAAAGGGACAAAAATGGAGGTTGTTGATGAGATAGAGTGGTGTGAACCATAAATAGACACCGGAATCGCTATAATGACCGGGGGTGCGTAGGATGAATGAGGTGGTTTTTCTGCACCTTACAGTTGGGGGTTTTCTGGTGACTGAGTGTCAGACTGAACCGCCATGCAGTTCTGGGTGGGGAAGCACTGACCAAAAGGAACGTCGAAGTTCGAAGTCCAACTCACTTTGTTAGAGTGTGGCGTTCACTCTCCTTTTTTTTTAATTTCCTTTCTTTTATGGAGAAATTGTATTCACTGCGATAGCTTTAGAGAATATATAATTTGATCCAAAAGGGGGTAAAATATTGTTGTGAATCGAAAAGGAAAAAAGGAAAAAGGAAAAAGTTAAAAGATTGTTAAAGGTTTTTGATAACTTAATAGAAATTAGGAACTTTTTAATTTAATAGAGGAAATAGCTACGTGATAGATGGAACTAGGGTAAAATGTATAGCAGTAACTACACGTGTCAAAATAGGGATATGGCCTCATTAGAGATGGCAAAATGAGCGGAATGGACGGGATCTACTTGAATTTTAGATGGGACTGAATAATATGAATTTAGGTCCAATCTTATACATATATATTTTAGAACTAATTTGGGGAGATCATTTTGGGATGGGTTTAGATTGATCCCATATAATACCTAAATCTATTCCCTGTATTTTTTTCTTTAATTCTTTTTTATTTTTTTATAACTTTAACATTTTTATTTATTAAATTTCTTTTGGTCTTATTGTGAATTTATATTTTTTAGAATTCTTTTTTTTTTGAAATTTTATTGATTTATTTTCTATGTATATATTTTTAGTCTCTGATTCCAATATTGCTAAATTTAGTTAAGGAAAAACTAAGTCCTATAAAAGCTTAAAAAGACTATATTTATTGTTATAAAGAAATGCTTTAGCCTGAACAAATAAAAAATAACACGATTTCCTTATTTTATTTCACTTAGCGGCCAACAAATTTGTAGAATCATTTTGCCTAGTTAACTAGATGGTCTAATTTGAAACTCAATCTAGAATTACTATCTTAATCTTTCCCTTGCAATATATAAGAGAAACAAGAACAGAATTTGAGGACAAAAGAATTTCTAACCACTTGACCTTGCTTAATTCCACATATCTTTAGTAACAACAACAAAGCCCCGTTTGACAAATGAGTGTTTCGGTGTTCGCTTAAAATTTTACTGTAGAATTTGTAGAAAAAAATTTTTAAGATGAAAAACTTTTTTCTTCTTTTCTTTTTGTTTCTTTCCTTTTCCTTTTCTTTCCTTTCTTCATCTTTGCCCTTCCTACCGCCATTCTCCCCCTCCCCCTCTCCCTCCCTCGCCAGAACCAATAGCAGCAACAACATTTTTTTTTTTTTGCTTTTTTCTCTCTCCCTCTCCCTCTTCCCCTTCCCACTGGCACGATCTGGTCGCACAACTAGATCGCGCCTGTGATCTAGTCTCGCAACCAGATCAGGTAGAGAGATTGGGGGAGGGTGGTGGGGGAGGAAGAGGGGAGAGAGAGAGGTGGCAGGGGAGAGGGAGAAGAGAGAGAAAAAAAAAAGGTGGCCGGCCAGTCTTGGCCGGCGGCGGAGGTGGTGGTGGGTTGAGGTGAGGGAGGATGAAGAACAAAGGTGGACATGAAATTTTTTTTGTGTGTTTTTTGGGTAATTTGAAATGTGTAGCTTAAAAATTTTGAGGAAGATAAAAAACTTGTAGATTGGATAAAAAACTTGCTTTCCAAACAGGGCCAAAGTTTATTCATTTACTTCTAGCATAGATCAAAAATTCTTTAGACTGAATAGTGAACCTCAATGTTGATTAGATAACCACATGAAAATTAATACCGATGCTCTCATCTTCTCATTGAGAAAAATAGAAAGGTAAACAGCAAAAAGATTGGAGCGTAGAAGAAGACACTAATTTAGAACTATACTACTGTCCATACATTGGCAACAAACTAACAAGAAGCTAGACTGGATTTTGAACCAAAGTTACACGAAACACTTATATTCTATTCTTTTTTGTATTCTGCTTCCAAATATTGCTCATCCTCTGAAAACTTCACCAACTGCAGTTGTTGCATAAAACACAAAGAAGAGAGCTTCCCAAGAATTTCCATCAATTGATGGGTATAAATTGGATTAGTCCCATTTCAAATCCAATCTTAAAATTAGAATATTCATCTTGCCCAAAGTTTCTTTAGGTTTGGATAGCCCATTGGGATTTGGGATGTATTGCCATCTCTAGATCTGGTTTAGGAGGTAACAACCGGAAAATGGATGAGAAAATATCTAACCCAAATATATCAAGATATTTTTTGGTGGTTCGGACAAATATATTTGTGTTTGGATTGCATTTTCTAGCATTTTTTGTAGAAAAATTACTGTAGCGGTTTGATGTATGTGAGGAAAAAAGGTAATAGGGAAATGTAATCACGGAAAATGACGCAATTTTCCGGCGAAAAATAGCTATCCAAACAAGTATTTGAACCTTGATCAATATGATATGCCCAATAAACAAATAAAACCCTATGATAATATTAGGATTGCATTTAACATAAAATAATTGAGCTGTATAATTTTATTTTGGAGCATTTTTATTTGTTTAAAACTAACTATAAACTTGTCAAGTAATTAGTTTAGAACGAGATAAAATTTCTCCAATTGCAAATTTGTTAGGACGCGTATAAATAGTTATGAGTCACCTATTCATTATGCCCTTACAAATGGCTAAAATTTAAGTTGCTTATTTGAAAGGAAGAAAAAAAATTATTTCCTCTCAACGCAATTGGCTTTGCTTTGCCCAAAAGAGGGAGAAAAGGAAAAAAAAAGAAAAGAAACTAATAGACCTAGGCAACTATTATAAGCACAAATGAGCTCATGGATATGTATGTTTGAGAAATACTTAAGTCGAACGCCAGAAACCCATTTATCTCCTTGATAGGGATAGATTGCCTTCCTTCAACTTCGAAAACATATGAATGTGGCAAGTAAAATTCTCAAACTTTAAAGGTAAAATACAAAAAAACTCATCGTGGTTAACATATAGAAAAAACCCTCAATAGTTACGAATCCTACGTCCCAACATCTTGTCGCTTGAACTTTTATGAAAATATGACGAAGATCATCTAATCAAATGTGGTTTGAGAGACGCGTAAGAGCTGCAAGTATCATTGTTAAGAAATAATTTTTGACATAAAAAGATGATCTCACATGCCCCTTATACCGTCAATTCCCAAATTAAAGTCCCTGAAGTCTCTTTACCCAACTCCTCCTCGGAGCTGCATCATTAGATAACAATCCACTAATCTCCACCATTTCTTTCATCAGTGAAGAAGCGCTGAGCTTCCCCGGACCGAGCTGACCTGATGAGCTCGGCATGCTGATGAGAAAAGCGTGTCCAAGCCCTGCAAAATAAACGAGAGGAGGTCTAGAGGATGACTAGCAGGGGAGCCCCGAGGTTATCCCCGGAGGCACTCCGACGGTCAAGTTAGTCTTCCGGTGAGTGGAATTCACAAGGAGTAAAACAGTCGGGGGTAATTTGCCAGTAGTGAGCGTACCTTACGTAGTTGGTGTGCGTTACCATTTATACCTGCCTGAGAGTCCGACTTCCGTACATTTCGGGACCTGCCCGGGATAGTCTCAATCCCGTGCTGAGGGGGATTCTCTCCGCCCTCCGCGGGATTGTTCTCCGACCTCCCAAGGAGCCCTAGCAGTGGCGTGTCCCAAGATGGTCCCTATGGGCCTGGGGTCCGAGCCCAGCTCTGGCCTCCCTGGGCTGCCACGTGTCCGGGCCCAGGACGGGGCCTCTGCACTAGCCCTCTAGATTAGGTGGGGCTTCCAGGCAGACCTAATCTATACTCCTGCCACGTGGGAGGCCAGCGCTGCCCTGCTCTGCCAGAGTCACCTCTGGTGCAGTGCTGTCACCGAAAAGCTGCGCCCGCGTCCTTTCGGTTGTCGCATCTCCTCGGTTTCCGTCCCGTTCTTAAATGCGTTCACATGGGGACGGTTCAAATTTAAGCAGCCGTTTCCCCCCATTTCACTCCCTATAAATAGGGACTTCCAGATTTTCTCCAACTCTATTTGCTATTTTCCTCTCCTCGCGTACTTGCTCACTTCCTGAAATTCCGGCAGCAAGATTTCCGGCCGTGTCCAGATTCCGGCGATTCCTCCATCTTTTCCCCATTCCGTTCACCAGTAAGTCCTTTTTCCTCCTCCTTCGCACTTTCTTTTCCTCCTGTGCCACCTTCTGCATTTTATGTCGGATCGTTCCGGCATTACCGCCACTGCATCCCAAATTCCGGCCCATTGTAGAGCCCCCAGAATCGTCATTTCTTCCTCGTCTTCGTCCTCATCTTCATCTTCATCCTCTCCTCCTCCTCTCTCTTCTTCCTCTGCTTCTAATCCCAACTTCCACATTCCTGACCTGCTCGAATCCATTGATATCATGAACTCTCCATCTGCTCATTCCCCTTCCGCCCGACTTCTGGAGGAGGTGGCCGAGCTCGACGCCCTCATCGAGCAACAGTCCACCTCCGTTCCCTTCCCCAGGTCCCCGCATGACTCCTCTGGCGGGGCCCAGGGAGGGGCAGGCGAGGATAGGGAATCCTCTGAGGGGACCCCCGCTTCTGAGCAGGGGGAGGATCCTGAATTCGACTACGGTCACCCCGACCAGCACGAGACCACCCTCTCGCCCGGGGGGTTCGCCGAGCTGGTTAGGTCCTTTTCCATTCCTCCGACCTTCGAGCCGAGGGCTGCCGGGCCCAGCGACCAAACTAGTCGACCTCTCCCTGGTTTCGTAGCCATCTATAGGGAGCAGCTGGTCGCGGGGCTGCGACTCCCCATTCCTTCGGCCCTAGCCGAGATTCTGAGCTACTGGGGGCTCAGAATCACCCAAGTCCACCCCAACTCGATCAGGATTATTACTGGGTTCCTGATCTATTGCCAAATCTGCTCCATCCCCTATTCTCTTTCTCTTTTCCGAGCCTCTTACACCCTCAAACTCTCCCTTCCTGGGTGGTACTACTTCTCCCGCCGAACTGTTGGCAAAGTTCATGGTGGGAAGAGCACCCAGGATCTGCTCTTCGGGGTCCCCTCTTCCGTGAAGAACTGGAAGGGGAATTTCTTCTTTGTTAAATCCACACATTTTCCCCATGATGTGTGGAAGGTCGGGGAGGTTGAATCCGACCCCTACCCGGAGGACTTGGACTCCGAAGCCCTCAGCCAGCTGGTGAGCTCCAAGGTGAAACTCTATGCGGCCAAGTTCTCCACCGAGTAGATATCTGCGGCCGGGCTGATAGGGACGTTGTCCGGGTCCCCTGGAGAGGTGGTGCCTTCCCCGGCCGACTATGACACCTGTAATGCCGCTTCTGTGCCCTTGTAGTCTGTTGCTTTATTTTCCCTTTTATTAACCTGTTTTTGCTAATCCGGTGGTGTTCGCCGCAGTGAGGAAGCTTTCCAAGCTACTGGGCGCGCCACCCGAGCGGGTCGTTCCCACCGCGCAGCCAGAGGCGGCGAAGAAGGCTCCTGAGGCATCTCCGGCTCCAGGAGGAAGCCCGACCCCTCAGAAGAAGGCATCCCAATCTCAGTTCCCCTCCAAACAGGTCGCCAGCAAAAAGAAGGCGACAGGGCAGAAGAGGGGCCGAGGGGACGAGCCTTCCCAGCCCGGGAAGAAGCTCACGCCAGCTCCAGCACAGCGCCCTCTCCTGTTGACATCGGGAGGTCCTCTCCACCTGGGGGTTGGCTCCGCGGAGGAGCACGCCTGGGAGACGCCTCCCCCCAGCTTGTGGCATTTCCGCCATGTGGCCCCTGTGAACCAGGGCCAGGCCCCCTCAGAAACATGGGGAAGGTCTTGCAGCGGATCTCATCCGGGGCTATTTGCAAACGCATGTGTGTCAGGAAGACCGAGAGGTGTTCTTCCGGGTCGGTAGAAGCGTCATACAGTTCGATGTTTGGGATCTTGAATCTCCGGGACAGCGGGTAGTCCTCTATCCCCTGGGTAAAGGGCGAGGCTACATAATTGTCCTCGTACAACTGCGGCAGCAGGATCTGCTCAAGCTCGTCCCGGACAGGCTTCCACTGGGAAGGGTCCCGCGGCCGGCTCTTGATAGATCGGGCGGGAGAATGTTCAGACTCGTTCCGTACAAGCTTCCACGATGAGGGATTCCTTGGTCGGCCCCTAGCGGACCGGTCGCGAGAGTACCTCTCGCTATCCCCGACCACCGAGGCCCGCGGCCGAAGGGGAGTCCGTGGCCGTTTCCTCCTGGGGGGCTGGTCCCGTGACTCATCCTCTGAGGGAACCGGAGGTGATTCCCTCTCCTTCCCCTTTGCCTTGGAGCTTTGTGCGCCACCGGCCTCGCCCCCCTCCTTTGCTTGTCGAATTATATCCTCCAGCATGGGGAGGTTCTCTGTTACGAACTGGAGGATTTGCTGTCTCCACTCTCCTGAAAGGGCTGAACCCCCAGCGTCCCGAGCCGCCTCGGTCTCCTTTCGCCGAGACCCCTCGCCGGCTTCGGGATCGGTGTTCTCCATGGTGCGCTTGGAACGCGTTCTCGCCATCAACACAACTACACGTACCTTTCGGTTCCCACAGACGGCGCCAACTGAAGAAGCGCTGAGCTTCCCCGGACCGAACTGACCTGATGAGCTCGGCGTGCTGATGAGAAAAGCGTGTCCAAGCCCTGCAAAATAAACGAGAGGAGGTCTAGAGGATGACTAGCAGGAGAGCCCTGAGGTTGTCCCTGGGGGCACTCCGACGGTCAAGTTAGTCTTCCGGTGAGTGGAATTCACAAGGAGTAAAACAGTCGGGGGTAATTTGCCAGTAGTGAGCGTACCTTACGTAGTTGGTGTGCGTTACCATTTATACCTGCTTGAGAGTCCGACTTCCGTACGTTTCGGAACCTGCCCGGGATAGTTTCAATCTCGTGCTGAAGGGGATTCTCTCCGCTCTCCGCGGGATTGTTCTCCGACCTCCCAGGGAGCCCTAGCAGCGACGTGTCCCAAGATGGTCCCCATGGGCCTGGGGTCCGAGCCCAGCTCTGGCCTCCCTGGGCTGCCACGTGTCCGGGCCCAGGACGGGGCCTCTGCAATCAGCAATCCCTTTCATCCATCCGCCTTCTAGGCTCTCCAGTCATCTTCCTCTAGACACACTATTCTAATCATCATCATTGTCTTATTCTCCTTTTCTTTTCCTTTGTTTTTAATTGAAACAATCCTAATTTCTGATCCATCAATAAAGTGAAAATGCAAAAGTTTAAGGACATTGTCTCCCACAAATAAATATGACAAATTTGATTTGGAGAAGCCCAAGATGCTTGGTATGGCTATGTAGTACAACAAGAGTGTGGCTGAATGTTTCACCGCCAATTAATTAAAATGCAAACTCGAGCATTTTCCTTCAGATTTCTCGATTCTTGCTCTTGCCCTCTCTGTGAACCTCAAAGCAATCACCTTCGATGTTGGCACTTCATAAAGAAACCTAACTCAATTTCATATTTTATTCACCAATTCAAAATCACTGTCCCAATCCCAAGATCATTAAAATAAAGAAAGGGATTTTTCAATGTAACATTGATTGAATGGACAATTACCAATATTTACATTTGCTAGTCATCGGGGGACTTTTTCATATTCACCATTTGTCCGATGAAATGCCACAAAAAAATTTTTTAAAAGAAAGAAAAATAGACTAGAGCCAGGCTAGTATGCATATGAATGCACTTTTCTGTATTGCATGTTTTGAATTTTTATCTAATTAGATGACCATGGCTATATAAACCTATTTTGTATTTGGAAACAACTTTGACCAAAACAGATGAAAGGAATTTGGATAATGAGAAATGCAAATAATCTAGTAATTCCTGGGGTAATTCTGTCATCTTGCTTGCACCCAGTAAATTAAACAGATTCTGTCAATTTTCACAAAACCACAAGGTGTTAGGAGGTATCCTAACCATAGGGGTTTTTTTGTATGTTAATTTAACCACAAGGGGCTTTCTTGTATTCTATCCTAACTTTAATAATTTACCATTTATATTCTCCCCTAAATTGTCATAGATGTCCTTCATTTTTTTGTAATTGCCTATTAGAGAAATAAACTTTTACTTTTATCCTATTAAAAATTTAAAATTATCACATGAATAGAGATGATCTAAAACATTTTTGCCTTACCTTCTGTGACGACAAGATATTGTATCGTTGCTTTCTTATTGACATGCACTTATCAAAGTGGTTACAATCACCGAATTTCAATATCTTAGCTGGCTTCATTACTGCTCCTTATATTTGAAATCAAACTTGTAAAAGCTGAAATTGAACAAGATTTGATTTTGAAGTTTTAAACTTTAGTTCAATGGAGATCTTGTTGATTAAAAATACCTTAAAACTTTGAGAGGATTGTTTTATGGGAAAATGATCTGTTTCATCCCTCACATTTCACAAAAATATTCTTTTCGTCCCTTACTTTTAAAATGAAGCAAATTCATCCCTGACATTTAAAAATTAAAGCTATTACATTCCTGAACCTAATTTTCAATCTGAATCAAACCATCCAATAACCCAATAATAAATTTCGAAAATAGAATTGATAGATCATTTGATCAACTTCATCATATTCACATGACATTTATTAAACCAAAAAAATAAAAATTATAATATAAAAGGCCATTCTTTGTCTTGGAATAGTAGAGTTTTTTTTTTTGATAAATCTTTTCATGCACTGTTAGTATATCCGCTTGCGAATCTAGATGTGTATCATAAATATAAAATTTGGTGTTTAAATTTAAATTAAAATGATATGGCGGTACATAAAACCGACAGTGTATACAATGATAATGTAGAAAAGATTAATCTTTCTTTTTTATGTTATAATTTTTTATTTTTTCTTTTTAGGTTCATTAAATTTCACATGAATACCAAGTTGAGTTAACCAAGTGATCTACCAATTACACCCCCAAAATTTGTAATCAGGTTGATTGGTGGTTTTATTCAGATTGAAATTTGGGTTCAGGGATGTAATAATTTCAATTTTTAAATGTCAAGGACGAAATTGCTTCATTTTAAAAGTGAGGGACGAAAAGAATATTTTTGTAAACTGTGAAGGATGAAACACATCATTTTCCCTTGTTTTATTTAATATTTGGACATGAATCTAGAAGAGATGCTAGTAAACTGTGATGGCTACTAGTGTTAGGAAGCTCTGTCATGGTCTTTTGAAGGTTTCAATACTATCTTGTTAAACTTTTTTTAGCATAAGTGAGAGGGTTCAAATTTGGAATCTCTCACTTACACTTCCTTCCCCTAAACCACCTAATCCACCTCTCCCCTTTGAGGGTTTCAATACTAGATTTCAAAGTATAGAGATAAATTTTGTAAAATTTGAAGACTGCTACAGAAGATAAAGAGTAAATGTGGTGGTAACTTTCACAACGGCAACACAAACACGGAGGCAGAGATTAGAGGTGTTAAAGTTTTCTCTAAATTCTTTATATATATATATATAGATGTATGTCCTAAAGGATTTACTATGAATTTGCAATTATATACCTATGTACGCAAAATAAAGGAAGTTAATTCTTTGAGTATATCAAAGATTTAAGGACTAAATGTCTATTTGGATAGGTGCTTTTAGAAAAATAAATATAGATTTTTATTCTTTAGAAGCACTTAGAGGGTGTTTGTTTAAGTGTCAAATATCTAACCATACAAGAACCTATATATGTATTTATTGCCATTCATTTGGTTATTTGTGTAAATTTTGTTATGACATGTTAGAAGAAACCTGTATGTTGTTATTGTGAAAAAGTTGGATATGATTATGATCATTGTTTTATATAAAAAGAAAATTAAAAAAATAAGTGAAAAAGTGTGAATCCATTCACAATTTTGGACATTAAAGAAAAGGAGACAATAGAATTTATATTTATTTTGTATTGCAAATTGCCCTTGTGAGTATCATTTTTAAAGGCAAGTGGCTGGTTAACAGTATATATTGTTACCATACGACTGAAAGTTAGAATTTATTCCTTTGTCCCCCATAAAAAGGTGGGACAGTCATATTTGTTTGGACAAAATACAAAAAACCCCGTATGATTAAACTAACTTGTGAAAAAGTCCCTTGTGATTTCAAATCATAATGCCAACCCCTCACGATTTAAACTAATTTGAAACAACAATGGAAATCATCAAAAGTAACGGAGCCAAATGAAATGATACAATTACCGTAATATGCATAGGCAAAATAGATCATAAAAACCATTCTAGTTAAGTAAACCTACGGAAAAACCCCCTATGGTTAAACCAACCTATGAAAAAAGCCCTTATGGTTACCTATTGCTAGTACCATCATTCTTCACCTTTTATTGCCATCCCCTTCCATCTAAACCCCAACCCTCTCTTTTTTCTTCCTCACTCTTTCCCCTCCTTCATTCTCCTTTCCTTCCACTGTACCCATCTTTTCTCTCTTTTCAGCCTTTTTCTTGCACTTCCTAACCTCCTTTTCATGACCAGATCTGTCGTAGGGAGAGGGGAGAGGATGCAAGAAAAGGGCGATCTAGTTGCGGCCTCTTTCGTGCATCCCCTTCCCTTTCTCCCGCGACCAACTATGGTCATTGGAAAGAGAGAGGCGCAGGGAACTTGTACGACCCCACCTCTCCTTAGGGCGTATCCCAGGCTTTGGCGGACCGCTCGCCCAACTCTTGTCAGGTCTCACGCACAAGTCCCAATATAAAACAAAACCTTGATATCAAAAGAAATATCAACTTTGAAACTTAGACATATACATTCGTGGTCATCAAATTCTCATACAGACCCCTAATATAACAAGAGATTCAAGCTCAAATCCAACAGTTAAAACTAGAAGAACACTAGAACAAAAGACAAGGAGTCTAGACCAAAACGCTAGCCTTCTCCAACTCACTCTCTCATAATCTCACCCCCTGTAAGGAAAACAAACTAATGGAATGAGCTAACGCCCAATGAGGTACCAAGACAACATGCAAACGAAGTAGCAAATTGGCAGTTATATATATCACAAGATAAGTAATTAACATTTCAAGTAAACAAGTCAGATAAGCAATTAATACTTTCACGCATAAGGATACAATTTGCTCTTGTGAGCTATTTCGGCAGCAGCTTGACCAGGATCAGTTGACACTCCGTCGGCCATGAGAATATAGTAACAAGTCTAGTAGAGCACCGCTTATCTCTAATCTCCGTCCACCTTTTAACCCCCTACCGGACCCAAACTCTAAAGATAACAGTAGAGGTAATACTCGAGTATATCAGTTCAGAGGATGCATGTGACAGCCCCACCTCCCCCTAAGGCGTACCAAAGGGTTTGGCAGACCGCCTGCCCAGCTCTCGCCGGGACTTAGTCGTTCACGTCAATCCTCAATCGAAACCAAAATAAACCCACAAGACTAAACATAACAACGATCCAAAACTTAAAGCAAAACTTATATACATTGCTATCTCAAAAGGGAAATACAAACATCGAATATACAAAGGTTCTCAATTCACCATACATCCAGCCCGTGCCGAGCACTAGGGCGAGAACCATTATAAAACCAAAGAAACCAGTCTAGACTAGACTCTACCGAACTCTCGTCCTTACTCGCCATCCCCTGTTAAGGAAAACAAAACTAAAGGAATGAGCTAAAAGCTCAGTGAGGTTCCGAATACATAGGCAATAAGAAGTTCAATGCATTCATTACATATAACCAATAATTCAAGATACAAATACAAAATAAAGCGATAAACACATTCATTAAAAGGATACGGGCTCACAGGGAGGCATATATTCATTCGTTCGTTCGTTCTCCTGTCATTCCCCTTATTTCTTCGGTCATTTAAATAAAATGTATTTTTGGTAAATAAAATCCTCGTTCGTTCTTTCGTTTCGTTCACCCCCTCCCGGAAATTGGCTAAACTCCACCAGACTACAAGGTAATACTCGAGTATACCAAATTCACCCAGGGTCACCATATCGCCCGACCGAGTCCGCTTCTGGCTCGAGTCGATCGGTAACGAAGGGCAGGGCCTGTCGCGCCCCATTTTTTTGATAAAATAAATAAATGGTTTAAAAAACGTATTTTTTGATTCAATTTGTAATTGGAAAATGAATTGTTATTTAAAAGAAAAATGGGTCTAAATGGGGGTTTGAGAATGCGACGATTTGACCCAAAATTATAGTTTAAAAAGGGTTTTTGAAATAAAAAAATCGGAGTCGCCACTTGGTAATGAGTTAAGGGGTACCAAGTCACCTAAAAAATGAATTTTTAAAGAAAAATAGGAAAAAGTAGTAAGAAACCCCTTTTAAACGACTCCTAGTCCACGCAAACCAACGAAAAAGGTTCGGGAGTCACATTTGACGAAGGGGAAGGCGAGGATAAAAATCCAAGGCACCCCTTCGACCTAGCCAAAGCTAGTTGCGTGATTTAATCAAATATTTTCTTGTTTTAACCAAAGAATTTATTACATTTGGATGTACTATATGAATGCAAACCCTAGACCTAGGGGTATTGGGGGAAATTTCTCTTCAAAGGTTGAATGGTGCCAATCACATAAATTGTGAAGCCCAATAATGACCCTTTGGAGAGGTCACGAATAATGCGAGTGGGATGCAAATGAATGAAATGCATGTATGCAATGTGAGGACATGAGTTTGAAAAAGTAATAAAAAATAATAAATATGTAAATGAAAATGTGCACGTGAGTGGGCAAGGTACGGTATGTGCAATGCTAATATGAAGTGCATGTGTGCAAGTGATGATAAAAGTGTTCGTGTGCAAGTGAAGAAACATAAAGGTGCACGTGTGCAAAATGGGAGGAAAAATGAAAGTGTGATAAGGGTATAAAATGGTAGAGTGAATTTAAAAATGCATGAGCCTAGGGAATTCATGCATATTGGGTACGGGGAGACCTAAATCGTGACTCAATTTGCTCTTTTATAGAGGGAATACAAGCGTGCTAAGGCTTAGAAAAAGCCACACTCGTCTATATCCCATATTTAAGGGGACTCTCAAGCAAATGAACCCTATAACTAGCATGAAATGCAAAAATCCTAAGAGAAGGAAAAATGCAACCCTAAAACACCCAAATGTAATATATGAAAAGGTTAAAAGAAGAAAAAGGTTGATTAAATCAAATTTGCTCGGACTCTCGAATGTCCCCAGTGGAGTCGCCAACTGTCGCGCCCCACTTTTTGGAAAAAATAAAATAATTTGTTTTTGTTGAATTTTATTGGTTTGGAAAAAGTGAAATTTTTGATAAAAATAAAAATGGACAAAAACAAATTATTTTATTTTTTCCAAAAAGTGGGGCGCGACAGTTGGCGACTCCACTGGGGACATTCGAGAGTCCGAGCAAATTTGATTTAATCAACCTTTTTCTTCTTTTAACCTTTTCATATATTACATTTGGGTGTTTTAGGGTTGCATTTTTCCTTCTCTTAGGATTTTTGCATTTCATGCTAGTTATAGGGTTCATTTGCTTGAGAGTCCCCTTAAATATGGGATATAGACGAGTGTGGCTTTTTCTAAGCCTTAGCACGCTTGTATTCCCTCTATAAAAGAGCAAATTGAGTCACGATTTAGGTCTCCCCGTACCCAATATGCATGAATTCCCTAGGCTCATGCATTTTTAAATTCACTCTACCATTTTATACCCTTATCACACTTTCATTTTTCCTCCCATTTTGCACACGTGCACCTTTATGTTTCTTCACTTGCACACGAACACTTTTATCATCACTTGCACACATGCACTTCATATTAGCATTGCACATACCGTACCTTGCCCACTCACGTGCACATTTTCATTTACATATTTATTATTTTTTATTACTTTTTCAAACTCATGTCCTCACATTGCATACATGCATTTCATTCATTTGCATCCCACTCGCATTATTCGTGACCTCTCCAAAGGGTCATTATTGGGCTTCACAATTTATGTGATTGGCACCATTCAACCTTTGAAGAGAAATTTCCCCCAATACCCCTAGGTCTACGGTTTGCATTCATATAGTACATCCAAATGTAATAAATTCTTTGGTTAAAACAAGAAAATATTTGATTAAATCACGCAACTAGCTTTGGCTAGGTCGAAGGGGTGCCTTGGATTTTTATCCTCGCCTTCCCCTTCGTCAAATGTGACTCCCGAACCTTTTTCGTTGGTTTGCGTGGACTAGGAGTCGTTTAAAAGGGGTTTCTTACTACTTTTTCCTATTTTTCTTTAAAAATTCATTTTTTAGGTGACTTGGTACCCCTTAACTCATTACCAAGTGGCGACTCCGATTTTTTTATTTCAAAAACCCTTTTTAAACTATAATTTTGGGTCAAATCGTCGCATTCTCAAACCCCCATTTAGACCCATTTTTCTTTTAAATAACAATTCATTTTCCAATTACAAATTGAATCAAAAAATACGTTTTTTAAACCATTTATTTATTTTATCAAAAAAATGGGGCGCGACAGTTGGCGACTCCACTGGGGACTTCCTAAGTGGGTCCGAGCATTTGATTTAGCCATTCGTTTCCTTTTTCTACCCTTTTTATGCATTGCATTTGGATATTAGGGTTGCATTTTTATATAGGACTTTTTCACCTCGTGCGCGTATCACACTTTTCCCTCACTCACGTATGTGTGATTGGTTGATTGGATGTTGTTTACTTGATTATCTCGCGCTTGCATTGCATTTGGGGGGGTGTGTCACCTTTAGAGCCTCGCGTGGTTCTCAACCCCTTCCCTCAAAATAGGGGAACACTTCATACGTGCATGTTTACTTGCTTTATCCCATTTTATTTTTATTTTCGTGGGCGTTTCCCACACCGCCTTGTAGGATTAGGATCGATTGCCTTGGGTAGGCGGCTGGTGTGCTCTGCGCCCATAGCGCTACCTAAGGGATCACTCGAGCCACCGATCAAAGGCCCTGGGAGTGATGACCCTTCGCCTTTAGGTCTGAAGGCTTGGGAGCCGAAGCTTTATCGAGTCTAGGCATTAGTGAACCAAACCGCATGCATCCATATTAGAATAACCTAGGGTAGAGTCGGCCTCACCTTTTCTTAAGCACATTAGGCACGAGGGAGGGGGTTCCATCCCTTTTACTTGCTTTATTGTATTTCTTTTTCTTAATTGCTCCCAATGTGTTATGTGTACTATCAATTGCACTAACCATTCTTTTGTTTTTTTTGGATTGCATTCATGTGCCTTAGCAATAAGGGGCCTCTTTGGCACTCTTTTAGTGACTCACCCACTAGATAGCTCACATGTCTAAATTTCAGTCTTTGCACTTACCTTTCAGTAAATACATTTCATGTTTAGACCCTTTCCCCTCGTTGCATTATTTTGTCCTCTAGGCCATATTTGTTGCATATTTACATTGCTTTAATAAACTGGCATCACGCATAAACCCTAGAAAGGGAATGCCATTTAGGGGATCCCGTGTTAGGGATAAACCACCCCATGTCTCGGATGTATAATCCAAATGAGACTTGCACGTTTACCTTTCTCGTATCATCCGAAGGGGTAGTGCACAAGGTAAGGTAAAGATCCGATCATTTTCATGAAGCAATTTTTGGAATATGAGCATCTAATAATCACTTTTTGGCCATTTTCTCAAAATTGGTAAAATTCCCTTGCGTAAAAGGACATATTCGAAGAATATTCACAAATGATTCCTCATTGTTGAGACGATAAATATAGAGGCTAAATTTTGATTTTAGAGGCTCATAGACCAAGGCATTGTAATGATTTCTTGAAACCACCCAGTGGGCGAATAATTCAATCGATTTTTGAACAAATCATCCATCTTATCCAATCCATTTTTTTCAATTCATTCACTTTTAGTACAATTTAATCATTTTTGAATAAATTCATTTCATCCAATTCATTTGACCAATTTACCCTTTTTAGGGTCATTCGGTCGATTTTGAATAAATTATCAAATCATTTGACCAATTTACCCTTTTTAGGGTCATCCGGTCGTTTTTGAATAAATCGTCAAGTCATTTGATCAATTTACCCTTTTTTAGGGTCATTTGACCAATTTACCCTTTTTAGGGTCATTTGACCAATTTACCCTTTTTAGGGTCACCTGGTCGATTTTGAATAAATCGTCAATTCATTTGACCAATTTACCCTTTTAGGGTCTTTTGACCAATTTACCCTTTTTAGGGTCATTCGGTCGCTTTTGAATAAATTATCAATTCAATTGACCAAATTACCCTTTTTAGGGTTTTTTGACCAATTTACCCTTTTTAGGGTCATTCGGCCGATTTTTGAATAAATCCCTAATTCAATTTCATTCATTTGACCAATTTACCCATTTTTAGGGCAACCGAGCCGATTTTGAATAAATCAAGTTTCGTTCAATCTATTTGATCAATTTACCCTTTTTAGGGTAATTCGGTCGATTTTAAATAAATTGTCAATTTCATTCAACCCATTTGCCCTATTAGGATTTCATTGTCAAATTCCAAATTGGGAAATCTAGTCGATTTCGAGAAAAACCGTCCATTGCATCCAATCACTTGATCAATTAGGGTTTTGACCCGTAATTCACTAAGAAATTTTATCAACAAATTCCGATCTCTTCGATAGGAGTTCGTCAAGGTCAAACCCGTGCGTTTTTGCAAGTTCTTGTATCGATCAAAGGTGATCAATCTATTCGGACGTTGTCCTCATTTTGACAAATCTCTCGTCACTCCAATGGCCAAAATTTTCAAATTATTTTTCACTCAATGAGTTGATCAGATCCGTCAGGTATGGTATAGTGCTTACCCTAGAGGATCGCATTTTCATACTAGGCCTACCCTTGGCACAAAAGGGTTCCCCCATAGGACATGCATCCGAATTTTCTGAATATCTACTAACTCTTGTTTTTTCTTTTCTTTTTCTTTGTTTTTATTGGAATAATTAAGCGAAGGTTAAATCTAAAGGCAATCTTTCAAAAATTCTCAGGTAATATTTAAACATAACTTCTCGTCGAACCCCCATCATAACGCGATCCCGAAGTAAAGCCCAAAGGAATCGTGTAGACATGAATGCTCAGCCAGAGTCGACTGATAAGACTGTTGCAACTACCCAGCCGGAAGCTACAAGTCCTGGGGTTCAGTTGACTGAATTACTCACCAAATTTGGAGAAATGGCGTCTGAGATGGCCGCCCAAAAGAAATTGATCGACGAGCTCGTTAGCAGCGGAGTTCAACCCGAACCTGTACCCGCCAAATGGCCTGAGCAAGAGCCATTTGTCCTACCTTCAGCCCAAGCCACTGTTACTCCCTCATTCCCTATTGCACCCGAAGAAACTTTCACATATCCCCCCACAAATTTGCCATACACTTACCCTCCTAATCCTTCATTTCTTCTTACTCGCACGCGAGGTCCACAACCCCAAATCACTTCAAATATACCACCTGAGCCATACACCTTTTATCATACTGCTGCCGAGCCTTTCTTGCCTGATCATACTTTTCAAACCAAGGCAGAAATGGGGGAATCTTCTGTCCCTGTTGATATAAAGCTGCTCAAACGCCTTGACCGTTTTGATGAATTTATGAGGAAGAGTCAGGGGTTGAACAAGCAAGGAGTCCTAGATTACGATAAGCTTTGTCTCTTCCCAAATGTGCAATTGCCTGAGGGATTCAAAACTCCGAAGTTCAACAAATACGATGGCACGGGCAGTCCCAAGACACATCTCCGATTGTTCGCCAATAAATTGGGTAGGCCGGTGGATGATGAAAATTTACCTTTAAGGCTATTCCCAGAAAGTCTGGAGGGCGACGCACTTGATTGGTATTCAACTTTGAAGTCTGAGGAGATAAAGACTTGGCTAGACCTGTCCAATGTGTTTATAAGGCAATACGAGTACAACTGCGAGCTGGCTCCGACGCGAACCACGTTAGAAGGAACAAAAAGAAAACCCTCTGAGGACCACAAGACTTATGCCAAGAGGTGGAGAAAAATAGCTGCAAAAGTTGAGCCACCAATGACTGAGGACGAAATCATACGCACCTTCATTAAGGCACAGGATCCGCCGTACTTTGAAGAAATTTTCCGCATGACTGGATGCTCGTTTGCCGCTATTGTCAACAAGCTTGAAGAATATGATGATTTCGTAAAGGCTGGAAAGATTGTTAATGTGTCTACCCTGAAAACTCAAGTGGAAGCTTTGCAAAGCCAAGGTAGTAATGGAAAGAAGCAGCAATTCAAAAAGCAAGAGGGGGAAACTGCTTTTGTCTGGGATCGAAACCCTGCCCTAAGACCCAGACCTCGACAATACCCTACCTACTCAAACCCTTACCATTCAAACCATCATCCCGTTTATCACACCAATACCACTCATCCTCGACCTCGCCCAAATTATGCCAACCCGCCTACAACCCCTTTCCAAATATCTCAACCAAGCTTTCAACAAGCTCGTCCTCGGCCTCCTTACCACCAAAGATTTTCCCCACCAAATAGACCCACCTACAACTATCCCCGACCCACTGAAACCTACAATCAAAGCCGTACCCGAACCTTCGCCAACCTAGGCAGGCCTTTGGACCAATTGTATGAGCAATTGAAGGTTGCCAACAAAATAGGCGTGATTCCCCCTCCAACTTACCTTCATGGCATGCCTGCTGGGTACAATCCACATGCTATTTGTGCCTATCATTCGGGAGTACCTGGCCACTCAACCGCCGATTGCAGGGCACTTAAGCACAAAGTCCAAGACATGATCGAGGCAGGAGAAATAGTGCTAAGGAAATGAGGTGAACAAGGGCCGATCATAAGTACAAATCCTTTTCCTGAACACCAGGACACCTTCGAGGCATCGACCTCCAATGACGAAATTTGAAAGTCTTGAAAGAGCTCTGCACAATTTGGATGGCTGACTATTTTCCCTCTCGAAGGGAATTTTGATAAATTTAGGGGTTGTCATTTGCTAAAATTCATGAAAAGTTTTTCTTGCATATGTGAATAGTTTAATGAAAGCATCTTTTGCAATTAAGTTTTTTCTTTGATTTGGAGTTTTCATGAAATGCATAATTTGTTTTATTTGTTTATTTGATTCTTTGAGATGGCCAAAGATGAATTTATTTGACCCTTTGAATATCACTGTTCTGGAATTTGAGAAAGCCATTGAAAACCCCTTCATTAAAAATCCCTTCATTAGGAAATCTCTTCTTTAAGAGACCCCTTCATGAAAAAGCCCTCATTGAGAAAATTCCTTCAGAAAGCCTTCATTGAGAAAATTCCTTCAGAAAGCCCTCATTGAGAAAAATTCCTTCAAAAAGCCCTCATTGAGAAAATTCCTTCAGAAAGCCTTCATTGAAAAATCCTTTCATTTGAGAAATCCATTCATTGAAAAATCCCTTCATTTGAGAAAATCCCTTTCCGGCCAGGCTGAAAGTTGATTGGTTAAGGCAGTGTCATCAACGATTGATTCTGATTGATGAAAAGCAGTTGAATGCTATGTACCATGACCAATTTTGTCAAAATGCATGGCCTGTGTTCATAATAAAAGGGGCCACCACCGATCTTCTGAAGAAGGGAACAAAGTGCTAAAGTAATGAAAGATGAAGTCGAAGGCAAATTTGCTTCAAATTGTCAAAGCTCATTGGGTGTTCAAAAGGTATTACCTGGCGGAGCAATCATTTTGGCAGAAACAGATGGACAGACATTCCTGCAACCTATCAACTCAGATATGTGTAAGAAGTTTTATTTTTGATTATGCAAATTTCTTTTGGAAATCATGCAAGGGACGAGGCAAAGGTTAGGCCATCTTCCTTTCCAATCAAAACATTTCATCCCTAGTCATCCCTTTTGAGCTATCAGAACAATAATTTTCGTTTGGCAGCCCCTGAGAATTGCAAACCCCACACTGGGGCAAATTCATTTTGAAACGAGATTATCAGAGAGGGAAAAGGAAAAATCCCCATACTGGGGCAAATTCATTTTGAAAAAAAAGGGAAAAAGGAAAAAGAGGAAAAGAGAAAAGAAAGAACCCCACACTGGGGCAAATTTAGTTTTTGAAGGAAAATGCAAAAAGTGAGGAAAATGCAATGAAGAAAATGCAAAGAAAGAGAAAATCCAATCAAACTGGGGCAAATTTCCTCGGTTTCGTTCAAAATTAGAGATAATTTCAAAATGATGCAATCTCAGGTTATTTCACACCTTTCATCAAACTTGCTTTCAGGCCTCAACTTTTCTTGAAAACACCCCACCTGACCTCATTACAAAAGCCCAAAAGTCCTGGCTTTCGTCACTTGCTGTATTTCTATTAGGAATTTCGCTAATCAATTGGCAAGTGATGTCTATAATGCCTTCACCTAAACTTCTAAGGGAAGTGCATTTTACTGATGCCAGAAATCTTCAACTCATACTCCTGAGTCGATCATGGTTGAGCTCTTTCATTTGCGTCTTTAGGTGAAAACCCGAAAGGGCGCCAAGGCGTTTTTTTCAAACAGACGAGCACGAGGAGGAACAACTGGTGACCTGGTTCATTCGGATTTTTCTCATTTTTGTCAAACCTCTGGCAACATTGAATTCCAGAGCAAAGATATTCAGGGACTCGAATATGACATCCGTTGGCCAAAACTGTGTCGTTTTGTAAAAATATTTCTTTAGCAAATTCATTCTTAGGAAGCTCATTTTTTCTCAATTGCTTGTATTCATGGCATTTTTGTAGGCTTTAAGCACAAATGGTTTGTGTTTGCATTCTTTCACATATTCATTTCTGCATGATAGGTGAAATTACTTTTTAATCATCGAATTTTGGTGAATGATAACCCCATGGTTTATTCGAAGCATACTTGGGTTCAGTCATTCCTGAAAAGGGTTAAGGTTCAACAAAGTCAGTTACGCAACTTCACAATATGGCAAAATGCACGCTTGGTTAGTCGGGAAAAATCAGAGACGTTTAGAAATGACAAATCCAACCAAGTCAGATGCCACGGTCAACTTTGACGAAGGCATCCAAAGACTCATGTCTACACGATTCTCAAGGACAAACGGATCAAATAATGGTGGCAATTTCTTTGTTTTCTTTTCTCTTTTGCAGAAAAATTGCATACACAGATGAAAGTAATCACACCTCGCACTGGAATCGGTGTCGGAAGAGTTCTCCGGTGAGCAAATGGCAGATTGAAAATGTCGCAAGCAAATTTCATCAAAAAATGCAACGGCATGGCAATACAGAATCAACTCTGGACTCACATTGCAAAAATTCATCATACTGAGGCAAATTATTTTTTTGGAAAGATTTTCAAAAGTCAAAAAGAAAAGTCAAAAAGAAGCAAAAATCATCAATCAAAAACCAAAATCGAATCAAATTTCGTCACGGCAGGATCGGGTTTAATCCCACTGACCGATGATCAAAAACATTTTCGGGTCAGTCCCTCGATCAAAAGCTTATTCGGGTCAGTCCCTCGATCAAAAGTATTTTCGGGTCAGTCCCTCGATCAAAAACATTTTCGGGTCAGTCCCTCGATCAAAAACATTTTCGGGTCAGTCCCTCGATCAAAAACATTTTCGGGTCAGTCCCTCGATCAAAAGCATTTTCGGTCAGTCCCTGATCAAAAAACATTTTCGGGTCAGTCCCTCGATCAAAAGCATTTTCGGTCAGTCCTCGATCAAAAGCTCAATTCGGTCAGTCCCTCGATTCAAAAGCATTTTTCGGGTCAGTCCCTCGATCAAAAATATTTCGGGTCAGTCCCCGATCAAAAGCTCATTTCGGGTCAGTCCCTCGTCAGCTCCGGTCAGTCCCTCGATCAAAAGTATTTTCGGGTCAGTCCCTCGATCAAAAGCTCATTCGGGTCAGTCCCACGATTCAAAAGCTCATTCGGGTCAGTCCCATGATTCAAATATTATTCGGGTCAGTCCCACGATTCAAAGCTTATTCGGGTCAGTCCCGCGATTAAAGCTTGTTCGGGCCAGTCCCATGATTTGAATTTCCTTCTCTAGTCAGTCCCAATTTTAAATTTCTGCTCGGGTCAGTCCCGTTTTAATTTCCTGTTTGGATTAATCCCAAATCAAAAAAAAAATGTTAAAGAGGTCGATCCTCATTTCAGAAGCGTCCATTGCAGCCGAATAACGCAGGTAAGTATTTGGTGTCTACTTCTTTGTCTCAAGTTTTTTCAAAACTCAGACAAAGAGGGGCAAACTGTAGACACCAAATTTTTAAATAATTTGTATGTTGCATCTAATTCATGATTTTGTTTTAGATTATCTGCATTTTAGTTGTTACCTTTTTATTTGTCTTTTATTTGCTAATTATTTGTCATATTAATTTTGTTCACGTTTTAGTCTTAGTTTTAGTTTTAAGTTTTAACGTAAAATTTGTGAAAAAAAAAGGGAAAGAAAAGAGGAAATTGATGAAAAATGGAAAATTGTGCTTTCGTGGATTCTAGTTTATTTAGATTTAGTTTCTATCCAATGTTAATTAAATTTTTTGTTGTTTTTGTTGTTTGTTATCTATTTTTATTATCAGTTTTATTTAATTAATTAAAAAAAAATCAATCAAAAAAATCACAATCCTATTTCTGCCGAATCCATTTCCACTTCACATTCTAGTATTTTCTATCCTTAGTGCCGGTTTCTTTCTCCACTACCACACACTACTATATCAACTACTAATTACCACAACACTTCCGGATCTCTAGAGGACACACATCCATTTCCATTTGCTGCCGTGAGCTAGGGAGAGAGCAGTGTCATTGGAATTAACGACTGAAAGAGAGCCGAGCCTTTTGTTTCTTTTTTTCCTGTCCGTGAGCTAAAAAAAGAAAAAAAAGAAACCTGCTGCTTTGTATCCTTGTACCCGTGAGCTGGTGAAGGGTCTGAAAACCAGGCCTCCTCCATCCTAGTCGCAAGTTGGAGCAAGGGAGAGGAGGAGCTGGCAGGCGGCATTTCTGGATAGCCGAGAGGAAGAAAAGATTGCAGCTGCTAGTCGTGGGTTTTAGGCTTCAAGCCAAGGTAAATTCTGGACTTAGATGAATTGTTTATGGGTTGACGCAGCTGTCTATACGCATGCATGTGGGTTTGTGAGGTTAGATGAGGAATTGAGACTTAAGAAATCTGGTTTGGAAGAATTGGAGCTGCCGAAAGTTTGAGCTGGAATTTGTAACTCTAATTAGCTAATCTGTGATAATCTGAGCCTAGATGCACATTTAATCGACTAAAACCTGGATGATTAAGATTTGCATGAAGGTAGTTAACCTTGATTAAGTCAGAAAATTGAAAAGATACAAAATCAGGTTGCATGCAAGCCAACCGGGAGCAGGATTGTTTGAATTCTGGTTGAGTAATGTTTTGATGTTGTCCGAATTTGCTTATGGATCAAAATTGATAGATAGTTTCTTATTTGATGTTGCATGTAAGCTACGTGGTCTGAATTTCGGTTACATGGCTGGAAATTTTAATGGAATTTGATGGATTGCTGAAACAATTTTTCCAGTTTAGCCGTTGAAGTTGTTTTGGAAATTGCATGGGTATTTTAGCATGAAATTTGCTGGAAAGTGGTTGATTTTCACTTGGTTAGGTGTTTGACTAATTAAAATTAGATGATTAAGCTTTGCAGGAAGTTTATTGGTTCGGCTAAGCAAGAAAAAAAATGAAATAGTGAGCGGCTACATGCAAGTTCATCCAAGAATGGTGAACAGAATTTCTGGATTTGTGGATGTTTATAGTAGCTGTCCGAATTTGATCTGAACTAGAAATGATAGTAATTTCATTAAGTAGCCTTGCATGTTAGTTTTGGGTACTTAACACAATGATTCAACCGAGGTAAATTCGGATTCATGCCCAAGCACTTGCTGGAAAATGCATTTCAACTTGCCAAATCAGTTTTATATGTTCCAGATTTTTCAACTTGCTGAACGTATTTTATTTGTGTTTGCACTGGATTTTGCTCAGTTTTTCTTTCTATTTGTTTGGATGATGGCTTGCTGCCTAGTTTAAAGCCTTGTGTTTGGATTTGATTGTGTTTGAAAGCTGGATTTTGTAAAGTGCCGAATTGCAGAAAGTTTGCTGCGTTTTTTTTCTATTTCATTCTTTTGCTGTTTAGTTTTCTTTCTACCTTTGATGATTAGCTCCTTCGTTGTTCTTGTTGGTTTGGAGTTAAGTTAAGCAGCTTGTTAATTAGTTAGAGTTAAGATGTTGTTTTGAGAAATATCTAATCAAAGCTTTGTATTTGAATTATAAATCTGGTTTGCACGATTGAAATGGAAAGAAAAGCTGCGGCTGGAAAAATATGCTGAATGCATGAGCTGCCTTCTGTCTTTGCATCAGTTTTCTTCTATATTTGAGTTTGTTTGAATTCTGAATGTGTGTGTTATGATGTTTAGATTAACTTTGAATGTTTGGTTGAAAGATTTTTGATCAAAATGAGTGTTGAGGTTGATATCTGTTCGTGAGAATGCAAGTTGCGATGGTTTCTTGGCTGCAGAAATATTTGTTTTGGTTGCAGAATGTTTGCTCACGTAGCTTGCATGAACCTGCATGGAAATTGTTTCAAAATTGCCTTTGAACCCCCCAAGTCCCCCCTAGCTCACTATGGCCCAAGTAATTTGAATACTTAATCAATTTAGTCCCTCAAGCTTCTCCATGTTCCACAAAAGCCCAAGCATGTTCTCATTTCTTTACAATTAGGTCCTAAGGTGGGTGTACTTTGAGTCATCATTTGGCCTTTCATTGTTTTTTTGGGATTTTTGAAGCTCTTAAATTTTTCAATTAGTTTTATTTGGTTGATTAATGGTGGCTATCGAGTTTTCAAAATGCATGTTTAAATCATTCATGGACCCTTGTTCACTCTTGGACCTTCAAAACTCCATAATGTTTGTTTGAATCTTGTTATTTACTTGGGGAACTTTTTGTGTTTTTAAAGGTTTCAATTAGGTTCAAATGATTGAGTAGTGCTTGCTTTTGGGTCTTTAGTAGATGTTATGCTTAGGGATCGGATGATCATGCCTTTTGCCTTGGTCTTTAAGTAGTTTTGACTTCATTGAGTTGCAATTGAGGGAAAGTTTGATGTTTTGATGGATTCAAATTGTTTAGTTTATATCTTATCACTAAATTGGTGCATTAATCTTTTGTTTTTGGTGATTTTAGCCTAAGTTAGTCTTTTCTTGGTTGAATCTAGCCAAGTTGAGTTTGTTTACTTCCTTAGTATCACCAACGGGGAGGTATAATCTCTTTTACCCCTTTTGTTTCTCTCCTATGTGGACTAATGTGCTAATTGAGAATTACATGTTTACTTGGCTTTCTTAAATTTGCTTTAATTCCTTTCATTTTAAGTATTTCTTTTATTTATTCATGGGGTATGTGTACACCTCTTGGCTTGTAATAGATAGGGCGTAGCAAGTAATTTGGTCCATTTTCCCTTTCCCTTTTGTTTTAGTTAGCAAATGTAATGGTTGCATGCCTATGTGTTATATGTTAAATGCTTTATTAGGATTTTGCATCTAGTCAAGCATGCTAAGTGTTATGTGCTACGTGTTTATAAGTGATTCGCATGTCTACTCGCTTTTTATAGTGTGGATGAATGGAATGAATGAATGTACGTCACCACACTAGTCCAACGCTAGTTGTGGCTTCTTTTATCGTTTCCACTAGTCCAACGCTAGTCGGAATTCATAGGAGGGGCTAGTCCAATGTTAGACCCAATAGATTTTTTTCCTTTTTCATGAAGTGCATGATCACCACATATCACGCATTTTTCCTTAGTTTATCATTTGGTATGTTCCTCAAACCCCTTCCCCTTCACTTTAGGACTTGCATCTCATGCTAGTTATAGGGTTCATTTGCGTGAAAACCCCCTTGGGTAAGGGAAACGAGCGAGTGTGGCTTCAAAATAGCCTTAGCACGCTAGTTTTTCCTTCTAATCAAAGGGAAAATTAAAATCACAAAAAAATAGAGGTCATTCCCGTACCCGACCTGATGCATTCCTCTAAGTTCATGCATTTTCATATCATTTTCTCACTATTTCTCTCACTAATTATATATTTTAAATCCACATGTCATATTCACACACTTATTCACTTTCTTTACTTTTCACTTCACACATTGCACCTATTTTACTTATATATTTACTATTTTCATTCATTTGCACACCTTCACTCTTATCTTATTACTTTTATCATTTTTCTCACTTCACACAAACTCACACTTTCACATGGCATGCATTCCACTCATTTTTCACGTCATTTAGGTTTAGGTGTGACCTCTCCAAAAGGATCATTATTGGGCTTCACAATTAATGTGATTGGCACCACTCAACCTTTGAAGAGAAATTTCCCCCCAATCCCCCTAGGTCTAGGGTTTTGCATTCATATAGACATATCCAATATGCGATACATACCTTGGGTAGAAAAATTAGGAAAAATTGGTTTAAGTCACGCAACTAGCCTTGGCTAGGTCGAAGGGGTGCCTTGGATTTTTTATCCTTGCCTTCCCCTTCGTCAAATGTGACCCCCGATCCCTCTTTTGGTTACGCAGACCCAAAAGTTTTCAAAAAGGGTTTATTTACTTTTTTTATTTAAAAACAAAATCATTTTTTGGGTGACTTGGTACACCCTAACTCTATACCAAGTGGCGACTCCATTTTTTGATACAAAAAACCCTTTTGAACTTCACTTGGCCAAATCGTCGCATTCTAAGTCCCATGGCCTTTTACTTTTCACTTTGCACACGTTCACACATTACACACCACACACCATACACCAATCGAATCGAAAAGTGGGGCGCGACAGGGCCCAATTCAGTCAAAAGGCTTACATCATGCACAACTAATGTAGCAATCATTAAATCATTGAAAATTTCAAGTTTCATTTAAGTCGAGCGCGGTAAAGTACACGCTTGCCTAGAAAACTCGTTTTGGAAATTCTTGAAAGCACTTAACACATTATCAAACAAGAACACAAGTCATGAAGTCAAGAAAATATAGCAAACAAGGAACACTCACCTATTTACACAAAACAAAGTGCAAATATCCTTCCGGATATTACCTCAGTCACCGAGAAAACCTAAGAGTAAATGAGAAAGAATATTACAGTCTATCTAGCACAAACATATCTAGCACAAACAATTAGGTGAAATCGAAAAAAACTAACAATTGATGAATAAAACGTATAGAAATGACTTTAAAGTGAAACGAGGGCATTTGGACCGGTGGACGGAAATAGCTAGGGTTTCATAAACTAAACGCAAAACCAAACAAAAAGGGGTATAAAATTTCCAATGGAAAACACTTGAACCAAAGACATATTGGAATCCAACTATATAGACTAAGAAATATTGTTTTCGGGATTGTTTATGTGGTTTAAAATCATCTCATATTCAAGTAGATATTATAGACTAAATGTCTTAATGAAATTCATGTAAAAGGGAGGACAAAATACCCAAGAAAATCCTAAACCACTCCTTTTTATTTGGGTAAGAGTAAGTAAACATTTGGAGTTTCCAATTGAAGAAGGATCATGTTTTAAGATGGAAAAACAGTCATAGTATTTGCCAAACGAAAATATACAAGTTCAAGTAGAAACTTAGCCCTCGAGCGAAAATTTGGGCAGCATGCCCTTTGTATTTACCTATTTCCCAGCCATTTATGGTTTCATTATTTTCCTCAATCAATCCCAACATTACACACAATATAAATAGCCACTCAATAGGCTCAATGTCATATGATTACCAAATCAAGCTAGGACATGTGCGGAAATGACGTTTAGGTTGGAAAACAAAAGGCAGATTTGCTGTTGCTTAGCGGAACTAACACAACTGAAGCTACACTAGTTGGATTGAGGTGAAATGTACACCGTTTCGAAGCTAAGAGAAAGGGATACAATGTTGAAGAAGGCCACTCAGTCCAGTTTGCAATGTATCTAGGTCAAATTTACTAAAACAACCCCAAATTTTCCAGTTCGCAGTTCAACTAGCGGTCCGGATTCATTCAATCATATCTCAGCACATACAACTCCAATTCAAGTGATTCCAAGGCCATTTGAAAGCTAAGATACAAGTATATAAGTCCTAAGAAGATATTGACAACCAAATCAGTATTATTCCTGGTCAAAACAACCAATTACAAAAGCTGATTAGCATGTTCGGATGGAAACAGGGTAGCAGGGGTATTTCGGTCTTTTCACAGGCTATGCTGCTCCGATTGAGCTTAAATTTTGTAGACATATATAAAATATTATTCTATACAACTTTCATGTTTTGTACCAAGCCTAATTCGGCCTCTAAGATAGGGTACTGAAACCGGACAGAAATGAAGCATACAATTCCAGAAATCTGGAATTTTGGGATTTCAAGGGCAATCTCTTCATTTTCTTGATTCAATCACTACCAAAACCTCTTATACAAGCCTATATATATCATATACCACTCCTACAACAAGTATAAGAAAGCAGTCAGTCAAACCCTAGCTTACATACATCACCTATATATCATGTAGTCACATTGGTCAAAGATAAATCACAAATATCAAGTTCAATCAGATATTTGGAAGCATTCACCAAAAGTAGTGCCTTTAGTGTTCGCGTCTGGGTGGTACTCCGGGTTTGGAGTCCAAATCTGCGATAAAACTTGATTTAAGAACTTTGAAAATCAACTAAGGTTCGAAACTTAGACGTTTCGTTCAATAAGAATCAAGAAATTGAAATTCACTTGGAGAATAGTCGTGAAACGGTTGCTCGCTTTTCAAACTGAAAAATTTTGTAAGATGTAAACTTGAAAATAACTTTTGAGTCGAAAGTGCAAGCAAAACGGATTTATAGTGATTATTACCGCTTTTCCTAAGGGTACAAGTTCGGCTAGGTTCTAACGTATAACCCTCGATAACCAAAGTAGCAAATGTCCTAGATGGTTCAGGTGATAGTCATTGATCAACTTTACCCAAGTCGCAAGTGTATTTCTCTAGTCCTCGAGCGTAAATTTGGGCAGCATGCCTTTGTGTTTACCTAATTTTCCAGCCATTTTGGCTTCATTATTTTTCTCATTCAAACCCAAGTTTATACACAACACAAATGCATTTCAATAGCCATTCCATAGGCTCAAGACAATACAAGGACATAAATCAACTAATAACAAGTGCGGAAATGAAGTTTACAAAAGACAGATTTGATGGGTTTTTGCGGAAAGAACACATATGAGGCTACGCTTATTGGATTGGTCTGTAACTTATACCATTTCGAAGCTAAGACAAATTACTATAACTTTCATGAAGATCACTTGGTCAAATTTCCAGTGTAACTTAATCAAATTCCCAGTTCACAGAACCAGGTTCCAACTAATCGGCTAGTTAACCGTACTACATTTAAATGGTCATATCTCAGGCTACCAAAGTCCGTTTAAGGTGTTCTTTGAGGCGTTTAAAAGCTAAGACAGAGTACTAAAACTTTAATGTTTTGGAAAATGGTTAAATCTGCACGGATCATAGTGAATAAACACGGCCAAAAGGATGAACTGTCTAAAACGGATCACTGGAAACATCCTAGGGTAGCGAGGGTATTTTGGTCTTTTCACTGGCTACGTTGCTCCGATTGGGTTGAAATTTTGTAGAAACCTATAAAATATCATTCTATACAACTTTCATGTTTTATACTAAGCCTAATTCGACCTATAACATAGTGCACTGAAACCGGACAGAACTGAAGTCAAATTTTCCAGAAATCTGGAAATTTTGGGATTCAATGAAACTTTCTTCATTTCTTGCCTCAATCCACCACCACAACCTCCTATATAAGCTTGGATACAACATATATCATCCATATAGCAAGTATAGGCAGAAATCATCAAACCCTAACTTACATATATCACCTTAAAAATCATCACAACAACTTGTATCACAACTAATCTAACCAAAACATGAATTATATAACATCTTAATCAAAAATAAAAGAACCAAAGCTATGGGTTAGACCTTATACCTCAACAAAAGAAGCTTGCAAGAGTAATACTTCACTTCCTCTTGGAATTTTTGGTTCTCTTAGCTTCCCAAGTTCACAACTCACACTTTAATCGGTTTAGAATTTTGGTTCCTCACTTGGATGGTGCAAATCAAGATGAAATAGTGAAACTCTTGCTCTCTCTTTCCCCCTCTCTTGTCTCGGCCAACCAGCAGAAAAATGGAGTGAAAATGAAGCCAACAAGATGATAAGAAGGTTGGAATTGGCTTGGTCAAGGAGCCATAGGGGTGTGAACTAAACTACCAAAGTTCAAGAAAATCCCAAGACCAATCTGTCTTTTGCTTCCTTCTTCATTTTCAAACATTTTGCCCAGTGAAAACGATTCAAATCTGGCCCATTTATGAAACAAAGTTCTAAGAAATATTCAAGATACATTTGGTAGGTGATTAACACCAAGAATTTCAAGATCACAAGTCCCAATTCAAAAAGAGTCATTCAACTAGCCAAAAAGAGGGTTTTTCGTCACCGAGTCAGTTTCAAAATTCAGCCACAACTCACTCAATTCAACTTGGAATTGAGTGTGGTTGGTGGTGTTGAAAACTACATTCATAGAGCTACAATTTCTCAGAAGGAATTGTTTTAAAATTCTGTCCACAACTAGCTCATAATTGAGCATCAAGTCGCAGCTCAAAACAGGGCTTCCAGTACAGAACGGGCAAATTTACAAGGTTGGTACGGCTCACTCAGGTGGAATCAGGGCATGAATTTTATACCATTGGAAAACCGGAAGTGTCTAGTTTCTAATTCCACAAACGGCACTCGATTTCAACATCAGAGTAAAGAGTTATGACCGAAACAAAATCACTGCTCGAGAGGCTCTGGTTACGTTTCCAGTTTTGCTACATTTTCGAAATCTCAACTTTCGGCCAACCAAATTGGATGATTTTTGGTGAAAACTTTTCACACAACTTACACAACATATTTACATCCAAATTAAGTCAATTTAACTACAAAATTTCAAATTAAAGCCTCTGCACAAATAGGGCAGATTCAGCCCTTTCCTCTTTCAAGTTTCTTTTGATTTCTTTCCACTTTCTCAACTTAGATCCACTAGTTTAGCACTAAAACAACACATATAACATCTAAAATCATCATATCAGTCCATCAAGTCCAATGTGGGATTTCATAGAACCCACTCACAAGATTTATAACCAAACAAAGTTACCCATAAGAAGCTACAAGTTTCTAAGCTCAATCTAACTCATAAATAACAAGTTTCAAGGGTTAGATCATGTGATACCTTCTTAGATGCTAAAGGTCAGATTTTTGGCCACAAGAAAGCTCCAAGAAACTATGGAAATGAAGCTCTTCTCCTTGCCTAAGTGAATCTCCAAGTGGTCTTGAGTTTAAGTTGCAAGTCTGGAGTGAAATGGATGGTTGGATTGGGAGAAATGAAGAAGAAAGTTTCTTGCTCCTTCTTGCTTGAGAGACTCGGCTGTCTTGAGGGAGAAAGGAGAGAGAAATGGCTGGTGGAAAAGCTTCTTGAAGAAGCTTAAGTGTGTGGCCAAAAATGTTCCAAAAGTCAACCCTTCAATAGTGCGCGTTGGCGCTCGTTTCGTGCCCGATTTCTCTCGGGTTCGTTTCACTTGTGCACTAAACCTCTAATGCACTTCCTTCCATACTGTTATTATTCACTCTTAATAGTCTAAAAATAAAGGTCTAAAGTCTCTCAATTAATCGCGACCGCGAAAACGCGTACTTCCAATTTGTGCGCGATAAAGTGAAATTTCTAAGAAATTTTTATAACGATAATGTAACCAACTAACACTTGAGTACTTAAATATAAAAATACGTATTTCAAAACTAATGTACAAGTCTCCAATTTTTCAAGTTTATTGTATTCTCGAATCGATTATTGTCTCCAAACGCGCATCTACTATTCACTCTAAACGAGTTTTCAGAAATAAATTTTCGAATCAAGGCACTTTTAAAATACTTGTAGGTCATAGTTCCATGTAATTGAGTATAAAGTGGTTGGAATAAAATATTCAGAGAAAACGGGTGAGTAAATAATTAATTAAGCCAGTAAAATAAAATAAAATAAGAAAAATTCGGGTCCTCACAAGAAAGGGTTCCATGAATTGAAGAAGTGTTTGACCGAGATACCTGTGTTAGTGTCACGCCCCATTTTTTATAAGAAAAATAATGAGTTTAGAAAGATGGATTTTTGATTTTTTTGGAAAAATGAGTTTTGTTTTTAGAAAATGAATAAAGGAAAAGGGCCTAAATGGGGTTTGTAATGCGACGATTTGGGCCCAAATTATAGTTTAAAAAGGGTTTTTGAAATAAAAATCGAAGTCGCCACTTGGTATTGAGTTAAGGTGTACCAAGTCACCTAAAAATGAAATTTTTAAAGAAAAAATAGAAAAACCCTTTTTAAACGACTCCAAGTCTACGAAAATCAGAGAAAAAGATTCGGGAGTCACATTTGAAGAAAGGGAAGGCAAGGATAAAAATCCAAGGCACCCTTTCAACCTAGCCAAGGCTAGTTGCGTGATTTAGTCAAAGATTTTCTTAATTTAACCTAAAAATTTATCAAATTTGGATGTACTATATGAATGCAAACCCTAGACCTAGGGGGGTATCAGGGGGCAAAATTTCTCTTCAAAGCTCGAATGGTGCCAATCACATTAATTGTGACGCCCAATAATGACTCTTTGGAGAGGTCACGAATAATGCGAATAATGCAAAAAGAAGGAATAATAATTATAGAAATACATGTCTTAAAGGAGTGCATTATGTCGGGTACGGGGGACTAATGTTCGTGACTCAATTTTTCCTTTAATAGAGGGAATACGAGCGTGCTAAGGCTAGAAAGCCAAACTCGTCTTTATCCCATATCCAAGGGGCTTTCCTAATCTAGCATGCAAATGATTTAACCTAGTTTTTATTTCTTAAATGAAATGCAAATCTAATGTGTGTTCTCATACAAAGGGGTAAGGAATATATATATAAGGGAAAATATGGGGGAAGGGGTATACATATATGAGGAAAGTGTCATGCAACATGGTGAAAGAGGCCCTAGAAAGTAAAGATATGCATGAGATGAAGTGATTTTTATCACACAATCATGATCTAGCGTGTAAAGGGCTCCTAAGGGTCTAGCGTTGGACTAGCCCATATTTCTACATTTTTCACTAGCGTTGGACTAGTGAGAAATCAAACAAAGAAACCACAACTAGCGTTGGACTAGTGTGATATCGAGAAGTGGATCACAACTAGCGTTGGACTAGTGTGATAACGTCACACATTAATTAGAATCAAATAAATCATGTAAGACCTAATAAAAGCATGTAAACACATAAATCACATATAGCACATAACACGTAAGCATGATATCTAGATGTAAGACCCTAAGAAAGCGGTAACACATAGCACATAAACATGCAAAACACATATAAGGCAAATAAAGCAAATAAAGCCTTAACTATTACATTCGAGGGGAAGCCTATTACAATCTAAGAGGGGAAACGGAGTAAAATAAAATAATAATCTAGCTATTACAACTTCGGTATTCAAGTGCCTTTCAAATGATCGAAATTGAAAAGAACTATACAAAACTAAAACACATAAAGCGGATAAACAAATACATAAATAAAATGAAAACATTCAAAAGGCATGCAAATAAGCACATAAATCACATAGACACATAGGGTCAAATAAAGTGAAATAAGAGATAGAGTGTACCTCCCTTGAGTTGGGGCCCTAATGAAATGAATTTATTCATTTACCCTCCAAAAACAAAGAAAGGGTCAAGGCATCACTTTGATTAACAAAATAATCACACGAAATGGAAATAAACATGAAATTGAACCACACAAATCGTTCAAATAAACGAGACAACTCATATTCATCAAGTTGAAACCAGCAAAGACCCAATTGAAACATTTAAAGAAATTAAAAGGGTCGATTTGATTATTTTTTTCAATTATTTGGGCCATAGTGAAACAAAAGGAGACTTGAGGGCTGAAGTGGCAATTTCTGAAAGTTTTTCATGCAGCTCATGCAATCCACGCAGGAAAAACAAACTTCTGCAACACTTTGCCCTTAAGCTTTCAGCAGCCAAAACAAAATCCGAACGCACAACTTGCTTTCAAATTCCGATTTCAAACCCAAACACACAGCTTTAAGCTAGACACAAACTACATACTCACCACTATCCAAATAGGCAGAAAATTTAGAAAGATCTCATGCAAAAATTCTGGAAAAACATGCAAAAAATTTGAAGAACAAAGACAAGCCAACCAAATATCAGAATTTTCGGGTAAAAAACAAACGTTGCAAGTCTCACTCATAAATTAAACCAAATACTATATTTTGTTGCAGGACTAAAGCAGCAAATCTAGTTGACTGACAGTAAAGGAAAGAGATAAGAAAAATAAAGAAAACCAAACAAAAATGCAGCAGGAGCTTCCCTGCTACTTCACGCTTCTACGCTGCAAATTTGCAGCTTTCTCCCTCACACAGAGATTTTATGCAAAAAAAAAATATATATATCAGATGAAACCCAACAACTAAAATTACATAAACTTCAAAACAATCCAAAGAGCACCTAGCTTTAGACCTATACATGTCAAAAGATTCTGAATAAAAAAAAATCAAAGCTGGGAATTTCTGCACTTTCATTGCTACTCTCTGCAACCTGTTGTGCTTCGTTACCAACCCAAACATTGCCAACAATATCAACAACCACAAGACAACTCCCAATCATCAACCAAATTGTAGGATAAAAATAGCAAATCTGGTCTGACCGACAACAACAGAAGTTAAAGAACCAACAAAAGGGCGACAACACAAGGAAGTCAGCGCGTCTGGAACAGCGCAGGGAAGACTGCATTTTTCTAACAAAAATTTGGACCAAACATTTCCAAAGGATTATCATTATGAAAGTTAGCTTTTCTAAACCTGTTGCCCAAATACCAAATTGAACACCCACAACAGAGAGTGAATTCTGAACTAAGATGGAGCGACTTGCAGATTTGGATTCATTCAGAAATCTTCTACTAAACACGTTGCTAACTAAAAGAAAAGCAGTAAAAGCTCTACATAAGAAGTCTTAGGGTCTACAATATCATAAAAACACAGATACAGTGATAGGGAGCCAAGATCTGAATCAATCAGCGCATGGAAATGAAAGAACCGCGAGAAAAGTAAATCACAAAAGTCAAGTAGCGGAACTTTTGGTTGCGGATTAAAACGTGTATAGGCGGAGGAGGATGAAAGCAAAAAAAGGTTACTTTTGGGAGCCCTTAGCTCCAGCTGTGTGGAAAACCGTGAGCCTGAGACGATCAAACCCGATAGAAAATTGCTGCAATCTTGATGAAGAACCCGCCAGCGGAAACCTTGAATCTCCTAAGTTTCTCCGTTGCCTAGATCTCTTCTCCGTTTCTAGTTTTCCTCCCTTTCGCTCTCCCTCTCTTTTCTCTATTTTTCCTCTCCTTCCAGCTCTCTAGTTTCCTTTTTTTTTTTTGTTCCCTTCCTCCTTAGCCCAGCCGCCGTTAGCTATCTCTCCAAACTCTCCCACCGTCACTCTTATGCCCTCCTCCCAACTTTCTCAGCCGCCCATCTTTTATCCTCTTTTACCCCAGATTTTCAGCCATCAAAAGCCCCCCTGCCGTCCTCTCTTTTCCAAGAAAAACCCCTGTAGCCTTCTGTTTTTATATCCCTCAAACCCTGATCTTCACGGCCCTTGATAAATCTCATTTTGCCACTTTTCTTTGACCATCCGATCACTCTTCATTCCAGATGAGAGCCAGGTAGGATGAAGTCAAGATAATCCAAGGGTAAAGGAAAAACAATGGGAAAACGGCGGAAAATGAAATGGGCTAAGCTATATTTTTACTTCTGCAATTTTTTCCGTGCATTTTTCTGCTTAACTTGTAACATGAAGAAAGGGCTAAGATCCTATGCTTCTCATGGTTCGTGAGCTTGTTCCCCTTTTTTTTTTTAGTTAAATAATGATGAACAAAAATATAAAGAAACAACAACTTAAGTAAAATTGAATAAAAAGAGCGAGACTAGGCATAAAAAGATAAAAATGAAATGCTAAATTTTTCTTTTTTTTGTGTTGATTTTTCTTTTTTCCTTTTTTTTAATTAAATAACAATGAACTTGAAACTAAAATAACTAAAGCATATTTTTGTGAATGATTTTCTTTTTTTTTTGATAAATTCTATGCTAAAATGACTTAGAAATAAAAATAAAAGACTAAAAGTAAATAAAAACTAACTTAAAGAATAATAAAAATAATAGTAAATAAAACTACACTAAAAATTTGGTGTCTACAGTTTGCCCCTCTTTGTCTGAGTTTTGGAAAAACTTGAGACAAAGAAGTAGACACCAAAATACTTACCTGTGTTATTTGGCTGCGAACGTCTCGAACGATGGACGCTTTAGAAATGGGGACTGACCCCTTTGACAAAATTTTGAAATGGGACTGACCCAGATAAGAAATTTAAAACGGGACTGACCCGAACGAGAAATTTAAAATCGAGACTGACCCGAGATAGGAAATTTAAAATCGGGACTGACCCGAGACAGGAAATTTAAACGGGACTGACCCGAACAGGAAATTTAAAATCGGGACTGACCCGAGACAAGAAATTTAAAATCGGGACTGACCCGAGACAAAGAAATTTAAAACCGGGACTGACCCGAACAGGAAATTTAAAATCGGGACTGACCCGAGACAGGAATTTAAATTCGGGACTGACCCGAACAGGAAATTTAAAATCGGGATTGACCGAGACAGGAATTTAAAATCGGGACTGACCCGAAACAAGAAATTTAAAATCGGGACTGACCCGAACAGGAAATTTAAAATCGGGACTGACCCGAGACAGGAATTTAAAATTGGGACTGACCCGAAACAAGAATTTACAATCGGGACTGACCCGAGACAGGAATTTAACATCGGGACTGACCCGAGACAAGAATTTAAAATCGGGACTGACCCGAACCGAAAATTTAAAAATCGGGACTGACCCGAAACAAGAAATTCAAAATCGGGAAAAATTCCAGTATACTTACCGTTTTGTTGTGCCTTTGATCAAACCTGCTTGCAACTTTTCCGATCTGCCTTTGTTTGCTGGAAAACTTTCCGGTACTGACCCCAGTGCGAGATGTGATTGTTTTCATCTATGCATGAAATTTTTCTGCAAAAGGGAAAGAATAAGGAAATTGCCACCATCATTTGATCCGGTTCCCTTTGAGAATCGTGTAAACATGAGTCTTTTGATGCCTTTGTCAACTTTTGCTGTGGTATCTGATTTAGTTGGATTTATTACTTCAAAGTCTTTCTGATTTTTCCCAGACTGACCAGGTATGCCTTTAGCCATATTATGAGATCTGTGTAACGGGCCTTGCTGAATCACGACCGTTTCCAAAAGATGACTGTATCCAAGGTATGCTTTGCACAAATCATGGGGATTGTCATTTATTAAAATTCGATGCTTTTTAAAAAAAATGATGCATGTAAGATAAATTCACATGAATATGCAAAAGAATGCAGACACAACCAATCATGCTTAAACCCATAAAAATGTCATGAATACAAATAATTGAGGAAAAATGAACTTCATAGGAATGTATTTGCAAAAGAATATCTATTCAAAGTGAGACACATCTTTTGGCCAATAGACGTCACATTTGAATCTCTGGATATCTTTGTTCCGGAATCCAATATTGACAGAAGTGTTACAAAACGAAGAGAAATCCAAATGAACCAAGTCACCAGCTGTTCCTTCTCGTGCTCGCTCAATGCATAACCCTACCTTGGCGCCCTTTCGGGTTTTCACCAAGGTTGCCCCCACCCCTTTTTTGTTTTGTTCTGTTTTTCTTTTCTTTCTTCTTTTTCTTTTTTCTTTTTTTTTCTTTTTTTCTTTTTTTTTTCTTCTTTTTTTTGAGGTGCCCTTTCGGGTTTTCACCTAAGGAACAATGGAAAAGCTCGACCATGATCGACTCAGGAGTGTGAGTTGAAGATCGCTGGCATCAGTAAAATGTGTTTCCCTTATAAGTTTAGGCGAAGGCATTGTGGACATCACTTGCCAGTTGATTAGCGAAATCCCTAATAGAAATACAGCAAGTGACGAAAGCCAGGATTTTGAGCTTTTGTAATGAGGTCAGGTGGGGTGTTTTCAAGAAAGTTGAGGTTTGAAAGCAAAGATTTTTAAAGAAAAGTGTGAACTAATCCTAAGATTGCATCATTTTGAGATCATCTCCAATTTTGAACGAAAACTGAGGAAAATTTTGCCCCAGTTTGATTGGATTTTCTCTCTTTGCATTTTTCATTGCATTTTCCTTACTTTTGCATTTTTCTTCAGAAAACTAAATTTGCCCCAGTGTGGGGTTTTTCTCTTTTTCATCTCTCTTTCACAATAAATTTGCCCCAGTGTGGGGTTTGCAATCCTCAGGGGTTGCCAAACGAAAATTATTAGTCTGATAGCTCAAAAGGGACGACTAGGGGTTGAATGTTTCAAATGGAAAAGAAGATGGCCTGACTTGCATTTCATCATTTGCACGAATTTCTAAAAGAAGTTTTAGATAATCAAATGAAGAATTTCTTGCACATGTCTGAGTTGATAGGTTGAGGAAACGTTTGTCCATCCATTTCTGCCAAAATGAGTGCTCCGCCAGGTAATACCTTTTGAACAATGAATGGCCTTTGCCAATTTGGAGCAAATTTGCCTTTGGCCTCATCTTGCACTGGCAAAATCCGTTTCAGCACCTTGTCTCCTTCCTCAAATGTACGCAAATGGACCTTCTTGTTGTAGGCCCGGGCCATGCGCTTTTGGTAACATTGGCCGTGACTGTGACGCCCCACATCTCCCTAAGGCGGACCAAAGGGTATCCGCGGACGCCTGCCCAGCTCACGCCAGGACTCAAGCAATTCCATTCAATTTCAAACCGAACTAATCACTTCGATGAGAACAACATGAATACAATAATGCGGAAGCGTTCAAGCTTAATAAGTCACTTAATGTATAACCAACACATCGGGTAATCATGAAACGACTTAAATTCAAAGTACACATCAGGGCCCAAACTTTTCAAGTTTACAATTTCCAAAAGTACAACCCAAACCAGGGCCTAGTCAAAATATATAACAGGAGTCTTAACAAAATTACAACGGATGGTTTCTCCATATTTCTCCAAGAGTCGGTCCTGTTAAGGAAAACAAAACTATAGGGTGAGCTAAACGCTCGTGAGGCCAAGAACACACATGCAAGCACGTAATCAAATAACAATCCCAACTTTAATAAATAAAGCCATGTCTTTTCAATAATCAATCTCTCAAACAGGAAAAGTAATCAGAAACAATTCAAGGATATAGTAGCTCTCAGGAGCTAAGTTCCACTCGATCTGTCGATGTCATTCGTATACTTTCCCGCATTGACCCTCCTGTCAACCGGGTCGGTATTTCCATTTCCGTAGATCACCACTTTCTTCCCTCCATCCACCGTACACCCCAAGGGCCCACAAGTCTATTATTGGGCGATACTCTACGAGTATGCCAAGCAAGACCTCTTATTAGGTCGAGCTTATGTGTATCTCATGGCTCGCCCCAGTCCCCGACCAAGCCCATTACCGGCTCGAGTCTAAGGTTGGCCTATGAGTTTGGGCGTCCCCCATTCATTTGGTAGTCGAGGAGATTCACTCCAACGACACAAGCATTCATGACATGACATTGCATTTCATTCATTCATTCAATACATTTCATTCATTCATTCATTCATTTGAAATTAGAACGAGTGCGATAAAGTACGCACCCGCCCTTATTTTTAAAACTCCCAACAAGTATCACAATAAGCAAGTATCAAATTCATACACTTGACACTCACCGAGCAATTCAATAAGAATTATTTTCCGGAAGTTCAAGTGTCCACGGTGAGATCCTCTTGAAGGTCTCCTTGCGCGCCTGGCAATTTAATAGTGGATAATCACACAATTAACCCACTTATCAAGAAAGATTGTACACTAGTACAATCTAAGAATTATTTTGCAAAAAGGAACCTCAATTACACGTAAATCGAGGTTCAACTTGCCTTTTATCATGTACAATATTATTTGAGTTTTGATCATGAAAATCGTAAACAAAACGTTTAAGAACATCAAAAGAATAAAGAGTTTTCGAAAAACTCTATTTCTTTGAAATTGGAAAATTTTCAGTTTTATCATGAACCTTTGAAAAATCATAACTCGCTCGGTATAAGTCGAGAATTGGAAAACTTTATACCGTTGGAAACCTCTTAGAGAGTACTATAAGTTCCTAGAAGACACTTTTCCACGAATCGAAGTGGAAAGTGATCAAAAATGGGCTTGAAGACGCAGCTTCAGTTTACAAGGCAGAATGAAGTTGGTTTTTGGCCAACTTTGAAAATTCGGCACGATTCGCACGTTGCAAACCGGCCTCTGAAATTTTCAGCTCAATTAGTGTTGCAAGTGAAGTATATGAAAAAACAAGCGGATCAAGAATCGGAGTTTCGAGTACCGAGATACGGTAGCCCGAAGTTGGGGAAATTCAAGACTGGATGAGAATTTTCCAGATTTGAACCTCTAACTTTAGTAATTCAATTGGGTATCGAAACGAACTTGAATCAGCACCAAAATTGGCAGTATTTCAATACTATATGGAAAGTATCTCTCTATCGAATTTCGGGGAAAAATACCTTCGGCAAGGTAGTTAATGAGCCAACCGAAGTTCAAGAAAATTCCTAAGGCATTCTGCCTTTGACTTTCATTTTCCGAATTTCCAATCGTTTAACCAAGAAAGTTGTCCAACCATGGTTCATTTGTAAAATAAGGGTCTAAGATACACCCATAATATCTTTGGTAGTGTTTAACATCAAAAACATCAACTAACAAGTTCACTACAAGATTTGGTTCCAAACCAGTCCAAACATCATGGTTTTCCAAAGCAGAGCAGTCCACTTGTTTCGGTCACAAATCAGTCTATATAGCTCGAAATCGAGCATGGCTTACGCCGTTGGAAAATACATTCATAGAGTTAAAATATCATAGAAGAAATCGTTTTCAAATTCGGCACCCATCTGGTTCAAATTCGGGCATCAAGTTGCAGCCTGAACACTTCATTCCAGGTGAACAGAGTGACAGGACAGCGAACTTAAAACATTTGGTTCGGCCTGCTCACAAAGACTCAGAACGTGCATTATATACCAAATTAAAGCTAGGAATGTCTAGTTTCAAACGCCACCAACGGCACATGATTTCGACATCCGAGGACAGAGTTATAGCCAAAATACTACTGCTGGTCAGAGCATACGCGAATCAGTTTTCCAGATTTGCTGGTTTCTAAAAAAAAATTCATTTGCCCATTCAAACCTCATTATTTTTCAATGAAATTTTTCCACACATCTAATACATCCTACAAACATCCAATTCAAGCAATTAAACCATTAAAAATTGGCCTGGAAATGGCCGAACATGGCAGGGGCAAAATCGGAAAGTTTAGCTTCTTACACCCAATGAAGTTTCCACTAATTACCCATCACTAATGCATCATTAAAATCACTAAACCAACAATATAATCACCATTAATCATCACATCAGCAACAACAACCCAAGTGTGGGAATTCCAAGAGCCCACAATCACATTTTTACACCATAATCAAGTAACTAAGTGCATGCATGAACTTAATCTTGTCATATAACTTCCAAAAGACAAGAATTCATGGGTTGATCATTACCTCTTCCTTGGGTGTGCAAGACCAGAAAATTTCGGCCCTCTTGAAGCTCCAAGAAACCGTGAAGATGCAGCCTTTTGTTAGCTAAATCCAACCTCCAAGAGGTTTGCTAAGTGGTCTCCAAGTTTGGTGTGATTTGGAGGTGATTTGGGGTGGTTTTGTGTGAGGTTAGTGTGCAGAATTTTTGTTGCAAATGAGTTAGAGAGAAGGGAGAGCTTGGCCGGCTGTGAGGAGAGAGAAGAGAGAGTGTGTTTGATCTAAGTTAGCTTCCAAGAGAAGGTGCAATGTGTGGTGCAAAATCACCCAAAGGTCAACTCTCATTAGGGGCCGTTTGGTGCGATTACGGCTCGATTTTTTTCTCGCGCGTTTGGTTCACTAGTGCACTAAACCTCCAAGGCATATATATTCTTGTAAATATTATTCACTCTTAATTGTCTCGAAACAAGGGTCTAAAGTCCTTCAATTGAAGTCGCGCGTGTGAAAACGCGTAACGTCAATTTTACCGCTATAACGCGAAACTTTCGAAAAATTCTTATAACGATTGCGCTACTAACTATCACTTGAATATTTATTCATAAAATTACCTATTTTAGGACCATAGTACAAGCCCCCAATATTCCAAGCTTATCGGGCTACTACGCGGATAAAATCTCCAAGTACTATTCACTATTTTTACTAAACGCGCTCTAGGAAATTAATTTTCGAAACGAATCATTTTAAAAATATAACGAAGTTATATTATCATGCGTTTAGGTCTCATAAGACTAGAAAATATTCCTTGGAAATAAAATCCAATTAAATAATTTATTAAGCCATAAATTAGGCATAAAATAATAGTTTTTTTTGCGAGTCCTCACATCCTCTCCCCCTTAAGAAAATTTCGTCCTCGAAATTTACCTTGGTCGATGAACAAGTCTGGATACTTTTCCCTGATTGTCTCTTCAACTTCCCATGTTGCTTCCTCTACTCCATGGTTCTTCCATAAAACTTTCACTAGTGGTATCTGCTTGTTCCTCAATTCCTTCACCTTTCGATCCAGAAGTTTTACCGGTCTCTCCTCATAGGTCAGGGTTTCATCAATCTCAATATTCTCCGGTTGTAAAACATGAGAGGGGTCTGGATGATACTTCTTAAGCATGGACACATGAAACACGTTATGAATACGAGATAAGCTCGGTGGTAATTCCAGCTTATAGGCTACATTCCCAACTCGCTGAATAATCTTATAAGGCCCTACAAACCTTGGTTGTAGTTTCTTCCCTTTTCCGGACATCAAACTTGCTTTTAAAGGCGTAATCTTGAGAAATACCATATCTCCAACAGTGAACTCCAAATCCTTCCTCCGATTGTCGGCATAACTTTTTTTTTTGTCTACTCTGAGCGGTTTGAATTCTTTGCCGTACCAATTTCACCTTTTCATTAGCCTCCTCAATCCAAGATACAGTAGTCGTGTCTAAGATTTTCCGTTCACCTACTTCATCCCAACAATCGAAATTCCTTAACCATCAATCCAGCCATTTGTACCTGACGGCTCAAAGCATCGGCCACTACATTGGCCTTCCCAGGATGGTACTTAATAATGCAGTCATAATCTTCCAGAAATTCCATCCATCTACGTTGCCTCAAATTCAGTTCCTTCTGAGAAAATAAGTACTTAAGGCTTTTGTGATCTGTGAAAACCTCAAATGTCACTCCGTATAAATAGTGTCTCCATTTCTTCAAAGCAAAGACCACAGCCGCTAACTCCAAATCATGGGTCGGATAGTTTCCTTCATGCGGCTTCAATTTTCTAGAGGCATAAGCTATCACTTTATCATTTTGCATCAAAACACATCCCAAACCTTCCTTAGATGCATCTGTGTAAACCACAAAACTATCATGTCCATTTGGTAGAGCTAGAACAGGCGCTCTAGTCAACCGTCTTTTCAACTCCTGAAAACTTCCTTCACACTTAGAACTCCAAATAAACTTTCCATTTTTCTTGGTCAACTCAGTCATAGGTCCAGCGATTTTCGAAAAATCCTGGATGAATCTCCGGTAATACCCTGCCAATCCTATAAAACTCCGAACTTCCGTTGGATTTTTCGGTCGTTTCCATTTTGAAACAGCTTCCACTTTAGCTGGATCCACTTTAATCCCATCCTTAGAAATTATATGCCCTAGGAAAGTCACTTCCTTTAGCCAGAATTCACACTTGCTAAACTTAGCATATAGCTGATGTTCCCTCAAGATTTGTAGAACCGTTCTCAAATGTTTCTCATGATCTTTCACATTCTTAGAATACACCAAAATGTCATGAATGAAGATCACCACAAATTGATCCAAGTAAGGCTTAAAAACCCTATGCATTAAATCCATGAAAGCGGCAGGTGCATTGGTTAACCCAAAAGGCATCACTGCAAACTCGAAGTGCCCATACCTCGAGTTAAAAGCAGTCTTAGGTATATCCTTCTCCAAAATCCTCAATTGATAGTAACCTTGCCTTAGATCCAACTTTGAAAACACTACCGCCCCTTGCAGTTGGTCAAACAGTTCATCAATGTGGGGTAGTGGGTATTTATTCTTAACCGTAGCATCATTTAAGCCTCGATAATCTATACATAACCTCAAACTCCCATCTTTCTTCTTTACAAACAAAACTGGGGCTCCCCACGGGGAATCACTCTCTCGAATAAAACCCCGTTCCAACAAATCCTGTAATTGTAACTTCAACTCCTTCAACTCAGCCGGAGCCATCCTGTATGGTGTCCTTGATATAGGTGCTGTTCCCGGAGCTAAATCAATTTTAAAAGCTATTTCCCGTTCCGGGGGTAAAGACTCCATTAAGAAAATTTCGTCCTCGAAATTTACCTTGGTCGATGAACAAGTCTGGATACTTTTCCCTGATTGTCTCTTCAACTTCCCATGTTGCTTCCTCTACTCCATGGTTCTTCCATAAAACTTTCACTAGTGGTATCTGCTTGTTCCTCAATTCCTTCACCTTTCGATCCAGAAGTTTTACCGGTCTCTCCTCATAGGTCAGGGTTTCATCAATCTCAATATTCTCCGGTTGTAAAACATGAGAGGGGTCTGGATGATATTTCTTAAGCATGGACACATGAAACACGTTATGAATACGAGATAAGCTCGGTGGTAATTCCAGCTTATAGGCTACATTCCCAACTCGCTGAATAATCTTATATGGCCCTACAAACCTTGGTTGTAGTTTCTTCCCTTTTCCGGACATCAAACTTGCTTTTAAAGGCGTAATCTTGAGAAATACCATATCTCCAACAGTGAACTCCAAATCCTTCCTCCGATTGTCGGCATAACTTTTTTGTCTACTCTGAGCGGTTTGAATTCTTTGCCGTACCAATTTCACCTTTTCATTAGCCTCCTCAATCCAAGATACAGTAGTCGTGTCTAAGATTTTCCGTTCACCTACTTCATCCCAACAATCGAAATTCCTTAACCATCAATCCAGCCATTTGTACCTGACGGCTCAAAGCATCGGCCACTACATTGGCCTTCCCAGGATGGTACTTAATAATGCAGTCATAATCTTCCAGAAATTCCATCCATCTACGTTGCCTCAAATTCAGCTCCTTCTGAGAAAATAAGTACTTAAGACTTTTGTGATCTGTAAAAACCTCAAATGTCACTCCGTATAAATAGTGTCTCCATTTCATCAAAGCAAAGACCACAGCCGCTAATTCCAAATCATGGGTCGGATAATTTCCCTCATGCGGCTTCAATTTTCTAGAGGCATAAGCTATCACTTTATCATTTTGCATCAAAACACATCCCAAACCTTCCTTAGATGCATCTGTGTAAACCACAAAACTATCATGTCCATTTGGTAGAGCTAGAACAGGCGCTCTAGTCAACCATCTTTTCAACTCCTGAAAACTTCCTTCACACTTAGAACTCCAAATAAATTTTCCATTTTTCTTGGTCAACTCAGTCATAGGTCCAGCAATTTTCGAAAAATCCTGGATGAATCTCCGGTAATACCCTGCCAATCCTATAAAACTCCGAACTTCCGTTGGATTTTTCGGTCGTTTCCATTTCGAAACAGCTTCCACTTTAGCTGGATCCACTTTAATCCCATCCTTAGAAATTATATGCCCTAGGAAAGTCACTTCCTTTAGCCAGAATTCACACTTGCTAAACTTAGCATATAGCTGATGTTCCCTCAAGATTTGTAAAACCATTCTCAAATGTTTCTCATGATCTTTCACATTCTTAGAATACACTAAAATGTCATCAATGAAAATCACCACAAATTGATCCAAGTAAGGCTTAAAAACCCTATGCATTAGATCCATGAAAGCGGCAGGTGCATTGGTTAACCCAAAAGGCATCACTGCAAACTCGAAGTGCCCATACCTTGAGTTAAAAGCAGTCTTAGGTATATCCTTCTCCAAAATTCTCAATTGATAGTAACCTTGCCTTAGATCCAACTTTGAAAACACTACCGCCCCTTGCAGTTGGTCAAACAGTTCATCAATGTGGGGCAGTGGGTATTTATTCTTAATCGTAACATCATTTAAGCCTCGATAATCTATACATAACCTCAAACTCCCATCCTTCTTCTTTACAAACAAAACTGGGGCTCCCCACGGGGAATCACTCTCCCGTATAAAACCTCGTTCCAACAAATCCTGTAATTGTAATTTTCAACTCCTTCAATTCAGCTGGGGCCATCCTGTATGGTGTCCTTGATATAGGTGCTGTTCCCGGAGCTAAATCAATTTTAAAAGCTATTTCCCGTTCCGGGGGTAGAGACTCCAATTCTTCAGGAAAACATCAGAAAATTCTTTTACTACCAGTGTGTCCTCCAAATTCACCTTATCGCTAGGGGTATTAATAAGGAAAGCCAAATACCCTTGAGCTCCTTTACTTAACAACTTTCTAGCCCGAATTCCCGAAATAAGTGCAGACGAGGCTAACTTACCCCTTACATCCAGTAGAGCATGGCTTATATAATAATCACTTATCAGGTTCAAGTATTACATATCACACCAATCCAACCTATCAAATAGTCATGGTCCAATAGGGAATTAATCGCGTAATCAGATAAAACAGGCAAAAAGCTTGAAGTCGGACGTAAAGTCCCAGACATTTGGAAGAAATTCAGGATATAGCGAAGCTTCAAATCAAAAGTTCATCCCTGGTGGTGCTGGACAACACAACAAGCAATGCCCCACCAGAGAGTTTCAGTTCAACCGCTACAGAAGAGTAGTAGCCGGTCTACAACCACACCAGTACGAATAAGTTCAAGAGTAGGGTCAAAGCAGAGCCAAATACTTCAGGTTCATGGTGCATGAGTATGAACAAAAGTATAAGTTCAAGTTCAAGTGCAAGTTCAAGTTCAAATTCAAGGGTCATGAGTACGAGTAAGAACACACTGGCCTAACCTCTGTCCAGCAATTCACATTCTTAAACAGTCACAAAATTCAAGTCCACATTCCATATATTCAGTCAAATTAGGTCCATTGAGGATACGCAAGAGCACACTAGCCTAAACAGGTTCAAGTCTCAAGTAAGCTCAGTCTAATCGGTTTCAGGCAGTTCGAGTTCTCTTACCAACCCACTGCAATACTTTCGGAGTTCAAACTTCCTAAGATTGAAATACTGGCACAGAACCAATCATAACATATGTTGCGCACAAGAAAAGCTCACCAAGTTTCTAGCTAGGTTAATCCATTATACACTAGTAGATCGGAGCTTCGGGTTTATGTTCGATTCATATTCGGTACTAGGGACCTATTAAATTATATGAAACTGTCTATCAATTTGTCTCACAAGTACAGGGTTGTCTAAGCCCTCGGTCACGGTCCCCTTTTCTCGTTCCTGCTACCCTACTTAAGAAAAGTCTATAAGCACAGGAAAAGGCATAGCTAAGCATAAAGAGCACATTGCGTATACAAGTTGCAAACACATTTAAAATCAGGTCATGATTCGTTACATGTATCAAAAGTTATAACACGGTTAGAAGTTACAAAACAAGACCAATATGTCCAATATTGCACATAGGCAATTAAGTGCTACAAAAATATAGAAGTACATACAAGCAGGATACAAAAGGCCTCACAGCGTGCACTACCCCTTTCTAAGTCCATAGTTAACCCAAAGGGTCCAGACATCACTAATTTCAATCAGATCACACGCCTTTACGAAATTAGATCCAATAAAGCCATAACGCAAGCTAAAACCAAGATTATCCATTCGAAGTTCAAAATCTTTAATAACCAGCCACCAGTCGGAACACCATCATCTCCAAAATAACCAGTCTTAGGGTTTTGTAATTAAAGTTTCAAGCTCCAAGTTCAAACCCAAGAATAAGTACAACTTACTACCTTACGTGTCGAATGGAAACCAAATCAATTCACACTAACTTGTACTCTTGAATGCAGTTGCTCTCTATATCTCAAAGTTGCCTCAGTCCGTACATTTAAAATTGGCTCACTCTTCTTGAAAGTCAAGAATTTTAAAACATAAGAAGAGTATTTCAAGTAATCAAAAATCTTATCAAGTTCAGGATTCACATTATTAAACATAAGCTTGCCATTCTTTCGAAAACTCAGGATATATAGATATATTTTTCTTCGTGTAAAGCATGGACAAATTCAAGTGTGAGATTACACCAATATACAATCAAGGGGGAAAACTTAGTTTAGAAAATGTTAATCTTGTATTAACCCATCATATACAAAGTTCAACAACTCATTAGTTATTCACAAATTTTCAAATGTGAAATTCAAGTAAAACTCACCCTTTTACCAAAATCGGAAAATTACACATATTTAAAGCACATATATCTTACTTCCACTCATCGCTTACAAATAAAACTAGTACATCCTAGTTTTTCTTTAAATTTTCAAAGCAGAATATCTTTAGAAGATATGTGGGCGAAAAATACATTTTATTCCTTTGTACTTTTATCTTGGTTCAAAATCATCACACATGGAGTTTGACTATCAAATCTCGGTCTCTTACCCTCCATAGCCAGTACTAATAATTATCTCAATTCTTTCCACACTTACAAATATAATGATAATTCAAATTCATCCAATCTTTCACTACAAATCTCTCATCCCATATCTTCCTTCAATATAACATCACCTAATTCCTCAGTTTCTTCTGCAAGTCCCAAATAAGAACTCCCAAATAATAAATTTCTTTAACCCCTAAGATACAATAGATCCTTGTCACATAATATCCAAATTAATCCCACAGTCAGGCATCCTAAACTTTAAGCCTAGGATACGCTACAGAGATCTGAAGCCTAAGCTCTGATACCAACTGTGACGCCCCACATCTCCCTAAGGCGGACCAAAGGGTATCCGCGGACGCCTGCCCAGCTCACGCCAGGACTCAAGCAATTCCATTCAATTTCAAACCGAACTAATCACTTCGATGAGAACAACATGAATACAATAATGCGGAAGCGTTCAAGCTTAATAAGTCACTTAATGTATAACCAACACATCGGGTAATCATGAAACGACTTAAATTCAAAGTACACATCAGGGCCCAAACTTTTCAAGTTTACAATTTCCAAAAGTACAACCCAAACCAGGGCCTAGTCAAAATATATAACAGGAGTCTTAACAAAATTTCAACGGATGGTTTCTCCATATTTCTCCAAGAGTCGGTCCTGTTAAGGAAAACAAAACTAGAGGGTGAGCGAAACGCTCGTGAGGCCAAGAACACACATGCAAGCACGTAATCAAATAACAATCCCAACTTTAATAAATAAAGCCATGTCTTTTCAATAATCAATCTCTCAAACAGGAAGAGTAATCAGAAACAATTCAAGGATATAGTAGCTCTCAGGAGCTAAGTTCCACTCGATCTGTCGATGTCATTCGTATACTTTCCCGCATTGACCCTCCTGTCAACCGGGTCGGTATTTCCATTTCCGTAGATCACCACTTGCTTTCCTCCGTCCACCGTACACCCCAAGGGCCCACAAGTCTATTATTGGGCGATACTCTACGAGTATGCCAAGCAAGACCTCTTATTAGGTCGAGCTTATGTGTATCTCATGGCTCGCCCCAGTCCCCGACCAAGCCCATTACCGGCTCGAGTCTAAGGTTGGCCTATGAGTTTGGGCGTCCCCCATTCATTTGAAGGTCGAGGAGGTTCACTCCAACGACACAAGCATTCATGACATGACATTGCATTTCATTCATTCATTCAATACATTTCATTCATTCATTCATTCATTTGAAATTAGAAAGAGTGCGATAAAGTACGCACCCGCCCTTATTTTTAAAACTCCCAACAAGTATCACAATAAGCAAGTATCAAATTCATACACTTGACACTCACCGAGCAATTCAATAAGAATTATTTTCTGGGAGTTCAAGTGTCCGCGGTGAGATCCTCTTGAAGGTCTCCTTGCGCGCCTGGCAATTTAATAGCGAATAATCATACAATTAACCCACTTATCAAGAAGATTGTACATTAGTACAATCTAAGGATTATTTCGCAAAAAGGAACCTCAATTACACGTAAATCGAGATTCAACTTGCCTTTTATCATGTACAATATTATTTGAGTTTTGATCATGAAAATTGTAAACAAAACGTTTAAGAACATCAAAAGAATAAAGAGTTTTTGAAAAACTCTATTTCTTTGAAATTGGAAAATTTTCCAGTTTTATGATGAATCTTTGAAAAATTGTAACTCGCTCGATATAAGTCGAGAATTGGAAAACTTTATACCGTTGGAAACCTCTTAGAGAGTACTATAAGTTTCTAGAAGACACTTTTCCATGAATCGAAGTGGAAAGTGGTCAAAAATGAGCTTGAAGATGCAGGGTTGGTTCACAAGGCAGAATGAAGTTGGTTTTTGGCCAACTTTGAAAATTCGGCACGATTCGCACGTTGCAAACCGGCCTCTGAAATTTTCAGCTCAATTAGTGTTGCAAGTGAAGTGTATGACAAAGCAAGCGGATCAAGAATCGGAGTTTCGAGCACCGAGATACGGTAGCCCGAAGTTGAGCAAATTCAAGACTGGATGAGAATTTTCCAGATTTAAACCTCTAACTTTAGTAATTCGATTGGGTATCGAAACGAACTTGAATCGGCACCAAAATTGGCAGTATTTCAATACTATATGGAAAGTATCTCTCTATCGAATTTCGGGGAAAAATACCTTCGGCAAGGTAGTTAATGAGCCAACCGAAGTTCAAGAAAATTCCTAAGGCATTCTGCCTTTGACTTTCATTTCCCAAATTTCCAATCGTTTAACCAAGAAGGTTATCCAACCATGGTTCATTTGTAAAATAAGGGTCTAAGATACACCCATAATATCTTTGGTAAGTGTTTAATATCAAAAACATCAACTAACAAGTTCACTCCAAGATTTGGTTCCAAACCAGTCCAACATTAGGGTTTTTCCAAAACAGAGCAGTCCACTTGTTTCAGTCACAACTCAGTCAATATAGCTCGAAATCGAGCATGGCTTACGCCGTTGGAAAATAAATTCATAGGAATAAAATATCACAGAAGAAATCATTTCCAAATTCGGCACCCATCTGGTTCAAATTCGGGCATCAAGTTGCTGCCTGAACACTTCATTCCAGACGAACAGAGCAACAGGACAGCGAACTTAAAACATTTGGTTCGGCTTGCTCACAAAGAATCAGAACGTGAATTTTATACCAAATTAAAGCTAGGAATGTCTAGTTTCAAACGCCACCAACGGCACATGATTTCGACATCCGAGGACAGAGTTATAGCCAAAATACTACTGCTGGTCAGAGCATACGCGAATCAGTTTTCCAGATTTGCTGGTTTCTAAAAAAAATTCATTTGCCCATTCAAACCTCATTATTTTTCAATGAAATTTTTCACACATCTAATACATCCTACAAACATCCAATTCAAGCAATTAAACCATTAAAAATTGGCCTGGAAATGGCCGAACATGGCAGGGGCAAAATCGGAAAGTTTAGCTTCTTACACCCAATGAAGTTTCCACTAATTACCCATCACTAATGCATCATTAAAATCACTAAACCAACAATATAATCACCATTAATTATCACATCAGCAACAACAACCCAAGTGTGGGAATTCCAAGAGCCCACAATCACATTTTTACACCATAATCAAGTAACTAAGTGCATGCATGAACTTAATCTTGTCATATAATCTCCAAAAGACAAGAATTCATGGGTTGATCATTACCTCTTCCTTGGGTGTGCAAGATCAGAAAATTTCGGCCCTCTTGAAGCTCCAAGAAACCGTGAAGATGCAGCCTTTTGTTAGCTAAATCCAACCTCCAAGAGGTTTGCTAAGTGGTCTCCAAGTTTGGTGTGATTTGGAGGTGATTTGGGGTGGTTTTGTGTGAGGTTAGTGTGCAGAATTTTTGTTGCAAATGAGTTAGAGAGAAGGGAGAGCTTGGCCGGCTGTGAGGAGAGAGAAGAGAGAGTGTGTTTGATCTAAGTTAGCTTCCAAGAGAAGGTGCAATGTGTGGTGCAAAATCACCCAAAGGTCAACTCTCATTAGGGGCCGTTTGGTGCGATTACGGCTCGATTTTTCTCGCGCGTTTGGTTCACTAGTGCACTAAACCTCCAAGGCATATATATTCTTGTAAATATTATTCACTCTTAATTGTCCCGAAATAAGGGTCTAAAGTCCTTCAATTGAAGTCGCGCGTGTGAAAACGCGTACCGTCAAATTTAACGCTATAACGCGAAACTTTCGAAAAATTCTTATAACGATTGCGCTACTAACTATCACTTGAATATTTATTCATAAAATTACCTATTTTAGGACCATAGTACAAGCCCCCAATATTCCAAGCTTATCGGGCTACTACGCGGATAAAATCTCCAAGTACTATTCACTATTTTTACTAAACGCGCTCTAGGAAATTAATTTTCGAAACGAATCATTTTAAAAATATAACGAAGTTATATTATCATGCGTTTAGGTCTCATAAGACTAGAAAATATTCCTTGGAAATAAAATCCAATTAAATAATTTATTAAGCCATAAATTAGGCATAAAATAATAGTTTTTGCGAGTCCTCACATATTTAACATAAATTAAATGATTCAGAATAAAATGCACATAAAGAGCGAATACTTTACTCATGTAATGGATGAAAGTCATAAAAAATTAATACTTTATGGCCTTTTTTTTTTAAATATTTAATTTATATTAAATAAATAACCTACCGATTTCCTTTTTACAAGAATATTACTGTAACACTTTTTGAATTTTATTTACAAACATTGATATATTTATCATAAATCAAATGTTTGAAAGCAAAATATCCGTAGAGAGCCAGTACTTTAAATGAGTAATGCATGTTTGCCCATAAATTATACTCCTTAAAGTTTATTAATTGTTAATTGATTTATAGTACTTTGTCATTCATTGGACATGTAGCACAAAGGGCAAATCTGGTACAAAATTCTAATTTCACTCTCTAAAATAATATTTTAATAGTTGGACTAAATTTGCAAAAGATTAGCAACCTTAGGGGAGGTCAGTGTAATTTTTCAAACTACAGGGGAAATCAGTGCAAATGTCAGAAACCTCAGGGGAGGTATCTGCAATTATCCCTTTTTGATATTAAATTGCGCAAAAACTAAAAGAGTTGAAGGTGCTGAAATTAAAGGATAATATCAGAAACCTCCCCTGAGGTTTCAAATAATTTCACTAGCCTCCCTAAATTTTGTAAATTGCAGAAACCTCCCTTAGGTTAAGATTTTGATAACAAAATTAGTCTTAATAAGAAAAAGTAACATTAAAAAAGTACTTTAAAGGGAGAGATGAAAGTTTTATTTCACAAATATTCCTTATGTATGTATATAAGTTGTATTAGTAAAAAAATAAAAATAAATAAATATTAGAATTAATTAATTACATACATACATTTTACTAGTCAAAAAGTTCACATTTAATACATTAGACAATGCTAATAAATAACAAAACTATATTAATCATCACAAGATTCAGCAAAACAAATTAATCATCTTTTTTAACATGAGATTTAATATGATTCTTGTGATTGTTAACATCAAAAGAATTTCAAATTTTGCCTTTCTTTTCCCTCTTTTCTCCTTTACTTCCATGAAATTACTTTACAACTACCACAATTTTAAGAGTTTTAAACAAAATCTCCTCATGAACAACCTTCTTTTTGCCCTCTGTTTTTTTCTTCTACCAAAACCCTTCTTCTCTCATTGTGTACAACTGATTTCTAATCATTGTTAAGTTTTATCAATCACCAAATAGCGTCATTTGGTACATCAATTGGCATTATTTCATATTTGCAAGTCACTGTTCATTATTAAAAAAATTTCCAACAATTATTTCTATTAATGAATTACTAATAATTAATTAGTACACTAATTACTCAATCATTAGATATTAGTTTCTAATAAGACATAATATCTTAGAGTATATGAGTAATTTCTCCCCATGTGATGTAAGTAACTGGATCCACAATTTTACTAAGGAAAGTAAGTATAACTTTACAAACCTCAAGGGATGCAAGCAAAATTGTCAAAAACCTGAGGAGAGGTTTCTAAAATTATCCCGAGATTAAAAGTTTGAAGTACATTTCTTGTTTAATGAGGCTACATCCTGCAATTAGGCAATCAACTGTTTCCAAAAGAACATTTGGGGGGTAAATAATATTTGGTACCCCTAAATTTTAAAAATCTCGCCTACCTCCCTTATTTTTAACTTTTTATAACTTTATCAACCCATTTTAAAAGATATGATTTAAAAATTCATTTTGGGATAGATAAAACATTTCTATTCCAAAATTACCCTTTTTGCGGTGGACCTTTAGTTTTCATAACAAACCAAATTAAATCCTTAAGGATTACAACATATTAATGATGGTGAAAGATCTTTTATAATTTTTGAAATCATCAGTCCAAACAAAAAAATGTAAAAGAAAAATTTGTTATAATTAGGGAAAATAACATTTTGTGCTTTGAAAATACCTCAAATAAGTTTCTAACTATATTGTTAATAATTTTTCTTTCTCTTGTTTTCAAGCCATCGATTTGGACAAAAAAGTTGGATCATTAAAAAATTCTAAATAATTTATAAAATCCTAAATTCATCCAAAAATACTTTGTGCTAAAGAAAGTTACTTTAATGTTTTTGAAAATACCTCAAATGAATTTGTAAACATAATTTTAGACATTGTTTTGTTTCTGATATTCAAGTCATTGGTCTATATAAAAAATTAGAAAGTTCAAAATTTTAAAATTTATAAAACTCCTCAAATTAAAAAAAAAACATTTTATAGTGAATGAATTTTTTTTTCTAAAGCACCCGCTAGTATAATCGATTCTATTATAACTAAGCTTTCACACCATTTGTCTTTATTTTCAAGCTTTTAGTAGTATATGTTCACTTTTGGAAAAATAGTAGGATAACACAAGGGCAATTTTGGCATGAAAATATTTTCTCTCTCCAAATATGAGTTTCTTATAATATTTTTTTGAAATGGGTTGATAATGTTACAAAAAAAAAGGGAGGTAGGTGAGATTTCTCAAAGTTCAAGGGTACCAAGTGACATTCCTACAAACCTTAGGGGAGGTTTCTGAAATTATTCCTTACTTTTATCTAGTAAAAAATGTGTAAACTTTTCCATCTTGTATAAATTTCTCATGAATAGAATGGTAAAATTTAAAGTCTTGCAAAATTGAGTGTAACTAACTCTCTGTCCGGCTCTAGAGTCATAAAAATGATAGTTAGAAGAAGAGAGAAATGGTACGTTAGCTAGTACAAGGATAAGACTTGGGTTAAACTCGTCTAATTTACATACCTTCGGATCTCTTCTGCTTCATTAGAATCAACTCCCATTTACAAGATATTCATCGATCACAATTAGGAATTTCATGAATAGGTCTTGATTGATATAATTTAACCAAATCAGGGACGCTACAGTGGTTCAATTTACCCCAATTCGTAAAGTTTACTTTTGTTTACAATATCAGCCACCAAAGTTCTTGTTTTTCCTTTAACTCTTTCTCTTTTTTTTTTTCCCAAACGGTATTCTTGTTATACATATATGAACTTGACAATACAAGATTTTAGTTACATAAAGGGACCTTAGCCCTATTATCCTCCTGTATACTCTCTTTGAGCCACAGGGGGAAACTTTGTTTCCAAATTACCTTGGAAACAAGTTTAGATGCAAATTGTGCCATTTTATGAGCACTTCTATTTCCATCTCTATACACAAAAGAAAAAGTACAGTCTTGGAACAGGTCACTCAAATGTCTAATATCCTCTATGATCGTGCCAATTGGTGTTTCACCCAAGCCTGTCTTGCATATTGTCTCAATGGCTGCTTTGCAATCAGTTTGCATTTCAATTCTTCGCCAGCCAGCTTCTCTAGCCATTAGCAGGCCTTGTCGAAGAGCATCTGCCTCTTCCATTTCTGCACCTGCACTGCTAAACTTTCTGATGCCTCTTGCTTGGACAATGTTTCCCTCACAATCTCTTGCAATCATTCCTAATCCAGCTCCTACTGATTTAGTAGGAATCGCAGCATCAGTGTTTATCTTCATTACCCCTGCGTCTGGTGGTCTCCATTGGTGGTTATTCATATGGTGACTTGTTCCTGTCCTGTGCTTTTTGTCATTTTCCACCTGCTCCTCTTGGAACTCCAGCCATTCGTTCCTTGCATTTTCTAGTATGGTCCTGTGCTCTCCACGTTTCCCTTCAAATTGTCGAGCATTCCTTGCCTTCCAAATTTGCCATATGATGTTTGCTGTTAAGGTGATGTGGTCTTCACCTCTTTGTCTGCTCCTTGCCTCTAATATACCTTCCCACCATCTCCAGAAATTTGATCTCCATTGCAATAATCTGTCCCATTGTATTGGGGCCAGCTTCCATATAGGTTCAGCATTATTGCAATAGAAAATCATGTGTTCCACTGTTTCTTCCCCCTCCCCACAGCATTTGCATAATGGCGAGCCTCTTCCTGTTCTTTTGTGTATCAACACATTTACAGGAATGCTGTTGTGTAGGCATCTCCATATGAAATGTTTTATTTTTGGCTTCATCTTTAATCCCCACAAGCTCTTCCACACTTTGTCTTTATGTTGTGCGTAGCTGGTTCTTTCCTCTCCATGACTTTCCTTGTTTCTTTCATTGACCTCTTCCTTTTCTACTGCATATCCCGACTTCACAGTGTAATTTCCTGATTTTGAATATTTCCAATAGACCGCATCCTTTCTATGAAACAGACTTAATGGCACTTGTAATATTTGTGAGGTTTCTTGCTCTGAGAACGTCTCCTCAATCAGTTTCTTATTCCATTCCTTCTCTATCAGCAAGTCTGCCACAGTTTGCAAGTTACAATCTGGATGTTTCTGAGTTGCTATTCTCCCATTTGGTGCTGCCATAATCCACTTATCCCTCCATATGTTGATAGTAGTCCCATCTCCCACTCTCTTCCATATTCCTTTTTGTAACACCAGTCCAGAGCTGTATATACTTTTCCACACCCATGATGCATTCTTCGGAGCTGCCCCATCCCAGTCTGTTAGCGCTATTTTATACTTTGCTCCTAGCACTCTGCTCACTAATAAATCTGGTTGCATCAATATCCTCCAGAGTTGCTTTGCTAACAGAGCACTATTAAAGTGTTCTAGATCTCTAAATCCCAGACCCCCATTTCCCTTCACCTGTGTAATTTTCTCCCAACTCACCCACTGCATCTTCCTATCCCCTTCATTTTGGCCTCTCCAAAATTTTGCCATTTGACCACAGATTTCATTACAAAGTCCTTTAGGCAATCTACAGCATGACATTGTGTAATTTGGTAAAGCCATTACGACTGACTTAAGTAGCACCTCTTTTCCTGCATGGCTGAGTAGATTGTGCTTCCATCCCTGCATTCTGGATTTTGCTTTATCGACAATGTAGGCGAAGACTTGCTTTTTTGATGCTGTTATCACCAAGGGAAGTCCCAAATATTTGCCATTGTTTGCCTCCCTGATGTTGTTCATCTTTGCACATGTCTGTCTCCTATGCTGTCTGCTACAATTTCTGCTAAAGAAAGCAGCAGATTTGTCATAGTTGATGCACTGTCCTGAGGCTAATTCATATTTTGCAAGAATCCTTTGCATGGCTCTAGCTTCCTGTGGGTGCGCTTTACAACAAAATAAAGAGTCATCAGCAAAGAATAAGTGAGATAGCACTGGTCCATTTCTACTCAGTTTGAGGCCAGTAATCTGCCTATCCGCTATAGCCCTTGTCATGAGATTAGACAATCCTTCCGAGCAAAACAAGAAAAGATAGGGGGATAAGGGATCCCCCTGTCTAATACCCCTACTTGGTTTCACATACCCCACCCTTTCCCCATTTATGTTGAAAGAATAGGACACAGAGGACATACAACTCATAATCCATCTAACAAAAATAGGACAGAACCCCATTTTTAACATCATTCTACCCACAAATTTCCATTCCACCCGGTCATAAGCCTTTGCCATGTCCAGCTTTAAGGTCATAAACGCAGTATTACCCTTTCTTTTGCTTTTTAAAAAGTGCATGATTTCATGGGCCAAAATGATGTTGTCAACAATCTGTCTTCCAGGAACGAAGGCAGATTGAGAAGAGCTAATGCACAAAGCGATAACTTTTTTCAGTCTGTTGGCCAAAATTTTTGCTAAGATTCTATAAAGCACATTACAGAGGCTGATAGGCCTATAGTTTGCCAAGTCTATAGGGTTTTCAACCTTTGGAATGAGGGTTATGCTAGTCTCATTTAAGCTCTTTAAAAGGTGGCCATGGCCCAGAAAGCTTTGAATAGCAGACACCACATCTGTTTTAATATCATTCCAGTATCTTTGAAAAAATAAGGGTGTCATACCATCAGGTCCAGGTGCTTTGTTTGGGTGCATGGAGAACACGGCAACTCTCACCTCAGCTTCCTCCACAGGTTGTATCAAAGTCTGGTTTAGTCTGCTAGTAATTGATACAGGCACCCCTTCCAACACTTCTTCCATGTCTCGTGGCTGAGATGTGGTGTAAAGGTCCTCATAGTACCTGCAAATCTCCTGGATGATTTGTTGATTATCTGAGCACCATTCTCCATTTCCTTTCTGCAAACTTGTTATCTGATTCCGTTTCCTTCTTGTCTTCACACAAGCATGAAAATAGGCTGTATTCTTGTCCCCTTCCTTTAGCCATTTGCTCCTTGCCTTTTGAGCCCAGAAAATTTCCTCTGCTTTGTAGGCACTACTCAGCTTTAGTTTCAATTCAGCCATTTTCCTACTTTTCCCTTGAACTGCAGATTCTTTCAGCTCTTGTATCTTCCTCTTAATCTCATTAATCTGTATAGCTGCATTTTGTTTATTCAGTTTATTCCAACTTAGAAGAGCTATTCGACACTCTCTAATTTTCCTAGTAATCTTGAACATTTTTTATCCCACCTGTGGTCTTGCCCAGGCCTGCCTCACTACCCCTTCTGCTTCTTGGCTCTGCGCCCAGACTTGGTCGAATACAAACCTTTTCTTCATTTTCTTTTGAGCAGGTATAGTAGACAGCACCAGCATTGAGTGGTCTGAAGCCTCATTTTCCACATGTTTGCAGGTTGCATTCCCAAAGATTTGGAACCACTCTATGCTACTCAGACATCTATCCAGCCTTTGCTTAATCTCTCCCCCATTCTCCCATTGGTTACACCATGTCCATGGGTTGCCTTCGAAATGTATGTCTACCAGGCTAGCTTTCTGGATAAAGTTTCTGAAACATCTAAAGCTACCCTCACTTCTTTTCCTACCACCCCATTTTTCTTCATTTGATAGAATATCATTGAAATCTCCCAACAGAATCCACTTATTCCCCCACCATTTCATTCTTTCCTCCAGCCCTTCCCATTGCAATCTTCTAGTTGCATCATCCGTACTTGCATAAACTCCAATACACCACCATTCTTCTTTTACTTCCTCATCATAGACCCTCATCTCGATTGAGAATTCTGAAGTATGGATCTGTAGTACTTTTACTTCCTTTTTCCACATCATAGCTAGACCCCCTGCTTTTCCTACTGGTTCTACTACTACATTATGATCAAAACGAATCTGCTTCATGATACCGTCAATGACTCTTTTTTGATTTTTCGTTTCTGATAAAAACACTACCTCTGGAGAGTGGAGGCGTAATACCTCCTTGAGTTGGGGAACTGTCAAGGGGCTCCCAGCACCTCGACAGTTCCACGCCACAACTCTCATTTACACTGTGGAGGCTTTCTTGGGCTTGCCTCCAATGCCCCTAGTTGTATATGCAAAATCTCCCCCAGTTTCATCATTTTTGGTTTCTGCTCGTCTACCTCATCAACCTCCATCATGCTGTCCACCAGATTGTTACCTGCCATTTTCCTCTTACCCCTCATCTTGGGATTTCCCATATCAGTTGTGATATCTGCCAGTGGTTTCCTTGTGACGCTTGGCCTTCTCCTAGCTTGTACCCCTCCCCTGGCATTTCTGTCTTTGCCATGCACCATGTGTGGTTGGTTCTCCTCAACCCCTTGTCCCCCAATTTTGCTCAAATTCCTTTCCTCTTCTCCTTCATCCGTCTCCATTACCTGAGCTATTTCAAGTGCTATTTTGTTTTCATCTTCTTTTTTCTTTTCCTCTGGTGCTACACTCTCCTTGTTCTCCTTCACGTTCCTTCCCTCAAAACTTCCACTGACTTCCTCCTCCCTCACTACTCCCTCATTTTTCCTTAGTTTTTCTTCAACTTCCTTTGATTTATTCACCTCATTCTGCTCCTTACTCTTCTCATCTTTTTTCAAATCAACAACTGTACCCACTTTACTTTTATTCATCCTACCTTCCTGACTTCTTACCCCTACTTCCTCTAACATCCCTCTCTCTTTTTGTTTCTGTGTTTCAACCATAACTAGGGTACTTCCTTCAGACGCTCTACTTGCTCTTAATGGAGAAGCCATGATGTTTCCTGCTCTCATCCAAGCCCCAAATTGTTCTTCTCTCTGGTTATGCTCTCTACCCACCATTGCTGTGCAATTTTTATCTCCATGTCCTATTATTCCGCATTTGTAGCAGAAATCTGGGCACTTTTCGTATCGAAATTCAACCCATATTGGGTTCCCATTAAACTTTATAGTAGTGCCCCTCGCCAGTGGCTGTGATATATCCACTTCTGCTAAAATTTTCATATGTCTCCCCTCCTTTCCCCCTCCTGGTGGAATGATTACTTCCTTTACTGCAGAGAACATTTGTCCAAGTCTAAAACCCACCGCTTTACTCAACCAGTGGATTGGGAGGTTCCACACTTGTATCCACATATGAGATTCATGGAATGCTTCCGTACTCCTCTCTATTCCCGGTGACCATGGCTTAACAACTAGTAGCTGGTTATCAATGACCCATGGTCTCCCATTCAAAGCTTTCTCCTTGTCTTTTTCATCTGCAAAGTTAAACTGGAAGACATTTGGGCCGAGCTCACTGACTTGTAAGTTTCTGGGGTAGCCCCACACATGTGATGCGTAGTTTTTAACCCCTGTAAAATTTGCAACCTTCTCTCCCATGATTCTTCCTACCAAGGTCAGCTTGCATTCCTCGACTCCAGCTAACACATCCTCTGTTTCCAGATCTATTCCTTCCCTCTCTCTGCTGCTAAGATCGAACCTATGGAAAGCCTTTGTAAGATTCTCCGCCATACTGTGGTGCTGTACAATGGTGCCTGTATCAATTTCAGCCGCTTTAATCAGATTTGCCCATTCCTTGGAGGTATCTGAGTTAGAGCCACCTGCATTTACCACAAGAAAACAGAGGATAAAAAACCCGTATGTAAAAACAGTACATGAATCAAAAAAGCCTTGTCCAGACGGTAAACTAGTTTTTTTTTTTTTTTTTCCTTTCTTTTGTAGAAGCACAAAGTGGGGTTGAGCTGCCTTTATGACCCCACAACCGACATATCAAGGCTTTCTGCGCTTAATAAAGAGATAACCGAGTATGGACATGCATCCCCTTTCTGAGACAGCCTCCACTAAAACTAAGAACTGAAAACACGATTTTGGTAATTTGCTAGCAGCATGATAGTATGTACTCTGGATAGCTCTTGCACAAAAGATTGGCGGTTTTTGGTTCGGTGCCTGGGCTTGTTTTTTGAAATTTGGACTGTTTGCTTTGAAATTTGAAAATTTAGTGTGTTTGAGTGTGTGAAACGCTTTTTTGCTCTCACACCGGAGAGAGGGTCTCTACTAGAGAGGGAAAGCTCTCACTTTAGAGAGGGATCCCATTAACTCTTTCTCATTATAGCATTTTTGTAGCATAGAAAAAAGTCTATAGTATAAGAATCAATTTTCAAAAGTAATTATACACGGTGATGGTCCAAAATCTTTGCTCATGTGACTAGCAACTTTTTTCACAATCCAAAACGCGATGAATCAACTACCAGGCATTCCCACTTAGGCTATAATCGAATTGAGAATTTAACAAATATTTTAAAATTAACTTGTTAAATACTCGATTCGAGATCAATTTTCAACGAACTCAAGTTCAATTAAAATTCATTTATAGTTTTAAATTGAATTCAAACTTGTAGATATTCGACTTGTTAAAACTTGATCCGATTCGAATAATTTTTAATTTTTAAAATATTTGTATATTTTATGTAAAATTATATATGCATTATTTTATTATTTAGATATTATATATGTAATAGTGATAATTTAATATTAAAAATTGAAAAATTAAATAAAATTTTCGAGTCTCAAATTGAGCTCGAATTGGGCTCAAATTTGAACTTAAAATTTCAACTCAAGCTCGAACTATGAAAAGTTCAATTACAATTCTCTTTACAAGAGAATGCAAAAGAAAGTTCACATCTTGGGTAAGTGCATATTGAGGAAAGAAAAAAGCCTATTTTACACAACTCTCGTGCCAAAATTTCAAGAAAAGTGCTTAGTAGTCCCTCGATTTGATTAGTAGAAATGAAAAAAAACAAATGTGTATGAAATAATTTCTCACAACTTAGCTGTGAAGTCGAAGCAAATCAGCACTAAATTTCACCCTACTTCCCCACTCCTTAGGAGAACCTAACCCCATTCACTAAATTTATGGCTGTCTTTATGTTTTTTGCCAATTCAGCCGCTGCTCCAACATAAGTTTGGGGTGTTAAATTCAAGAGCATCATCTTTGCATCTCCTGGTATATCCAGGTTCTTAATAAATTCTCTCATGCTCCCTTGGGTCACCGCTCTTCCTCTTGTTACCTCCTTCAGTTTTTCATAAGGCTCTGGGACACCATATCTTCGCATGACCTAAAGACCAAACCAAAAAGATTATCATGTGAGTCGATTCTACAAAAGCAATAAAGTTAACTGAAGACAGTGAAATGAAAACCATCCACAATCTGAAGAAACAGTAAACAGTCAGCCATTCAAAACTGCAGTGAGTTCAAAAGGTACCAAATTAATTGTGAATTAGTCACTTAAATGCTAGAAAAATTCCTCCCCACTGCCACCTTAGACCATTTCTTGTTAGGGGAAAATATCTGGATCACTTCCAAACGATAGGGACTTGTCTCTAGTACTTAATCCAACCCTCTACAGATTATCTGTTTGCCTCCACATCACGGTATCAACCTATTCAACCACCTAGCTAGGCCTTCTCTCTCGAGACCAACCCACATTCACCCCTTACCCATATAAACCTCCCCAATCTTCTTCCTCTATCGAATCTTACAGGTCATCACTTCTTCAGTATTCTAGCTCTATCCATCTTGCCCAAATGAACACCCAGACAATGACTTCCAAACCCAGCACTTCGCATGTAAAAATCAAACTACAAATCAGATTAAACTTAGTGTTTACTCATCTGTGTTAAGCATACCCTGAACCAAGTAAAAGAAGAACTTAAAAAATGAAAGACACTTCCACAAATCCTTCAGGTCTCTATATGTTAGTGAAGAGGGAGTTCCCTGCTTTTCTATTACATGTCGGTGTTCTAGAGGGTGCATAATATTTTGGGCTCGTGTGTCATGAAAGTAAAATTGAACAACTGAGTGCAAGTTCATCATTGGCAGCTTTTAGGAGTGTGCTTTTATCGTCTATGTAAAGAGCTCAGGAATCCTCTTACTAGATAAACTATTGGACTTATTCTGCTCTCAGAAATTACTCAAATTTAGCAGAGAATCCTGTTGCTGTAGAAAGGCAAGTTCTTCCTTCCTCAGAGGGATGGAAGGCAGCTGTCAATGTGTTTTTAGTGTGTTCTACGTAGTTCAGTCTTTTATGTTTATTTATATAAAGAACTAAAATTTTCCTTTCCAAATCTTCCTTAAGTTGTCTTCTTCATTTTCTTCCTTTTGCTTGCACTCTTCCTAGTTTGAAAAACTGCGAGTCAATCAATTATATGTTATAGCTCAAAGCAATTAAAAGAGTTCCTATAAATATTTTTCCTTTCAGGTAGACAATAACCATAGCCATGAAGACAGTACAGGAGTCCCTATTAGTTGACCTCAGGGAAAATGATCTAATTATATAGTTCTTTTTCAAATCTGAAGGTGTTAACAGTTATATAGAACTCATTAAAGATGTCTGAATGTAATAAGAAATTAAATTCGTACTAGAATCTTTCCCGTTAACTCTTTTGCCCATTTAACTTGGGATCTTTCCATCACAGACATTATAAGACTTTGTCAAGTTATATACCAACATCTTGCTAGGAGGAGAAATTATGGGACTAAAACTACACAGTTTTTCTGCCCAGCATGCCAAATAATACCAACATCTCATCAATATGCCAAGTTACTGAGTACCAACTCCTCAAACATGCAACAAAGAAAGTAGACACCAAGTAACTGAAAGCACAAATTCAATATCAATTTATTTAGAAGATATCAAATGAAGATATTCACGCACAGTTTGTATTGGTTCTGCAAGCACCTCCCACGTGTGGTCCAAGTCTTCACTCAGGGAAGCTTCATTGACCTACAATAAAACAAAACCAGCCAAATTAGAAGCAACAAAAATGATGCCCAATTACCAGTTTTGCAAAGTTCTTAATATTTAAATAAAGATAAAACTGCTTTGGTTCTTTCATCTGAGAAAAGAAAAAATAGAAAAAGAAAATATATGGAAAAGAGTACATGGCTTCCTTCTAGAATGGATTCGTCAGGGGAAAAGACACAGTGAATTTGCCACAAGAAGCTATTATTCCAGTATTGTCAGAAATGCATTTCTAGTACAGATGTTAGATGCATTAGAGGCCACCAATTGCCAGCTGAGGTAGCCGACAAAAATCAACAAACTACAACTTTTTAGAATAATAAAAATAAAACTTTTTAGCAGGGTTTGATTGCGAAGGAAGAATGGAAGAAAACAAGGAATAGAGACACTGATAATCAAAGCATCAAACCAAGATGACACATATCCATGGCCTATATCCGATTCTCAAACAACTTTCGCCTTCTGATAAGCCCTAGCTAAAATACTAAAGCAACCCAACATTTTTCAATAAACTATGTTCTACAATTGGCCTGTGAAAGCCACCACAAAGACTACTCTAACTGAAGACCCTAAGAATCTTACCATGCTATTCCCTCTGAACTAGTAATCATGAAAAACCAATTACTGAGAAAACTGATTGAGCAACTTCACAAAGTATAAAGCTTACTAACAACTATTCCCTGTGAATAGATCCCAAGACATCATCTCTTTGACTAGTTATTCCCCCTTCATTTCCTAATCAGCCATACCACACCAATGAAGCAACATGAGCATGAGACTACTAATTCCACACAAGCATCTTTCTTATATACAATACTCAACATTCAATACCCCTCTGGTACTCATATTTCTTGACCATCAATGAGAGAACTATTGTAGAATACCTGAAGCTTCCCAATGCCCATTAATGTATTCCTGTAGGCTAGCAGAGAATGTCCTAAACCTACACCCATGTTTCTCAGAACAGTAGAATCAGTCAAGTCCCTCTGCAAATGACAAGCACAGAAATCAATAAGTAACTTTAAACAGAAAAAAGTGCAACTACAAAAATAAAGCACAAGCCAAAGTAATTACACATACATATCAAGCACAACCTTGGGATCTATCTAAAACAGTGTCTAATCAACTTTGTTTAAATTGAGTAACAACATCCCTAGCCAGGGTAAAAACTTCCAAGTACAATGATGAAATGGATATTTGCATAGAGCTGAAGATGACACAATTGAGAAGGAAAAAATATTGCACATTTACCTGCCAGCGTGAAATAGGTAACTTCATGCTTAAATGGGACAACCCTGCATTAGCCACTCCAAGATTTCCTTCGCTATTTTCAAAATCAATTGGGTTAACCTTGTGAGGCATTGTAGAAGACCCAATCTCACCAGCTTTAGTTATCTGCTCAAAAGCATGTACAAACACCAATCTTTCATCAAGAGACAACATGTATGTAAACATGAAACACGTGTACATATATATAAATGAGAAAAGTGTTCATATAAGAACATAGACAAAAATTGAAAACAAAAGATTTAAAACAACAAAAAACAGCACTGACCTGCTTGAAGTAACCTAAAGAGACATATCCCCAGATGTCTCTATCAAAATCAACTAGAATGTTGTTGAACTGGATTATAGAATGAAAAAGTTTGCCCATGTAGTCATGAGGTTCAATCTGCATTGCAGAATAATTAAATCAAAACCATGAAGTATCGAATAGTATCATTATGTCAAAGACATAAACCATGATACTTATTTTCATGAAATTGTCATCAAACCAGAAGATCATTCATTGGGAACCAGTATTAAAACTTTCAAATGAGGCAAGACCAATTGGTAATTCTAATAGTGAAGTGGCAACTCAAAGCACTGGGTGGCCTAATGCATGACTCAAATACCTCTGAAGAATAAGCTTCTAAATCTGCCAAAACCAAGCCTTAGGATCAAACATGACAAGGATCCCATAATATATTTTAATAAACTAGTCAAGGACAAAAAATAAGGGACAGGAAATGAGAAAATTTGAGCCAGAACATGATTAGTTTAGGAAAAGTACTTGCGGCACATAGGGATTGAAATCAATTCCAAGAGATGTCACAAATTCCTCCGCAACTTGCGGCCAATTGATATCAGGATACGCCACAAGATGTGCATTATAGTTTCCAACAGCACCAGCAAACTTCCCAAGTATTTTAACTTTTGAAATATCCCGCTTTTCCCAACTTAACCTGAATGCGAAAATTGCCATTTCCTTTCCCAAGGTTGTAGGTGAAGCTGGCTGCAAAGAAATGGCAGATGTGAACAATTCATTCGAGTTTTCAGCTGTTTGAAAAGTAAAGAATCAGAAACAGATCCAGCAATAAGTGTCATAAAATATATTGGAGATTCATTGTGCCTTAAAAGGGTAGAATAACTCAGGTTGCATTCCCACGCCCAATCCCCGAACCCCCTCAGGCTCAAAGAAAAAAAAATTAAAATAATAAGAAAGAACAAGTGATTGTTACCTGTCCATGGGTGCGAGAAAGCATAGGAATGTGAGCATTTTCCATAGCCATGTCACTTATGGCTGAAATCACTTCATCCATAGCAGGTAACATCACCATAGAAAGAGCTTCTTTCAGCATAAGTGCATGAGCAAGATTGTTAATGTCTTCAGACGTACAGGCAAAGTGGAAAAACTCGAGCACCTAGACAAGCGACAAGAAAAATACTGAACATATGCAAACCATGCACAGATATTATTTTGGGTTCCATAATTCTTTGGAAACATCATGCAGGGAAATCAAAAGAACTGAGAGTCCTAATGAGGCCATCATGTCATGTCTATAGAATAGAGTAGAAGGAAGGATGACATTTCCATTCAGCTAACATCAAGGTTCCAAACTGACACCTTTCCTATCTCTGGGTGTGACTGGCACCTTTGCTTCAAAAAGTATTCCACTGCCTTAACATCATGGTTAGTCACTTTCTCAATTTTCTTGACTTCCATGGCATCATCCAAGCTAAATCCATCAATCAAGCCTTGCAGATAAGTCTCAGCATCTTTAGAGAAGCTTGGAACCTCAGGAATTTCAGGAACTTGAGAAAGTTTTAACAACCATTTCACCTACAAAAAAAAGGGTTTCTGGCTATGATTTTGTTTGAAATTCATAAAGGCAGAGATGACAGCAAGGCAAAGAAAGAAATAAAGGACATGAAACACTCATGATCATTGGTGAGATGTTAAAGTGTTAAAACTGCTCATCCAAATTCAAAGAATAAGCATGATCAAGTTAGCATGAGAATTAGAGTTGCAAAGTAATTTATTAGATTGGCACAGTAAACTTGGAAGTGTGTACATAGCTCACCTCACCATATTCACACACAATATATATGACTGAAGAGAAAAGGGTCCCCTCTAAGAGATCTCTGCTCGTGAACTGAGACATTTATCCCACCACATAGATAAACCAACACACTTTGCCAACAGCCCTCGTACAGATCTCAAGTTAGGATGGCCAGAATTTCATGTCATGCCACATTTGCAGATACAGGAAGTAAAACTCCTCTGTGGATTGGTAGATGACAATTTATGTTTTGGACACCACTCGACATGATAAAAACCACAAATCGATAATACTATCCAGATCCAGCGCTATCTAACATCATTCCACCATTGCAGTCTCCATCAACATACAGAGTGTAATATAATATGACAAACTAATCTCTCTTTTTCCTTGTTAGAATATTTCGGCTGCATGATCAATAACTGTTTAAGTTTCAAATTCAGATTTCTAGAGAAAATTTGGTACTTTCCTTCCTCATAACAGCATTTTGTGGTAGGAATCACTACTACTCTTAAAATTCCCGAAGTAAAGCTTCAGCAGCCAAATTCAGCATGACTAACAACACAAGGATCAAATTTTAATAATTCCATTTCCTTCCAATCTTACAGAATTGTCAGACAGACTAAAATAAAACTTCCAGCAAAAGCCAAAAAAAGATTCAAAAAAGAAAAATATGATTTCTGTGCTCTGAAGTTCAAAATCAAGATAGTATAGAAAGTAAAGCTCCAAAAAATTTAAAGTAAGTCATGTCATGTATCTGCTAGTCCACCCATTTTGCCCTTTTTCCTCTTACTTTATTTGAAGCCAACACTAATTAGATAAGTTACTTCCAACCAGAATGTGAAATCAGGTGACCAACAATTTTCATTATGCTCTGAAAACTCAAACAGTACATTCCAGATGGTTTGCAGCAAGAATTATCTATAAGTCAGGGAAGCAATTTAGCAATATTACCAGTTAAAGAATTGCAGTATTAGAAACATACCTCAACTAAAACCCTAAAGCGAATTAAACCATATTCACTCATAAAAAAAGCTAGCTCCTTGACCTTAGCCCAATAACGTCCATCAAGAGGACACAGAGCTGTTAAGCTTGAGAGCTTTAAATCATGTGAATCATCAGCAGACATCTTCCTTCCCTATAAAAAAAATTCACAAAAACCCAATAAAATTTCACTAACGAAACCCCATAATAAGAACACAAAAATTTATTTGAAAAAAAAAATTCCAAGTTCCACCTGCCCTTTTTAAAAAAAAACACACACACAAAAGAACTGTAATTGCAACAAGGAAGAAGTTAAATAAACATGATGTTATCAAAGTTTCATCAAATTAGAAAAGAAAAAAAAGTAGCCATTACTTTTTCTACAGCTTTGGTACTGCTCTCTTTTGCAGCAGCTTTGCAGCAGCAGTTTTTGAGTGTGTGAAATGAAGCATTTGAGAGGTGGGGAGGACGGTGATGGTAGGGAAAATGGAGGTTTAAGGTTTGATAATTGCAGATTGGATTGCAATACGGCACTGCTTGGCAATGAATACGAGATACCACCCTAAAACTAGCCTCCACTTCCATCGGGCCAGACTTCTTCCCTGAATGAAATGACTAAGGGGATGCTTGGTTGAAGCTTCAGAATCGTAATTGTAATTGGAATTATCCTAGGTGAGTTGCCCTCACGCAACGCATGAGGCTGCCCTGATCTTGATGCTATGCTGCAATGTAGTAGCACAAAGACGATAAGATGATAATTTTCAGGCTTGCCCAGAAATGTCCAATTATTCAAATTGGGATATTAAATATAAAAGTTACATAAAGGTGCACCAAAATCTTTGCAATTATTTTTTGCAATTTTATTAAGCAATGAAGAGAAGCCACAATTTCAACCAGGTTGCTAAAGGACAGAGTCATTTTTGTTTTGCTGACTAATTGGACAGCAATGGCAATGTCATTAGTTTGAAACTAATACATCACCGCATAATGCTGCCTTACATTGTCTATGTACACCAAAAATGTGTTGCTCATGAACAAATTCAACAGGAATTTATAAACAACACTAAAATATGTTGGGCCAGAAATCCATATAATTGTAAAATATAGGAATGGCTGCAGAATAGCAAGAGATATAGGACTCAAAACGATAAGGATTGGAGAATTGTATGTGCTTTCTTGTCTATGATAAGATAAACAAGCCATTATCTCATACTTAGAATCTTCTCAACACAACATATGCCATTTAATTTTTGTACCAGCAACTCTTAGCATCATAGAAAATAAACATAAAATCTTATAGACTAAAAAGAGAGAGGGAAGAACACCCCAAAACAAAAAACTAAGTAAGATTAATTAAATAACAAAAAGTTAATTGAGATTAAGCATTACAGACTCAGATTGTTCGCAATCTAAGCACAATAATAGTAGAAAGGTCCACAAGTGCAATAGCATGGCAGTTCCATTTTTTTTTTTCAATCCAACCAAATCAAACTAACTTTCACTAAATATGATAACTCAAGCCAATCCCCTGGGAACAAAATCAACAAAAAATGTAATGAAAGAACCATACTCTAGCAAAAGAAAAAGGACAAGCAAGATTTATGTAAAGACATGAGCAAAGGACATCAATTATACCTGTTTATTTTGTGACAAAACGGTGTCTTCAGAGTTCAAACTATTGTTTTATCAAATGGAATAAAAAAGTAAAGCTCACTACATTGACAAAATATACATCCAGTCTAACATGAAAACTTCATGAAGAAATGTCATTGAAGTTGGCAATATCAAACTACATCCCCTAATAAACAACTAAAAAGTTGTGAAATTTGCTTGATTGATGGCTTGATTGATGTTCTTTAAGGATCATCATCATCACAAATACAAGCTTAAAAAATAGCTTCATTACCAGTGGCACTGGTAACTAACCAGGTTGGCATTCCCAACCGAAATAAATTTCAACAAAAGACAAACTACAAATTGCCTAAGAAAACTAATTAGTTTATTTTCCTTGCCAATATTGAGTTCATAAACAAAAGAAAAGCAAATCTTGCAACCCATCAATAAGATTGACAAATAACCAAAATCTAAAAAACAAGGCTAACATCTATAGACAAAGGGAATGAGCAAAACTACAAGTTGAACAGCAAATGTACAACGAATAATATGGCAGAGTTGAATTCTGGAAAGAGTAAATTGAACTTTAGGTCCTGGCAGTGTATGATTCCCAAAAGAAAAACTCGAAACAGTAAAAATGGAATAAGTAAAGCAAGAAAGTAAAAGAAAATAAATTTGGATCTAAAGGAAATAGGATGCCATCACAAATTTTCATCTTCACTTTTCTAAAGACTAATAACAGGGTTAAGAGAGCAGAAAGCTACAGTAACTGCAGGTGGAGAAATCTGTTCACACACAAAAAAGGGCATTAAAACATACCGTCATGGCTTAATGAAGAAAAGTAACCTCTTTTATTTTTTCTTCCTTCATCTAACAAAGACTTAGAATAAACAACACTGGCAAGAGCAAATTTATTAGGAAAAAAAGGAAAACGAAACCTTGGATCTGCACTAAACAAATTAACATTTTTTTTGTTCAAAAAAAAAGCCCCTAAATAAAATTCACCTTGAGAAAACAACTTCTACAATCCTTTTCTACTATGGTGCAAATCTTAATATCTCAACCTGTAACAAACATTTGGAATTTAGTAGAAAATAAAGATAGTTATAATTCTTATGTTACACCATGAAATCTGGCATAGCATATGTAAGATCACAAAAGGAAGTAAAACAATAGGAACGAAGCACTAAGCACCTGAATGTTTTTTCAAAGTTTTACATCTAGATCACACTCAATGTAATTAGTCATCTCTACAGAAGGAAATTGAACCTGAGAAAGTACCTTAAAGTAAAAGCCTTTAACACTTACTAAGTCATTCAAGCCAAGTGTGTTTCTCATTCAGGTTTTAACTTCCTAAGCTTGTCCTGCATGACAGTACCATGTGCTTTGAATGAAAGTCTTATGTACTTTATTCAGTAATGGACAAAGTCAAAAGGAACATGTTGGGCTTCCAGTGGGTCCAAATAAAGAAATTGAGGTAATTAGGTATGAGCCCCTTGATTACTAACTCATACTATTAGCCAGATAGCATTTTGAATATCCTATGTTCTTTTTCGATGAATCTATTTACTGGAAAGAGTTCATCTTTTTTTTTTCAGATAAACCCTAATAAATTCATCCTCTTCATACAAAAGCAATTGCAAGACAAAAAGAAAAAATTCAAAGGATTTGAGAGTTGAGATAAAGAAATCAAAAGAACAACATTATTATCAGCCAAAAAAAGGAAAAATTAAAAAAAAAATTCAAAAGAATGTATCCCTGGAGAACAGAAAATAATGATGTTGTCATCTTTCTTCGTGCAAAGGCAATAACATAAAAATGCAAAATCAGATAAACAAAAAATCGGTGACACAAAAATACTTTCTTGAGATGCAAAAGATTTAACGAACAAAGGTCTTATTAATTGAAAAAAAAAAAAAAAAGAAACCATGGGTCATTAAATCTAATAAACATAATCCACCAGTTGAAGGATGAGGGATAAATCACAAAAGGGACCATAACTCTCAACTTCGGGCTAAATCTACCTCAATAATACCTCAAACATAAGCCAAATATTCAAAAAAAAAGAAAGCACAAAACGAACTTATTAGCTTGGCATTGAAATGTACCAAAACACAATTAAGTACAAGAGAGAGCAACAGACCTTCTCTAATTTATACAGAAAGATCAGCACTGAGAATTGTGAGGATGGCAATTCTAAAGGACATGAAAATCAGGATTGTCGTCCAATACCCTCTCCTGCAACAAAAATTGAAAAAAAAACTGTTTATCATTTAAAATCAAAACATTTGAAGATGAGGGCGTAAAAAATATTCAAAATAAGACTCACCTGAATAAAATTTCTACAAGCTCCAAAAACCTATCACTGTTCTTTAATAATCAACAGAAACTTAATCATTTTCTCATAATCAACAGAAACTTAATCGACAGAGATATCTACTAATTATTAGCATACACGCACATCCATTTGACTAAGATATTTTTCTAAATAAAGTGTAACAGCTTACCTGTCCAAAGCTGAACTATGCTAAAAGTCCAAGGCTTAGACCGACTGGTACTAAACGAACCATTACCCCTATAAAATTCAACCCGAAAGTGAACAACAATAAATAGGAGGAAAAATAAATTGTTCATATGCAAAACGGAAACAAATGAGAAAAAAAGAAGGTTATAAAATGTTACACAAAAATAATCAAATAATCACCAAGTTTTTAGCCAAAGACATTGTGCTAAAATTTGAACAACCCATGAATCCAAAACAACCAAAAAATACACCAAGCAATTTTCCCATACAGAATGGAAAATCACATAAACTTGTATAGGTGCTGTAGATGGCCAGGAAAAAAAGGACAAATAAGTAACATGAGAACTATTAAAAATGCGTGCAAAAAATAAAAAATAATAGTGAAAAACCCGATATCTGGAAGACTGAAACTCAAAGAAGCAAAATCACATACAATTTTTCTTGGTAATGATCTTCTCTTGACAGCCTCTGTCTCCTAAGAAAGCATAGATAGAAAATCTGGCATAGTACATGTGAAATTTTAGATGGTAACCAAGAGCAAACGTTGAGGAAAAAAATCAAGAAATATTGAAAGGAAATAAAACTAAGAGGCAATAAAGAACGTGAAGTCTAGAGTTAGATTCTTCAAACTTCCTTGTTTTTGGATTTAATTCTTTCAACCGTACTCTTTGTTCGGGAGAGCGAGAAGGGATCGGCCAGAGAGGCAGACGGCGGCTCTCTGGGATTTGGAGGAGGGGATGTCGTGATAGGGGCTGTGCGTGTGTGGGGGGTAATTTTGCCAATTCAAATAACTAAAACTACTAAATCAAGAAAACCAAAAAGGTTAATTTTTTGGTGTTTAGCTGATAAGAGTACTAATTTGCTATTCCGGGTACAAAATGCTGTACTTATGGTGCATTTACTGTTTTATCTCGTGCACAGCTGATTTGCCATTAGGGGTGGCAATGGGGCGGGGGTGGGGCAGGGGATCCTTCCCCCGTCCCCCGCCCCATTGTCAAATAACTCCCCCCATCCCCCGGCCCCGCCCTGTTTCCCCCGCGGTCCCCCGCTAGAAGAAAGTGCCATCAACAAAAAAAGGAAACCACTGGTTCAGTGAAATGCCTCTGAGCCTTTTCTCGTTTGGCAGCGAAATTTGGCAGTGAAATGCAAGCAGAAAATTAACGGAAAATCTGAGAAAGAGCGGCAAGAGATAAGAAAAAATATCCCACTACACCACAGCCCACAGGAATAATGATGTAAGAAAAACTATAATGTATCCTCGCGCAAAAGAAGTCGACAGGAAAATCAGTGCTTTCCACAGAAATGCTCTTCTAACTTGCTACTAGACCAGAAATTCAGTTCACTTGCGATACCCAACCCTCCCATCCAACCCACACAATCATGCGCAAGCTGCTGCAACTATTACGATCAGTAAGCAAGAAATATTAGCATTACAAACAAAAGACCTACAACACCTAGTCGTCACAGCAGCTAGCCACAGGCAAATGAAATGCGATAACCCCAATAATTCAAGTTAATTAGCCAGCCCAAAAGCTTTGATTTAACGAATATTGATTGGAAACTCAAAAACCTAGAACCAGAAACAGAGACAGACCCGTTCGCTCCTAATTATCAAACAATTTAAGCGCACAAGGAAAACAAAGACGAAGATATCAGCAAGAAAAAGATGAAGATTTACCTCCGATCACTTGCCGGCCAAATTCATCCTCGCTCGATCTGGGATTCTGGGTTGGGTAAAATTTTAGGAGGATTTAGACAGAGAGGATGGGTTTAGTTGAGTAGTGATTACAACTGAGGGGAATGGGAGGCGACAGCGGTGGCTGCGAAGGAGGGAACGAAACCGGTGAAAACGAGGGAGCACCTGTGGTAAATTTCATCGGTTAATCACAGAAAGGTTATAAGTTCCTCGCAAAATCATTGGTCGAGACAAACAAAATGTGCGTTGAACGGCAGTCAAAGGCAGACGAACAAAGGTGCGGCAGATGACCAGCTTTGGCCTTTGTAAATTGTAAGTGAGCCTTTGTAAATTGTAAGTGGAGGTGTAGGTTTAGGAAACTTAGGTTTGTTTGGACAACAAATTATTTGGTCAAATATATTTGCTTACATCATCATTACAATTTCCAATACACCTTTTTATTTTTTCAATTACCTTTTTATCTTACATACATCACATCACAAAAAGTGTTACAGTAAAAATATCTCAAATAATTTACAATCCAAACAAAATGTAGGATTGTTTTATATATATATATATATATATATATTATGCAGGGACAGCGCAGTGTATGTTGCCCCATCCCCTGTCCCGTTTTAAGACGGGAGGAAATATTTTGCTCCCGCTCCCGCTCCCGCTCCCGCCCCCGCTCTGCCCATTCCCGCCTCATTTCTATTCTAGTGGGTGCTCGTCTCTATTGCCATCCCTATTTGTTATAGTACAAAAAAATAGCTACATATTTTGTATTTACAAATAATTAAACTACTAAATAGAGATTTTTTTAAAAAAATATAGTGCATTCCTTTTTAACTGAGGGCGCAACTTTGCTAGTATTTGGCAATACAAAATTGTTTATAATCTATGTATATGCTTTTATCAAGTAAAAAAAAGGTCTAAATATGTTATAAACTTTATTTTTTAGAGCAATTAGTTATGATAAAAGCTTCCAATTAAAACGATGTCTTAATTTTATGAGTTTCAATACCTAAGCTAGGGATGACAAGTTTTTTCAATCAGCGTAATACATTCTCTATTTGAATAACATTACAATTTTGCTTTTGAGATTGCAAAAGTAGAGGCCAAAGTTTTACAATTTGTCAGGAAAACTTGTTCTTGACAATACATTTACTTTTATCAAGTAAAATTTGTTAGAACATTTTCCTTTTCATACAATTGCTTGGTGCAAAATATTTTTGAATGGTAAAAGATTGAGTAGGTTTGCAAATTTGAATACTCAAATTAATTTATCCAAAAAATAAGTAATTATTTTTTCAACTCATAATTTCTTGGTCATAGAGAGTCACTATACAACTGTTCCCTAATACAAAATGGCATGCTAACAGTCACTTACTTTTATTTAATAAAAGTGGTCCAAATTTTTATTTTCATTTTCAAACAAATTCTTAGCAAAAAAAAAAAGAAAGAAAGAAGTTCTTAAATAGAGAAATATACACTAATTAGCAGGTACAGATAATTGAAGGTATTAAATTGTGAAAGAAAAGTTATTTTCTTTAGGATAAGAAAAGTTATTTTCTTTAGTTGAGTGCATTCCATTTTTGGTGGTGCTATAATTTTTTGGATTAATCTTCTATGTAGTAAAGGTGTATGCATTGTCAAACTAGATGCATGATAACTAATTTAATTTTGAATTTGAAATCCAAATTTTTCATGTGTCATGCATCCAACTATATTAGTGTATACATGATTAGTGTATATAGTATTGTAATTTTTTTACTATCGGTAGTGAAAATGGATTATTGCCAATATATTTCTTTTTTTATCAAGTAAAATTCTTGGAGCGCATCAAAATTTCATTACTATGTGAATGGTTCGCTAAAAAGCCTTTCAAATAGCTATAGATACAAATAAAAAATTGTTAAATCAAGAAATAATATTACTTTTTTCTGTAATATATTCCTTAAAAATGAAAATAAAATTAAGTAAATAGTCTGAACTGTTCTAATTTTTATTTTTTATGCAATTGGTTAGTTTAAAAAATCTCAAGTAGCCAAAGATACAATAATTTGGGGTGTGCAAATAAACTTTTAAATAGACTGAGGAAAAGGTTGTTTCCCCCCTATTGAGTGCATTCCTTTCTAATAAAAGAATAACTTTGCAATTCAGCAACACAAAAATAGCTTCCAGTTAGTATATTTACTTTTGTCAAGTAAATATGATTTAAACGATTCTAATCTTTATTTTCATACAATTTGTAGTGGACACGGCTTCTAATTAAAATGATATACTAATTTTATGGGTACAAAAAATCACATTGTGAAATTGACGAATGAAAAGTTATTTATATAGTGCACAGTTGTAGTGCATCCCTTATTTGAAAAACAATACAATTTTGCTATTCAATATGGGAAAAAGACTTCATATTCAAACATTGACTTTTATCAATCTTTATCAAGTAAACATTACCCAAATCATTTTAATTTTTTTTATTGTACAATAATTAGTGACAGATAAAAGTAATTTTGTGAGTACGCATGATTGAAACTGTTGAAACCACTCCGATGATTAGAGGAGAGCTCTTAGAATTCTTTTCGCTGCCGGATTCAAGGTTTGAAAAAAAATTAGTACATATAATTGAACGGCTGACAAGAAAGAAAGATCCATTGTTTAATGAGGCCATATGTTGCAATTAGGCAATAAAACTTTTTCTTACATCCATTGGGATGTGGGACGGGTGCGAGCAAGCTTTAGGATGAGGTAGAATTTAGATTGGAAATCATGGAGTTCCAAAGTTTCCACCTGATTGTTATGGTTTGCTTCCTCTTGACCAAAGTTCCACAAAAAAAAAGGCTTTTTTCACTTGTTTGTTGGGAAACTTACGAAACAAATAAAAATAAAAATCCCTAATTATGGAGATTGAGGGAATTAATTACATAATAATACAGAAGAATAATAAGAATCCAATAATAATAACTAATTAATATCTCAAACCATAAAGAAATTTCAAGAATTATTTGTATAACCTTCTCATCTACTACTCAAAATACCCTCCAACTATGTGATATAGTCCTATTTATCACTAATTTTGACTTTTAATTAGGAAATAACCTAATGAATCACCAATTAAGAAAATTATACAAATTTGACTCAAATAAAAGCTTTAGGGATTAAATAGGAATATGGTGTACTTTTTCCGCCCAAAGTTGTAATAATGCATGAAAGTTTTAAACCTTGTTTGATAATCTAATTCAACATTTAAAATTTTCATATTTTAATATGTTCAATCGCATTTAATAACAAAAAAAAAGAACATCTAAATTAATTAAGTAGTATTGAATTTTTTAGGCAAAACTTGCTCCAAAATATAAGTTACTTAACGTAATATAGACTCAAATTAAATATATCAAATTTAGTACTTAACAATTTAATAACAGTTTAAGTTATTCAAATTTTAATATTTTTAGAGGTATTGAATAACAAAAAATAAAACATCTAAATTAAATGAGTAACATTGAATTTTTTTGGCACAATTTACGTCAAAAAATAATTAATGAACTATTCATTTATCAATAACTTAATATGCATTAACTCAAATATATCAAATTTAAAACTTAATGATTGAATAACTTAAAATATTGGGAAAGAATTTAGATTTCAAACTTTTAAACTTGTCAATTACCCTTACACTCTTCTCCAAATCCTTTAATCCACTCGTAACCAAGAGGCGAAATCCAACACTCAACAAATACATCGCCATGCATCACTACCAAATTTAATTATTTACGCAAACACATTTAGTAATGCGAGGCAATGGTAGATTTTATTCAAATTTAATATCTCAAACAAGAGGAATCTATTTTCTAGAGTTTTTGTAAAAAATTTCGTCAAGCTTTTGTAAAAGAATGTACTGTAGTGATTTGATGTACGTGAGATAAAGATGATTGAAAAATTTATTCATAAAAAACATTAAAAATTTTTTTTTTTAGAGAAAATTAGCTTTCCAAACAAGGTAGACTCTCTGACTTTGAGGCCAAAGTCCTCCATTGCATATATTTGGACATTCCTAGCAAAACACATTGCCTGATCCCTGCAAATCATACATATAAAGCTGACATTGATAGCAATTAGCATCGGAGTAAATTTAATTTTGTCCATCAAACCTAGGATTAATGTCTCCAATACTCGTACTAAAGATTCTTCTACATTTAGCAGAGCTAAATAACTCTAAATGATGATTAGGACATATATGCTGGAGGTATGCCTACTTTTAAATTTGTTTTTTCCTACTTTTAAACTTCTAATTCTTGCGAGAATTTGAACCTAAGATTTCTAATTCTTGAGATCTCAACCTTAACCACGAGACCATAGCCACCTCCGTGCTCTGCTCGTAGGTATGCCTAATGGTAATAGTTCATCATCTTAAGAGTGTTTGCGTAAGTGTAGCTTGAAAATGACACAAAAAGCTTCCAAATCCTGCATTGGCAATTAAGATGAGACAAATGAGAATACACGAAAGATTATTGAAGCCAGTTAGAGGGAAAAAAAGAATAACATTAAATGTAAATATACCCAAAAAAAATATCTTCTAAGGAAAATCATGTAAGATCTTGCAAGGAAAAAAAGATATTAATCTGTTCTACCTCCAATTAGATGTGAACTAGTTTATTTGGACCTCACGCGTTGCATGACGGTGCCCAGAAAGAGTATAATCCATGCAAGTATACATGGTCAAAAACTGTAATAATTCTCCAGGCATTCTCATCAAATTCTTTGAACACACAGATATGGTATCTTGTCTCAAGAAACTACCCAAAACTCCAGCATTTGTTCATGCCGTCAACATATAAACGTCAGATTTCAAACTCCAGCATTTCTTTTAGTGCATTAAAAGCATAAATGCACCATTGTCACTTCATGTATTGCCACACCGACTGATCTTGAAGATGACATGCTACAAACGATTGCAGTTGGTGCACAGGTAAAATCAGTATCAATACATGCTGGCACATGTACGGGCTTGTAGCATAGATGGAAGCAAATTGGGGTCATAAAGGAGCAAAACACAAACTTCAACAAATTTTATTCACAAAAAGTCACTTTAGAGAATTATAATTACATACTTCGAGTAATTGATAAATGACATTTTGAACATGCATCACATATGTGGAGCACATGTATTACCAGTCACTTCATTATTTAATCCACAAATATCATATTGATCATGTTCATTATCTTCGCAACTATTAAGCATTCCTGAAACTACATTCCTTTGAGCTTCAACGGTGACAAGAGACCCTAAGGTAGGGGGTGAGACCACCCAACTAATAGCTTTCCAATCAAGCCTTTTAAAACAATTAGCATGTAGTAAGTGGTGTTATCAAACAACAGAAACATAGAGTATAAGGAAAATTTATCCTTTGACTTGAACTAAGTCATGCAAAATGACTATTACGTAAGAGGTTCAGTCCCTTGGAAGATGGGGAATGATGCAATCCTTTTAAGGAAAACTGGTTAAGAATGATAGTATATACCTGCAAAATTTCAAGCTACTATGCAGTTTCTTTTGATAGTTTGGCAAGTTCCATCCTAAATTTCGACTAATAAGAAAGCACTAAATGTGGGAGAAAGAGAAACAGCAAATAAACTGCAGAATGCAAATGAAATGCTGAAAACAGAGACAAAATTTCAAGTTTACCAAAATGCAATGGAAGAACTTCTTGGACTCATCGTTATGTCTGAAGGCCTCAAAAGCAGAAATCCAGCAAAAGATTAAAAACATATTTGGCTCTAAGGACACAAAATACTTGAACCCAACCAACCAAATAAGGCAGGCAAAGTAAAGAAGAAAGCAGCTTCCAAGGGTGGATAAAAATTTGACCGAAAATAATTAAGAACCTGACATAAGCATTATCTTCCAGGTTCAAATTTAGAGCATATAAACGATCAAAAATTTGTAATAAAAACTAATCCAAAAATCCAAAACAATAGGTACTTGAAAATAGTGTGTGCTGTGAAAACAAATACGCATTGGGGAATTGCCCCAAAATCACCCCAATGGCCTTATCTTCCCTACTATCAGTATTAGAGCAGTAATTGGACCCAGCAATAAATCAGAAATATACATGCAAAGAATGCTAGAAGAATCCAATGCGCATCTAAGAGCAGAAGAACAACTGGAAAAGCCTGAAACCTGGTATAATTTAAATGCCATAACAAAAGGATAAACATAAATGAATCAATTAGAAAGAAAAAAGAGTTTTGCCAGAGGTGAGAAAACACAAACTTGGCCATCTCACATTCAATACGATTCTGAGCTTGAAGAACATGGAGATTTCAATGCTTCTTTATCTCCTGAAGCTTTATTCTTCTGTCAAAGCACTCATATGCACATTTGAAATAAGCTTGTTGCAATATCAAATACCCACAATTTGAACCATTTATAATCTCAATTACTTTAAGAACAATGAAGGAAAAAAGGGGGTAAAAAGAAACGAGTGCCAAAGAAGATGATTTGAAAGCTTCGAAAAGATTTTGGACAGAAGAGAGTTGGGACTAAGCAGCGGAGGAGTCAAATGGAGGGAAGACGGAACATGTATTTTGGAGGGTATTGGAATTTCTGTTTGACAATTGAAACATCTTGGGAGTATTGAGCTTTGTACACACCGATTGCTATCCATGTGGAGAGTCAAGCTTTTAATCGAATTGCCTCTAAATTTTCTGCATAATTCGGTTGGTTTTAGATTTCATAGATGATGGAGAAGTTCTTGGACTTATTTACGATAGGGTTGGAACAGAAGATGGAGAAACCAATCACACTGATGGATCTCAATCTAGCATCCAACTGTAGCATTATGAAAAGACGCAATAGCGAAGCCTACAAGCTCACATCAATAACTAGTTAAAAGGTAAAACTGGGAGATAAGGGTTAGCTAGTAAAATCACATTGCCACATCACCTACCAGCCGCACATCCCAACTCAGTCCTAGCTCCAACAAATCAAATGTTCACCTGATATTCCATATTTAGCCACCTAGTCCAGGTGTCCATAGGGGACCATGACTACTGTTCATAAGCCAACTCTCCTTTTTATTCCTTTTAGGATATAGTAGCACGCATACCATATCCATTGGTCGAGCCATTGCAGCAAAGACTGCATTTCTCTGTTTAGACATTGCCTGGCGAATAAAATGGACAGCCAAATATCTACTGGTCAACTGTGTTTGCGCAATATGTTGTTACTGACCTGGGTATTACAACAACAAAACCCATGATTTAAGGTTGTAGAAGCTATAGAAAATGAAACTAAAATAAAACGCCCCGTCGCTTCCTTAGGACAAATCTTAAGAGGAAAGTGAGAAACAGGAAGGCATTTACAACAAAAGGTCTAATAACAGATGGAGGACCTTGACAGACGCATGGTCAAATGCACAAGATGCTAAGATCACCAGTGTCCTGTTCAACTGGTGAGAATGAAAATAGCTGAATAGCTACAACTTGTATGTATGTTCATATGTTCCAAGTAACAAATAAAACACTTCCACACAGAAAATAAAAATATAGATTCTGCTGCCCAGCCACCACCAGCAAATCTAAACCTAATGACAGACTACTCCCAAATCCCATTCATCCCTAAGTCTCACACTCTATTTTCAAACTGCACCTCCCAGAAGCTAAGCATTAACAATGCAATAAAATCAGAAGAAAATGCATATGATCTAAGGTTCCAAGGGAAGCACACGTAAAAGATCAGACCAAGAGATAAAACCAACATCAATCCAAAATCATAGCAGGGAAAAAGAAGTGAAAGGGTGACTGTCTAGTGGATGGAAACAATTGTGATTGTGCATGGGAAGAAAAAGGAGGAATCAGGGAGGGCCAAGAGGCAACACTTCCACACAGAAAATAAAAATATAGATTCTGCTGCCCAGCCACCACCAGCAAATCTAAACCTAATGACAGACTACTCCCAAATCCCATTCATCCCTAAGTCTCACACTCTATTTTCAAACTGCACCTCCCAGAAGCTAAGCATTAACAATGCAATAAAATCAGAAGAAAATGCATATGATCTAAGGTTCCAAGGGAAGCACACGTAAAAGATCAGACCAAGAGATAAAACCAACATCAATCCAAAATCATAGCAGGGAAAAAGAAGTGAAAGGGTGACTGTCTAGTGGATGGAAACAATTGTGATTGTGCATGGGAAGAAAAAGGAGGAATCAGGGAGGGCCAAGAGGCAGGGCTGAAGGACATAGGGGAAAATAATAAATAGAAACATTTTGCAAGATGAGGTTTCCTGAAGGAAGTTAAGAGAGGAGGAGCAAAAATTCTTTCAAAATTGCATGTCATAATAACATACTTAACTACAAGACTAGGTCACTCTACTGTGACAAACAAGGCCTCTGATTCTATTCGCTATTCTTGGTACAACTAAGTCGTTGTTGGAGCAGCTCATGAATAATTTAACAACCATCAAAGAAATAAATTCTCCGCTACCACAAGAAAGATATTGTAACTTACAAGCTCCCAGGCTTCAACTTGCTGGGAAGAATTTTGCAAAAGCTTTCTGTTATAAAAAACCAAAATTCAGACTTCGTAATCAACAAATACATGGTTCTTATCTCCCAGAGAAAAACAGTGATTACATTACTGTGATTATGGTAATAGGACAAATAAGTCACGAGCTACTTAGCACTCCCTGATGTTGATCACAGTGATTACAATGACCAGAAACACCATAATTGTCAAAAGTTATTATCTGAGAAGCCAAAAGGAGAGTGAAATGAGTATTAATCTCTAGATAACTTAGAATTAACCATTCACATTACCAGGTACACTGGGGCACTCCTCAGCATGACAACGGATCATGCCACAAAATTTCACTAAGTAGTAAACAAGCTAGAAGTTAAGAAGTTGGCCAATAAAATAGATGAAAGCTTACCACATCAATGGCATTAGAATCAACTTCCTCCTTAATAATCGTTTCCAATAAGTTACAGTTCCAGACCTTGTGAAAACCATCCTACATGCAGAAGCCAATTCTATTAAATCTTTGGCATAATATGTCACAAGGAAAACAATAGACCAATATCAAATCCTCTAAAGATACTTCAGACAAGTACTTGCAGATCTGGGTGGTCCACAACCTTCACTTATGGGATGGCACCTGCAATGCATAAAATACTTCCAATCAGTTAGAAGACCAAAGCCCAAGTAAAATATCAACCATGGAACTGTACATCTAGATAGTATGTAGAATGCTAACATTAATCTGGTGACAATAGAAATCTGACATAGTACTACAGACCCCAAAAATAAAGTGGCTGGTATGGATGTAAGAGATCCCTAGTCTGGCCACCTAGCTACATACTGAGGCCAAAGTAATAGGATTTCCAATTCAACATCAAAATACCTTCAAGACAGCAGATGCTCGGTATAGCTCTTCTTTCTTGATGTTCCCAAAACCGTCTGCATTACCTACAAAAGGGACAACTTTTGAAACCTTTATATTGGAAAAACCAACTGCTGATGACAGTGTCAAGACTACTGAACTTCCAAGGCCATCTTATACAGAAGACTTGTTACCACATTAAAATAACTTCAAAATGGACTCAGACTACAGCCAATGTAATTAGAAAAATCATACAATTAGAAACATATACCCATCCCCATTATCAAGGAGACAAATCAATTAAAAATTTCTGCATCTGCAAGCTGCAACCTTTTGCACTGCAAAGCAATTGCCTGGTTCAGGACACGACCAGAAAATCATTCCCCATGTAGTAAGATTACACATCTAGTCAAATCAGAACTTTGTCTTTGCTAGTACACTCAGCCTTGTTTATCATTATATGCCTAGCCAGTTTAACCACCCTAACTGAAACATGAGCCATGGCAGAGGAGACAAAGGAAGTTTCTTGGCTCAATTAAATGTCCTAGCTATATAAGCAGCTAGGAAGTTACAAGTCTGTAGTAGTGCATTACCAGTTGACAAGCACAGAATATACACATCATGGCCCCTTGAAGTCAGGTAATTGATTTGTCGGCGAAAAGAACCTGCATAGATATTAAGTACTGTTACAAGCATATAGTAAACCCGCATTCTTGTGATTCTTAATATTTGAATAAAAAAGAAAGGAAACTATTCTATAAATTATACAAAGTATTAAACATTTGCTTTAAAAAAATTCCCTTGCAGTATTGCATTCCTTATTTAGGGAATGTTGCCAGCGTATAACCTAAACAAATTTTATACATGAGATCAAAGTCAGCCAATGCTCAGAATGTTCTCTACCATAAATTTATTCAGTGTAACGATTCAATCTCTATCATGTATCCAACAAACCATTTTCAACAAAGCACAAGTTTTTGGAAAGGAATAGCACTTTAAAATCTAGAGCATGCTACACAAATCCTATCCAACACAAGCTTGTAGTCCAAATAAAATAATTTCAGTGAAAAGTACAGCACAAGAATTTTGTTTCTCAACCTCACATTGTCTCGTCATCAGGGTGTGCAATAACCAACAAGACATTTTTCCTCGAAGGCACCCTAGAACCTAAAATTGCAAAAACCAAAACCAAGTATTAAAAGCTCACTCACTCCTCAAATACACAATAACTCAATGACACAGACAAACTATTTGTCTATGCTGAGAACCAACTCTTTACAGATTAAAAAGTGATCTTACTTCCATTATCATTCAGAAAGGTGGTCTTGGAATTTAAGGACGAACCCAAGTGTATTTTTGCCTAAAGAAACTGCCCAGAGTAATATCAACAAGCCAAAAATCGCCAGCCACACCATCTAGCAATTCTCCCAAGACAATGCAATTTCACCAAAAGGAGACTAAAAATGCCCAAAATTTCTAGTAGGAAAAGAGGTGGTCATTCTAAATATTCAGTCAAAATCAGCAATGCAGCTATCTGGTGTTTTTCATCTTAAATATATACCTAATTGGTAAAACCAAAAAATGGCATAAAACTGAAGATCGTTTGTCTGCCTTGGAGGTTGAGCGGGCCCCAAGTATTGGCTTTTTTGAATAGTGAAATTAAGTAGGGAAAGTATCTGAACGCAACTGTGCAATAAATGTAACTGTATGAATGAAAAATTTGTTGCATTAACACTGGTCAGAAAAATCCGAACAAAAAATGTAATATTTTCTTTTCTGTAAAACCACATTATATAATTAATTTGTTCTCTCTTTACTTTCCCTTATGCCCATTAAATAATAAAGAACCCAAGAAAGAAAAAAGAAAAGGAAAACTATTCAAAAATCACGCTACCTTTGCAAATAGTATACTAATTTACACCAATGTGGCTGAAATGGGCTTCCCATAATTCAAGAAAATTTCTTGCTTACCTATGATTAAAATACTCGAAAGTACTAACTAGCCAATAATGTGGCTGAAAGGTTTTGTAGCTAAGGACTAGAGTGTTCTTACAAGCCACATTCCATGATAAAAATGAAAAAGAAGGCAGCTAAGGCAAATGAAAAACCGGCAGGGCTTTTTTTGTCATAGGGGAAAGGGCACGGAGACGGAAATTAGGAGCATAAGAAAGTCAAACGGGCTACTGGTAATAACCTCCAAAATGGTTTCTTGAGTACGTTTTTTAGCTTGGCCTATAAGATCAACACCTTTCTGGATGGGAGTGTTTTTTAAAAATTAATTTTTTAAATATAATAAAAAATTTTAAAAAGTACTCTAAAAGATAATCTAAAAATTAGTTTAAATTTTTTTAAAATTTTAAAAAATATCTCAAAATATATTCTAGAAACTCTTCTATTCTTAAATATTCCAAAATATTTTCTGAAAATATCTCAAAATATAATCTAAAAACTCTGCTACAGTAAAAATTTTTAAAAACACCCAAAAAACAGCTAATCCAAACAAAGAAGCGGGTGTTCACTCTATAATCTAAGAATATTTTAGTCCTCATTGTAAAGGTTGGGACACTTTTGTTTGTTTTACAAGTGCCAGAGGAGAGGTTACATTGTGAGATAGAGTTAGTCAGTTGCTTGTTGTACTAATTTCCATATTTATGAATTCTCTACTGAAGAAAACCCAGAAAAAGAAAGTTCAATAAATTTCTTAAAAAATAATTTATATAAATATATATATATGCAAAATAAGACATGTAATGGACTAATTTAAAACTTTATATGATGAAAAGTTTAATATTTTCAAAGAACTCGAATTTTCACAAATAAAAATTTTTAATTATAAGTTGCAACGAATAAATTTCATTTCACTCTCAATTGTATCTATCAAAAAATAATCTTAAATCCAACCCAAAAATACCACAATATTCTCAAAATTATTCAAAATTCACGTCCATGGAAATTAGACATTGTGAGTTTAAATTTTTAATTCACGTTTTGAGATTTAGAGATTGCAACTTAAAAAAAAAAAAGAAGTTTGGAGTTTGGACTCTAGAGGAAGTCAGGAAAATATAAAATAGAGATGCAAATTTGATAAGAGACAAAAAATGAGTGGATATGGTATTTAATAATTAGTCTTTAGGGTTAAAAAAACTTATTCTTTTATATATCTATATTTTTTCAATTTAATAGACAAAAATAAAAAATTTGCTGGTTTAACGGTTCAATTCGGTTCGTAAGGTTCAAATGATTATTATCAATTTTTAAGTCCCGTCAATTCGAGGTATGAATCGGATCGAAGATATGGTCGGTTAGCGGTCCGATCGGTCGAAACCGACCAGTCCGGTTCAATTTTCAAAACAATGCAAAAAAGGCAACTGTGTAGTGCAACTTTTCAACAAAACTGCAGTAGCGCTGCTTAATTGCGGCAATATAGCCTCATGATGCCACACACAAAGTGCAGCCATAGGCCTGGCACAAGTGCTATATACTCATTCGCTACCCCTCTAGATACCCATTCTTATATGTAATGTAACAACCACGATGTGAGGAGCTAGAGTGTCATAAAAAGAGTTCAGCCTGGCAAATATGACTTTCAAATTTAAGTCGGCCAATAACAAAACTAAAATTTTGTGGATCTTTACTTTGGATTTAAGGTTCATGGGAACACCTTCCTGACACCAATTGGTTGGATGGGTGTTTTTTGTGGGTTTCCCGTAGATTACCTTCGGATCGCTCTTTCGAGTTACCCCGTGTTTGTTCTAATTAAGTGTGTGGGTGTGTGTGTTTATTCAGTTGCTGAAAAAAGATAACAAAACTAAAATAATTATAGTAGTTATACTAAGGATTAATTGAACCACATAGTTGGCCAATAATTCCAGCTATATTCATTGTATATGGCAGCAAATGAAAATACTACTGTAATACCATGGTCATAGTGCAATTAAGTATGAAGTTTATATTACATCAGTAATATTGTTTAATTATCATCCTGCCTAAGTCATGAATGACCTAAACTTTGCCGAAGTTAATCTAATAAAGTAGATAAGCTCAAGTTGTTTGAGGATAATATATCTAAGTTTGCAATTATATTGATTGTTCCGGAAACAGAGAGATTATTCGGGTCATATCTCAGGCGAAATAGAACATGGTACATTCCATTTTGATGTAAGTAGGGGAATTAACAAGCTAGGAGTGAAGGCTCCATAAAAAACAGAGAATGTTTTCCTCACAGTTCAAGACTCACGCAAGTCCTCGTTACTGCCACATTTGACAAAAGAAAAAGATCCTAATAAAGAGTCCGTTTGGTTCGACGGAAAATACATAATTTTCCGGTGTTTGGTTATTTAGTGAAAACACTTTCCAAATTCCTTTTTTTCATAAATTTTCGGTTTTTGGTTTGCCAGTGAAAATATTTTTTGACTTCCTTTTCTAGTGTTTGTCCATATATTGCAAACATTTTCCTATTTTCAAAGCATTCATCTCATTACAAGTCATTTTTAATTTCTATCCATTATAATCATATTATCATTTTTATAAAATATTTATTTAAATTACACCGTGAATTCTTAAATGAAATTATTAATGACATTGATGAATTGGTTTTTGATCTTCCTTTAAAAAAAAAAAAAAATCATAAGGGGTGAAGAGTCTCTTTTATCAAATTGGATACCACAACATTTTCTTTGATGTCTCAAATCAGTGACACAAGAAAAAATTAGGTAACCTCTGCACTAGAGGCAACATCTTTCGTGAAATGCACAAATTTTAAAACTAATCAACTAGGCACCTATTGCTATCAAAAGAATTATGTGCCACAATTCCACATATCATATACATCTATTGATGAAATTATCCAGAAATTCAGCATTTATTAGTGCAACAAAAAGTTTACTAGCTTATTCGTTGGATTGAAATTTCATTTTCATTAGGTCTTCAGAAAATTTAAAAGGAAACAAAATTCAGTGCAAATCAATTGAACTCATAAATAATCTCAATGAATTAGCTCATAATTTGAATCGTATAATGATTCGTTATTCAACAATTATTCTTTTACGCTAACAATCTCAGTGCTAATGAACTCCTACAACTACCAGAAAGTAGCTTAAAATTTCAATGAATAAAGATATTTCAACCAAATGTTTTAGCCAAATGGAAACTGCGGGTCATATTATCCAAAAGAAACATATATCAGATTATTAAAGAAAAATGACATAAACCACCGACAGCTCAGTGCACAGGCTAAGAATGACATAAACCGCCAACAGATCAGTGCACAGGCTAAGTACCAACAAAAGACACACTGCAGCACTGCAAAGGAATTTTGCCATCATCATCTCTAAACTTGCTGGCTGATGACCATCGCACCACTTCAAGAGCAATGGAATTTTGCCACAAACAGCTGTAAAGCAGTTTAACAATCTTAAAATGGCTACTTGGCTGTTAATCTCACTACTTTATAACAAAAACGGGTGCAAAGGAATTGGTATATTACTTTAAGCTGAATTCTGGAAACCTAGTACTTCCAAAACAAGGCAAGTGGTTTTCCTATAAATACAAAAGATAATGACAAAAAAAAAAACACTACGCAGCTGAAGAGACTTTCCAAGAATGTGATGCTTGCTTATAACACAGTTTCTGTTGCTTCCTCTCTCAAATAAATTCATGGCAATAAACGATCCTCGCTGCCATCACATAATAAGTACTTCATTCGACACCCCAATATTTCTTGAACCTCTCGAGAAAAATCAAACGAAGTCTTTGACCGTTTGCCAGAAATGCTTTTCCCAGCTTCTCATTTTGCACTAAATGATCGAATACCAAGTCCAGAAATTCTTCGCTATAACCTTCTATCTTCATAATCTGCCAACACATATTTTTGGTTTGGGCAGCATTCCTGCAATGGGCAAGCATTCAAACCAAGCTCAGAGTTATGTTCATGATTAAAACATACGGAACAAGTAGTAAGAGACGTCAACAGTCATGTTGTTCAGAAAAACAGCGGGTACAAGAAGGCTGAAGACTGGAATATATTGGAGTACTCATACCCAAGTGAATTTCAACCTAAAATTGGGGAAAAAAAAGCAATAAGAAATTTATTAAAGAGTTAATTACACAATTATCCGAAGTTAATTGCTAAGTTATCAATTTACGGCCAGCACATGTTAGCAAATATTAACTAAATTGACAAATAAAATGGTTGCATGGTTACATAACGCAGAAGAATCTCAACCAAATTCATCTGCCAATTCAACTGTCTAAAAGATGCACTATTCCAAGGTACAAGGGATTAGAATACCATGCCAACAACCATCTTCAATCTGCAAATCATGATAAGATATTTCCAAAGTCTTACCATAAAGTCTATAATACATATGTAGTAGATAATTTTCCACTATATTGAAATGGCACTTAAGAGGGGCGTTAAGCATGATTCCTGAACTACCAAAAGCTGAATACTGAAGAGTTGACTGACAATCATGACCCAAGAAAGAATGTCCACAAATCCAAAGCTTAGACCACTCAGTCAGTCAAATGTTAAATGATGCACACATCTATAACCAACTTGTAGAAGTCAAAAGCATAAGGAGGACTCTATATTACTTAATAGCAAGTAGCATATCAAACAAAAAGGTCAGTTCCCAAATGCAAAATAACATAACAAGCAATTTAGCCCGTCAAGCTTTTGCTTTTGCCAGTTGCTATATTCTCGGAAAGTAATTTTGTTAACTAGACACCAAAAAGATGCAACTGTAAAAAGCTTTATTTCTGGATATGTAAAGACTAATCCAAGAAATTTAGAAGGCGACTTTCATGGTCCAAGTATACAAAACTTGAGTTCTTCAAGTGCTGCACCATCCTCTCCAAAACCCAAAACTTAGGAAGCTGTGCAATTTTCTCTCCAAATCAACCTTTATTTATGCTGTATAAACTAGAATCCAAAAATAAGTTTTGCCACAAAATGTGCAGCCAGGTCATCAAACAACTTGATATTTGGTATCAGGTAACGAAAACTAATTATCATCTTCTTTAAGGACCAACTTAAGTAACAAGCCAAGCAGAATACCACAAAACATGCAGTCATTTAAGACACAAAATTGAAGAACGAATAATTCGTCTTTGATGTAAGCAGATGATCAACTTAAGTAACAAGCCAAGGAGAATACCTCAATACCCACAACTTTTGAATCAGAAAATAATCATAACTGAAACCTTTATCCTAGGAATTTACATCAATACACAACTTGCAGCAACACCAACACCGCTATTGCCAACATTACGCAGTTAGGTCTGCAACATTGATTCTAACAACTATGTCTTCTTTTGACAACTATGGTTCCAGACAAAAAAAACAGAGCACTCTCCAAGGGTCAGTTTCCACCAAGAGAAAATTGCTTAGTGTCTTTAAATAGTCACAATCAACATCTTGTTCATCTGATCATACTACAAGCAATAACCACTGATTACAACAAAAACAAGAATGTAAGCTTAATGAAACAGTCCAAGCTCCCATGTCCATTGTGCAGCTTCGTAAAAATCATTAAAGGACATTGCTCTAAACAAACTAGTATACAACACTAGAACACCAGCAAATGCCAACAATTGAAATCCACAAGAAGCTTAGGAGGACAAAATGATAATCCATCAACAACAGTAACAAACACATTCAATTACAACTTCCTCAATAGTCCATATCCTAAAGAACAAACTCTGCTCCAAATGAACAAACTGAATGCCTAAGTCAAGCAACTCTCCACCCAAAATCTTTAAAGATAGTCAGAATTGCAAGTTCAAGTTCCCAATAGATAAAAGCCAGTGAAATTAATAATCAGATTCCAAGAATCATAAAACCCCCAAAACTCAGCAGCTCAGGTAAGAAATAACTAAAACAAAAGCAACCCACAAAAATTCATTCCAATCCAACTTCAAGAATCTACACCAGTAATTCTAGACAATTTTTCAAAGGAAAAGGGAGGGGAAAAAAAACTAATAAGAAACCATTATACCTCTGAACGGAGATGCTGTTGTTGGAGAAACCATTATATCTCCAACTTCGCCCTTGTTGGAGATGCTGGGCAACCAGACACCACTCCCGAAAATGCTAGTAGGCTGCTTGGCCCAGCCCATCTACAGAATTTAGGTTTTGTTGTAGTATATTGGCCCATCTACTTGGAAGCTGCCGTTGACTTTTCAGCCTCAAGATTGCACCGCTTTGTTTACTATTAAACTAAATTTTCCATGTCATTCAAATCCTAAATTTCTTGGAGTAAATCAATCTAAAGACCACTAAGTGCTATCCATAAGCAAGAGCCACTATTATTACTTGGTAATTAAGGACTGCTATTAGTGGATTACGTGTTGCAAATGGAACACGCAATACCCTCTCATAACACACCAAAAAAATTAGTGTACATGGAGCATCGGTGTAATATCTTTAATTCAAAAAAGTGCAAATATGTACAAATAACAAAGCAAAAACTCAGAAAATTTGGAATAATTTGTTTGTCAATGTAAATCGCATATACACCATCCCAAAGTTACCAATAATTACACCACCAATACTTCACCAACTCAAAAAACCATCACTCTCTAAAAAGAGAGAAATATGAATATCCAATTAACATGATAAGAACGCAGAATTAACTTGCTAACAAAACAAATAAGTAAATTACAGGTGTTAGGAATGAAAAGATGTTATGAGAATTGTACAAAGCGATTCGGTTAGAGGGGCTCAAAACATATATTGCAAGTAACCAAAGCAGACTTGTAGCACTTGCACTACTGCTTCAAAGCTCTCAAAACCTGAATCCGCTCGTGTCCTGATGATAAATAGATAAAATTCCTCTTACAAACGGCATGATGAATTTGAAACACTTTAGGGTGAGACCCACAAAGTATACCACTCTACCACGTGACCTTGTCGACAAACTAATAGAGCAGGATATCTGCCAGATAGGACATTTGCTCTTTCAGCAAGAAACAGTACAACACAATTCATCTTATGCTTCAATTTTTTGAGGTTGAATTGTCATCTTCACGTTTGTCGTCCAAAGATTTTGGTCTAGAGCTAAAGATTCAAGTCTTTTGAAAACTTTCTGGCATGAGATGCCTAGCTTCTAACCCTTTACACAAACTGGTTGCCACTTCTTCTTTGCCATCTTTACAAAGTCCATTGCAAAGCTCTGATAAAGTACCTGTATCAGGGGAAATGGATCTCTCAAGCATCTCCCTCAAAACCATAGCAGCTCCATCATAATCCTCATTCTCAATGAAAGTGGATATCAGCATCCCCAGTGTCACTTTGTTTGGATGACAACCAGTCCTTATCATGCTTCTGTAGAGTTGAAGAGCACGCTCAGAGTTCTTTCTAACACATTGCCCAGTTATAATAGCAGAGAAGGTAGAAGAGTTTGGAACAAATTTTTCTCTATCCAGCTCTTTCACCAGATATGCAGCTTTCCTTGTCTTTCCCTCTTTACATAGTCCCAAAATCAATGCATTGTAAGTGATTATATCTGCCTTAATACCATTTACTGACATCTCCTCAAAAAGACGACCAGCCATCTCACTGTTCTCCGCTTGGCTGTAACCGTCAATCAATATATTGTAGGATATAGTATTAGGAGCAACATCCATGGTTTTCATTTCCTTGAAAAGCTTACCAGCTTCGTGCAACTTCCCTGCCTTGCAAAAAGCATTCATGAGGGTGTTGTACGTAACCTCATTTGGACAGAGCCCATTCTTCTCCATGAGCTTCTTGAGCTTCAGACTAGTGCTCAGAAGACCCTGACTACAGTATCCTGCAATCAATGTATTATACGATGCGACAGTTGGACTAATATTCATCTTCTCCATCTCCTTAAACACCTTAACTGCCTTTTCTGTATTCCCCAATTTGGTGAAAGCACCAATCACCATGTTAAGAGTATAAACATTTGGGGAAATATGGGACCTTTGCATTTCTTTGTAAAATGATAATGCAATATCAGACCTATTCAAACTAATCAACGAGCTCAAGTATGCATTGCAAGACTCAATTGTAGGCAAGAACCCGTATTCCTTCATAAGACTAAATGTGTCTGTGGCATTCCTAAACTTCTTCAGATGTGCATAAGTCTTGAACAATGCATCAAAAACACGGGGTGAAGAATCACAAATTCGATAGGAATACACTAAGGCCTCAAACAATTTAGAAGGAAGATCCAATGAACCCAAACTCAATTGAATGACTCTCCTAAGGATTGTCTCAGCCGACTTAAATTTCCTATTTTTAGTAAGAATATGCAGAATGATGGAATGTGTTTGAAGGGTAATTGAGCTCGAGTTCTTGAGTTCAACCCACTTGAAAAATTCAAGTGAAAGAACGTAATCCTTTTGCGTTCTCAACAATAAATGCTTAACTCGAAATGGGGTCAAACCAGAGGCCAATTTATCAAGCTTACACCAATCAAAATGTATAAGATGACTATGAGCAACGTTCACATAATCAAGGTCTTGGCCTTTAGGTTCAGGGATGGTTCCATGTGGCAGAGGAATTGGATTCCACTTCCTTTCTATCAATTTCGCCACATTTGTTAATTCCATAGAAGTTCTTGGGGTTGAAATTTTCTGAAATGGGATCTTTGGGGACTTCATCATTGGCTAAAATCACTTCCAAATGATTCTCGGACAAGCCCGATGAAAACTAATTGAAAGAAAGTAAACTGACAGAGCATGCAAACTGTGTCACAAAGCAATCCACTATCAATCGTTCCGAGAGAGAGGAGTTACTAGCCTTGCAAATGGAGAAGGGTCCCACTTTGCAGCCCACAACACACACCAAGCCATGGCTCTTTTCACAATCACCACATATTTTGATTATTGGAGGAGCCCAGAAAATTGCGCAGAATTTTCATCACAAGACACAAGATAAATACTCATTGAGACTTTTGACAAGCACCTCACAGACATACAGAGCATACCACCGTGCCACAGACTTTTTTGACTGTCGAAGCCACATTTCCAATGCTCACCCACCCAACCACTGACCCTTCAAAAAATTTGAGTCATAGAACACTCGATACCGCAACAGTGGGAGGCCCTCAACAGTCAAAATAACCTCATTCTACCTTAGCTGTAGTGAAGCAACAAAAGGCATAACATGAGACTTTGAGTTTTGTAGGTCTATTTCAACTAAATTCACCATTTCCGTGTCTTCCGTTGCTGAAATTTATCCAAAAGATGCATGTATTTCAATTCCAAGCACTAAATTTTAGGGGTATGGGAAGGGAAGGTAAAAATAAGAATAATAATAACAATAATAATCTCGCTTCATTCGAGTACTCCGACCAAAACAAAGGGGGCGAAGGGCGTGTTTCCTAGTGCAGGTTTCCCGGGTCCCTTGACCGTTTTCGAGGCGGGCATATTTATTCTTCTAACCCATTACCACTTATTTTCCTGCTTTTAGAGCTGACTCGGCACAAAGAGTCATTACATGTTTCAGATCATATGACAAGATCACAATAGGTAGGTAGAATTCATTTAATTACAGGGCTAATTCATTATTCTGAAGAATTCATTTACTTCATTGAACAGCATCACTCAGGTAGTGGCAGTGCCATCATTTTCCATGTTAAACATCAGGTTCGATTTTTCAGCTTTAGTCAGGGCTGTGAGGCCAAGTATGCTGGCAGAGATTCTAATCTAAAAGCTGAAAAGTTAAAAATGGGGTATTTGGTTTGTAACTTCAGTAATAGCTGAAATTAAATTGAAGACAGATTATGTGGTATCTTTGATTTTGCTTCCTGGATTTTTCTGAGTGAACTTTTTAGAAGCTCTAAAAGCAATGTTTGTCATGGTGGACAGTCATTTGCCTACTAGAAAAGGAGGGTAAAGGCTGGGGTATTCGCAAAGAATGGAAATTGATTTCAGAAGTGAAAGAGAGTGCAACTATAAAAGAATGGCCCAAGTGCAAAAATACTTGGGAAGAAAATTAGGGCAAAAATATTTGGGAAGAAAATTAGGGAGAAACAAGAGAGAGAAAGAACCTACCTGTCCTACGGAGAATTGGTAAAAACACTTCCCCTCCCGCACCGGAGAGTCATGGTAGATCATGGATTTCACGTAGAGGCCAGAGAGTGAGAGATAGAAGTGAAGGATAGAAATGAGAAAGTGGGAGAAGAAAATACGGGGCAATAAATCCCAGCGTGGTTTTGTGAGAGACGTCAGGTGATAAAGGCAGCAAGAGATAAAGCGGGCACTTGGGCATTTGTGTGTGTGTGTGTGTGTGTTTTCTTGGCATTTTCAGCCAAAAATATTTTCACTCTATCACGCCTAGAGCTGTAAACGAACCGAATCGAACCGAGTATCTCATGTTTGAGTTCTGTTCGTTAAGCAGTTCGAACAACGTTCGTGTTCGTTCGTTAATTTTCGAACTCCAAACCTGTGTTCGTGTTCGGTTCGTTAAGTAAAATTCGTGTTCGAGTTCGAGTTCGAGTTCGGCTCGTTTAACATAAACGAGCCGTTCGCGAACATGTTCGAAATGCTCGAATCCAAATTATTTTATACCTTAAATATGCCATGCAAATTATTAATCATTCTAAAAAATAATTAAAGCACTAAGTGACTAAATTCTATTATTCATTAACTATATAACTAACATTAACATAAAAACAACAAATAAAACAAAGAAATTTGCCCTCCAAATATAAAAGTCCAGCCATAAAATTAACCCTAAAATTTGTTAAATGATAATTATGTCTATGTTCGCGAACGTTCGTTAAAACTCGCAAACATGTTCGTGTTCGCGAACGTTCGTTTAGCATGTTAGCGAACGTTCGTTAAAACTCGCGAACATGCTCGTGTTCGCTCGATTATTAATCGAACAAAAAAATTCGTTCGAACTCGGTTCGTTTAAAATTTCGAACGAGCCTTTCACGAACACGAACGAGCCGAAACGAACCGAGCTACCGAACAGCTCGGTTCGTTTAACAGCTCTAATCACGCCACTTTTTTTGGCCTTGGGTTTCAACAAATTTTTTATTTCACCAATTCCAATATTTTTTTAATGAAATTTGTACTATTTTTCAATTTTGTTTGTAAGTATATATTTATGAAATTTGTACTTTTTTCAATTTTACTCATATATTATAATTCATTATTTTCACTCTATCTGCCACTTTTTTCGCCTTTGGTTTGAACAAAATTTTGATTTCACTATTTTCTTCCTTAAGCCAAAATTTTTTGTGAATTTCTTTTACTATTTTTCAGTTTTATTTGAAGTACAAGATTTTACTGATATATTATAATTCCTTAATTTTAACATAAAAAAGAAAAATCTTAATCATGTGTTGGCAAATTTTTTTTAAATTCATACAAGTGAAAAAAAAAATACTTTTATTCAACTTCTAATCATTCATACAAATGCTACTACCAGTATCTTGAGATTGCAAAACTGGAATATTGCATTTAATTTGGATAGGAGAAAATTTTGTTAGTTTCACCTAATCCTAGAGTATGGTTTTAGCTGTTTTAAACTAAAGAATCATGCATGTTATATGTTAAATTTGCATGAAGTTATACTAGTAGTTCTAATTTGTTAGAGAAATGTGTATTAGCTTTGACTTTTAGCAAATCAACATTCATTTTGCAAGAAATAATTGTAATTAGTAGTCCTAATATCATTAATTATCTTATACTATGACTTGACTAGTACTAATTTCATCACAATGAGTGATCCAATATGTAATGTAGTAGAAAGTACTTGACAGTCAAATAATTTTATTGTTTCAACCACGGGTCAACTAGATTCGAGGAAACCTTAATTTAGTGACCAATGTTGAGATACTAGGATTTAGACATCTTGAGTTCTAATCCTCCTTTTTTTTCTTTCTTGCTTTTTACATTCCACCCTTTCTTTGTTAAAATTTTTTTTTGGAAAAAAGATCAATTAGATGGGAAATTTTTTTTTCCAAAAATAATGTTTTTACTATTAGTCAAACATAAAACTTCACACTTAATTTATTACCTTGGAATAAAAAAATGCATAATTAAAGCAATGTAACTAAAGAGTTAAGAGCTTATCTACTTTAATAACTCGTTCAATTTAAAAGGTCTTGCAGGCTGACAATTTCTAGGTATTGATAAGTAACTACATATTTCTTAGTTTTTTAATAAATCATTCTAATTCAAGCATATTAATATGACTAATTTGACTAAAATAGTTGAATTGTCAAATTTACATGAAAACCAAGAGGCTTAAAATTGTAGGATAGTCAAATAGTTTCATTAGAAACAAACCAATATAAATAGTAATATATCATCAAAGTTGTAAAACTTTTAAGATATTTCAATGTTGACATATAATTATCAATAAGACTATTCACCATTGCAGTGAAAAGAAGGTACAAAGCTTCAATGACAACATAGTAAAGTTGTCAACAAAAAAGAGACAGTAATAGCGATGATGTGATGTCCCCACCTCTCCCTAGGGCGAATCCTAGGGCATCAGCAGGACGCCTGCCCAACTCTTGTCAGGACTCACGCACTCATTTAAGTTTAATAAAGAACCACAAGTCAACCATCGACTTAATTTAAAAATATTTTGAATATACAAGTCCCAAAACTCCCAAGTATACCATTTACAAATACAATCCAAAATATCTAAGTATAACAAAATTTACACTTTAATGGTCTCCAATAACATACAAAAGTATACTAGTTTCAACCAAAAGTCGCTAGTCTAGAATCACTAACTTCCACCTCCAAGTCCTGTTAAGGAAAACAAAACTTAAAGGATTGAGCTAACGCTCTGTGAGGCCAAGAAAATCAAGCAAGCAAGCAAGTAGCACAAATCAATCAAATAATATACTTGAAAGTAACGTTCACATGAAATTTTATTTGAGTGCACAAGTAGGAATTAAATACATATGGAAGGATACAGGAGCTCTTAGGAGCTATTTCCACGTCTCGACCGATTCATGCCATTTGGGGTTGACTCTCCGTCAACTCAAGAAGTAACATGACCGTAGTGTCGCGCGCCCATTTTTTATAAAATAAATAAATGGTTTAAAAAGTGAATTTTTGATGAAAAATTATGATTTTTGATTTACAAAGAAAGTGGGTCTAAATGGGACTTGAAAATGCGACGATTTGACCCAAAATATAGTTTAAAAAGGGTTTTTAAATAAAAATCGGAGTTGCCACTTGGTATAGAGTTAAGGTGTACCAAGTCAGCTAAAATGAATTTTTTAAAGGAAAAAGATAGAAAGAAACCCCTTTTAAACGACTCCTAGTCTACGTAAACCAACGAAAAAGGTTTGGGAGTCACATTTGACGAAGGAGAAGGCGGGGATGAAATCCAAGGCACCCCTTCGACCTAGCCAAGGCTAGTTGCGTGATTTAATCAAAGATTTTCTTGTTTTAACCAAAGAATTTATCACATTTGGATGTACTATATGAATGCAAACCCTAGACCTAGGGGGTATCGGGGGCAAAATTTCTCTTCAAAGTTCGAATGGTACCAATCACATTAGTTGTGATGCCCAATAATGACTCCTTGGAGAGGTCACGAATAATGCAAAAAATATGAGACCCTAAGAAGAGGAAATAAAATAATTATAGAAATATACATGTCTTAAGGAATGCATCATGTCGGGTACGGGGGACTAATGTTCATGACTCAATTTTCCCTTTAATAGAGGGAATACGAGCGTGCTAAGGTTTGAAAAGCCAAACTCGTCCATATCCCATATTCGAGGGATTACTCCCTAGTCTAATCAAGCAAATGAACTAACCTAGTTCTAATGCTTATATGAAATGCGAGTCTAATGTCATGTTTCATACAAAAGGGGCAAGTAATATACATATAAGGGAAAATATGGGAGAAGGGGTATACATATATAAGGAATATCATTCAAAATGATAAAAAACCCTAGAAAGGGAAAAATATGCATGAGATGAAGTGATTTTATCATGCAATCATGATCTAGCGTGCGAAGGGCTCCTAAGGGTTTAGCGTTGGATTAGCCCATATCTACGCTCTCTCACAAGCATTGGACTTGCAAGAGCTCGAGGGGACAACCATGACTAGCATTGGACTAGCCACGGTTACGTGCATTTGCATCCATCATACACATATATAAGTAATATGCATAATTAAAGCAAGTAGACATGTGAGCACGTAATTCACATAACACATAAGCATGCATATCTAGATACCAAAACCTAAGAAAGCGGTAACACATAGCACGTAAGCATGCAAATCACACAAGCAAAAAGAAAGCGAATAAAACCCTAGCTATTACATTTGAGAGGGGGGCCTACTACAATATAACGGGGGAAAAATGAAAATAAATAAAATAAACCTAACTATTACAATTTGGGCATTTAAATGCCTTTCCAATAATCAAAATGAACTAAAATAAATATACGAAATTAAGACGAATAAAGCGAATAAATAAATAAATAAAATGAAAACATTCAACAGCATGCAATTAAACACATAAATCACATAAGTACACATAGGGTCAAATAAAGTAAAAATAAGGGATAGAGTGTACCTCCCTTGAGTTGATACCTTAATGAAGTGAAAATACTCATTTACCCTCCAAAATAAAAGAAAAGGTCAAGGCATCGCTTTAATTACCAAATAATAATGAAATTGAATCGTGAAATTGAATCCATTAAATCATATAAACAACCCACATTCAAGAAGTCAGAAGAATAAAGGACTTGATTGCAAACATTAACAAAGTTTTGGGGTCAAAATTAAAGAAAGATAAAGTTTAGGGACCTATTTGCAATTAAATTAGGGACCCAATTGAAAGCATTAAAAGTTTGTAGGGCCATAGTAAAATTAAATAAAAGTATAGGGACTGATCTGCAAAGGTTTCTTAGTGGATCAGGCCATTGGGCCAGTTTATTTATCTGTTTGGGCCAAAACCTTCTTATCCCAACCGAAAATCTTAAGAACACAAGCAAGCCCGCTTATCTTTTTTACCCAAACCAGCCTAACGAAGAAGAGTGGGCTTCCACTTCCAAGCCCATGCTAAAATCCATAAAAATAAACCAAGACCCACTTCCTAAAACCCAACAAAAAGTGTTGGACTTTATCTTCCTAAACCCAAATTAAACCCACTTTTACAAACCCAAACAAATGTTATTACCCACAATCTAAACCATAATCCTAAACCCAACAACATAAACAAATCAACAAAAAATATTAAGCCACGATTATGAACTAAAAACAAGAAATAATCAAACTAAAAGACTACTTAAAAAAAAAACATAACAAAAATGATTAAAATCTTAAAAAGTGAAGTAAGGCCAACTTTTCAGCCTTTTAGTCAAATCAAGAATAAAGGGAACACTTGGGGTTTAAATGCAACCAAGTAGGGATTTAACTGCATGAATTATGAATGTTTTGGGGTCGAATTACGAAATTCTGGAACTCTGGGGCTAAATTACAAAGCAAAAGGGGAATGCAATGACCGGAATGTCAAACTTTAAGCAAACAATCGTCTTCCCCAAGCAGATCAGACATTTTATCAAACACTAAAAATGCATAAAAACATCATTGATTCTCGGCTCAATTGGGGTCATAATCAACCCCAAATTATCAGAAATCCAAGGAAATTCAGCCCAAACAAACACCGAAAGCATGCATACCCAACAAGAAAGACTGCTATTTGATTTTTATTCGCAGAAGCAAAACATCAAAATGGAAAGAAAGAAACTTATCTTCAGACCTCCCAAAACATGAAACTCACATGAATCTCCCCTCATACAATCTCATGTCATTGATTGGAATTCATACAAAAGGAACACTAAAAAAAAAACAGAAAAAGATGCAAAACAAGCCCGTCAAGATCCTTTTTCTTTCCATAAAAACCAATTCTTTTGATAAGCATGGAACCTGCCGACTATTTGTTTTCCTCGCTTGCAAAGGCAGCCAAATCACCTTCCAATTAGAATTTTGAAACAAGCATTTCATCGAACAGCAAATGAACATAAAAAAAATTTCCTCGATTCCTACTCCATCGGTGTTATAATCAGCCCAAGATTTGTCAGCGACATAGGAGATTTCAGGCCAATCAATATACAAAGCATGTGTATTCAAAGAAACATGAATAATTAGCATAAAATTGAAACAAAATGCTCATAGCAAACCACGGTAGACACGCTCCGAAAGCTTCCGGAGCTTATGCAAAAATGAAGACTGAAATATAAACGAAGAAGTTACCTTACAATGGCCTCTCACGGTGGCAATTCACGGGTGGCAGTGGCGAATTCCGGCGATGGCAGCTCCTATTGATTTCCGTTCGGCAATTGCTTCCCGTTTTCCTTTCAGCTTGCACCTTCCACCTTCGCTTTCTTTCTTTTCCAGCTCACCTGACGAAGCTCCCTCTTTCCCTTTACCTCTTCTCCCGCCAACCGAAGCTCTTCCTCCCTTTTCTCCAGATTTTTCAACTCTCGGTCTCCCCTTTTGGTTCCCCTCCGATCCTTCCCTCTCTCGTAAGTTGTCCAAAATATTTGCCAGAGCCTTTTCCATGGTATCCTGCGGTCGCAGCATCCGGTCCAAACCCATCTCTTTCCTCGAAACATCTCTCACGTTCTGGGATTCAGAACCTCCACCATAATCCGTATCCCATTCACACGAAAAATTGCGTAGAAAGGCAGCCGTAACAAATTAATCTTTTACCCAAAATTCATTCTCTGTTTTTTCTCTCCGAAACCCCCAAATTTACAGACTTTCCTTTCAGCCGAGAGCCCTCCGTCCTTTTTCTTCGTTTGGTTTCTTGTTTTTCTAGCTTTTTCCATCCTCTCCCTCTATCACTCTTGCTCTCTTTCGTTTTTGTCCCGAAGCTCTTTCCTAATTTTCCAGATTTTTCCTTTCGCTTGCTCTATTTTCTTGCTCCTAAGCTCTCTCTTCAATCCGCCCCCCCTGTTTCTTCCTTGTCCGCCGCCCCTCTGTTTTTCTCCTTTCCTTTGCTCTGTTTTTTTTTCAGTCGGAAAGCCCCCTTTTTCTTGCCTGATAGTTCCATTCTTACTCCCTTTGCCCTCTGTCTCTCAGCCCTCTCTCGGCTTTTTCTTTTTTTCAGCCGGCTCCTCTCTTGCTTTTGTTTTCTTTTTTTTGTTTCTGGCTCCCCCCAGACGAAAACCTCCTCTCCGCTCTCTCTTGCGGCTGTTTTCATTTTAAAGGCACCCCAAAGAAACCTAAACCTAAGATGAAAGGCCAAGATTTCAAACTCCAGAACAGGCTTAGGTGTCTTGTTCTTGTCCCTTTGATTGACTTTTTCTTTTCCTTTTTCTTTTTGAAAATTTAGTGCAAAAAACTCTTAATTCAATTAAAGTAAGGCAAGAGACACGAATCAAAACAAAAAATCAAATAAAATGAAAACCTAGAATCGAAACAAACAAAAATAAAAAATTAAATGATTAAATGATTAAAGCTTAATTATATGATAAAAATGACTTAAAAATAAAAGACTAAAAGTAAATGAAATTAATCAAAAATAAAAATAATAGTAAACAAAATACCTTAAAAATTTGGTGTCTACAGTTTGCCCCTCTTTGTCTGAGTTTTGGAAAAACTTGAGACAAAAAAGTAGACACCAAATACTTACCTGTGTTATTCGGCTGCGAACGACTCGAATGACTGACGCTTTTGCAATGAAGACTGTACAAAAATTTTAAACCATGGGACTAACCCGAATGAGAATTTAAAATCATGGGACTGACCCGAACAAAATTTAAAAATCATGGGACTGACCCGAATAAAATTTAAAATCATGGGACTGACCCGAATAATATTTAAAATCATGGGATTGACCCGAATAAGATTTAAAATCATGGGATTGACCCGAATAAAATTTAAAAAATCATAGGACTGACCCGAATAAAATTTAAAATCATGGGACAGACCCGAATAAGATTTAAAATCATGGGACTGACCCGAATAAAATTTAAAAAATCATGAGACTGACCCGAATAAAATTTAAAATCATGGGACTGACCGAATAAATTTAAAATCATGGGAATCATGGGACTGACCCGAATAAAATTTAAAATCATGGGACTGACCCGAACAAAATTTAAAATATGGGACTGACCCGAATAAAATTTAAAATCATGGGATTGACCCGAATAAAATTTAAAATCATGGGACTGACCCGAATAAGATTTAAAATCATGGGACTGACCCGAATAAAATTTAAAAAATCATGGGACTGACCCGAATAAAATTTAAAATCATGGGACTGACCCGAATAAGATTTAAAATCATGTGACTGACCCGAATAAAATGTAAAATCATGGGACTGACCCGAACAAAATTTGAATCATGGGACTAGCCCGAACAGGAAATTTAAAAGGGCACTGACCCCGACAGGAATTTAAATCGGGACTGACCCGAATGAGAATTTAAAAGGATGAAGTGAAGTGAAATGAAGGGTTAGTGGGACTGACCCATGTCTAACGATAAAATGTAATGCACATTAGTGGGACTGACCCATGTTTAATGGCAAAGAAAGCAAAGAAAATAAAATGCTCACTGGTGGAACTGACCCATGTTCAGTGGCGAAGAAAATGAAATGCACGCTAGTGGGACTGACCCATGTTTAGCGGCAATGAAAGCAAAATGCACACTGGTGGGACTAACCCATGTTCAGTGGCGATGAAAATAAAATGCACGCTAGTGGAACTGACTCATGTTTAGCGGCAATGCAAATGAAGTGCTCACTAGTGGGACTGACCCAATGGCTAGTGGCAGAATAAAAGAAATGCTGGTATGTATAAAGAGACTGTATAAGACTTGTTCGAAAAATTGTCCAAAAATTTGCCCCAGTGTGATGAATTGGTCAGTGGGATTACACCCGAACCTGCTTTTGATAATCGGTCAGTGGGATTACACCCGAGCCTGCCTTAATAACGGGTCGGTCAGTGGGATAGCACCCGAGCCTGCACTCACTTGATCATTCACTTGGTCAGTGGGATAGCACCCGAGCCTGCCATTCACTTGATCATTCACTTGGTCAGTAGGATCAACACTCGAGCCTGCCTTCAATTGGTCGGTCAGTGGGATAGCACCCGAGCCTGCATTGAGAAATTTTCAAAAAGAATATGAATTTGATTTGTCAAGAAACAAGAAATTAATTTTGATCGTCCAAGAAACCAGAATTTGAACTTGATTGTTGATTTTTGACTTTTTCTGATTTTTCGAGAGAATCTTTTCAAAAATAATTTGCCCCAGTGTAGGACCCTTTTCCCTTCTTTCTTCTCCTTCCTCGGCATCGGCCCTCCACATCACCAGATGCTCTTTCGTCGATTTCAGCTATGAATACCTGCACAGGGGGCTTACCAAAATACAACATGCACTTTATTTTAAAATATTGCAACTACTACTCATGGAAAGAGCAGTGTGATTGATTTGAAAGTCTTGCTTGACTCTTTGACGAAATTCCCAGGTGTATTAAAAATTTTGCCCCAGTGTGGGCTTATTTTGCGAAATCTTGCAGATAAAAATTTTGCCCCAGTGTGGGCCCATTTGATTGCAAAAATTGATTTGGATGCCTCTCCATTTATTTGAACAAAGTAAGAAACTGTGTTTCCTATATAATGTGAAGAAAATTGAATGTCTTGCTTAAACTCATACAGAAAATTTCATGATGAATTTCTCAAAATAATGCCAAATTACAAAAGATTTTTCCTCACTTTAGCACCGATGTTTTGGGTAATTGGTCACCATTTCCAGTTGGTTAATCTTTCAGGACCAATCAAGTGACATTATTTCCGGTTTTGAGGTGGCTAAGGAAAATGAGAGGTCAGGATTTGTCTTATTCTTGTGCCCAAAATTGTATGTAATCCCTTGAATATGACATTTTAATGAAAGCAAATAGTTTATCACCCCTATTTCTTAAGGAAATTTAGTCAACATATAAGCTTTAAGCTTGCAACAAATGGGTAGAAACGATAGCTAAACATGTGAAAACTGGTTATTCCCTTATGATCATGAGTGATTGATGGATTTCTTATGAGCATAATTCTCACTTTGGGTTGTCATGAAGGAATAAGTCAACGATGGACTTTATGAGCTTGTAATGCGGCTTGAAAATGATAGTTAAAGAATAAGACTTTCAAGGACATTGCACCGAAGATCGCATTTTTCCAAATTTGCCCCTATTTTGAACTCGAAGATCTCAGACTTTGTTTGCATTTTTCTCATCATTCACCAGGGACTTTACCATCAAATCTTTTCATTTTCTTTGCATTTATTTTTCTTTTCCTTTTCTTTTCAAAGGTGCCCTGGCGGATTTGTCAACTTCATAGCTAACCAATTCAGAAATACATCCAAAAATTTTCTTGGCATCAGTATAAGAGCATCACTTGCCAATTAGAAAATTTCTTGACAGAGATATTGCAAAGAACAAAAGTCAGGACTTTTGGCTTTTGTAATGGGGTCAGGTAGGGTGATTAGAAAAGTTAAGGTTTGAAAGCGGATTTCAAAAGCGGTTTGAAGAATCTGAGATCGCATTGTTGCGCCAATCCCATTTTAGGGTTAAATCAGAACTGGCCTCAGTTTATGCTCAATTGAGGCTTTTTCTCTTTCATTTTCTTTTTTCTTTTGATTTTTCGGCCTTCTGCCATTCTTTTGAACTTTTCACAAAATTTGCCCCAGTTTATTTTTGAACTGAGGCTCTCTTTTCTTCTTTTGTCTTTTGATTTTGTTGCATTATCACTTTTCACTTCTTGAAACTTTTCCCTTTGCTACTCAAACTTGCCCCAGTGTGGGGTTCGCGATTCTCAGGGGTTGCCAAATGAAGTATTTTATTCTGAAGGTTCAAAAGGGATAACTAGGGATAGAATGTTTGATTGGAAAAGAAGAGGGCCTGACTTTTGTTCCGTTCCTTACAATAACTCTGAAAGGAAACTTTCATTAATGCGAAATTTCTTGCATGTATCTGAATTAATTGATTGAGGAAGACTCTTGTTCATCCATATCTATGAAACATAAGTGATTCGTCGGACAAAACTCGTCCTTTTTCCTTTTTTCTTTCTTCCTCTCAAAATTGAAGCTCAGGTAGAATCAAATTTTCCCAAATTGCGGTTCTCTCCCTTTTTAGTTTTAGCATTTTTGTTTTTCCTTCAGTTTTGAAAAACTCTCCAATCTCCTTCCCCAATGTGGGGTGCGATCATAGGTGCTTTGAAAAGAACCACCCATTTTAGCTCAAATGAGGATGCAAAGGATAAATAGTGTTTAGGTTGTAGAAACGATGGCCAAAGTATCATTCTTATACCTCATGACAATCAAAGTAAAGAAATGCTCATTGAGAATCCACTCCCTTTTGATATTCGAAAATTTTTCAATGTAGGATAGCGATCATTAAGGCACTTATTTGAAACGAAAATTATTCTTTCAAAGGCTCAAATGGGAGAGCAAATGATAAAATCTGTATAGGTAGAGAAACGAATGCTCGAAGTATCATTCCAAATTTCCAAAACAAACAAGAATAATGCACATTTTTCTTTCACTTAGATGTGAATTGAATATAATTAGACACAGTGGATATTTTCAAGCAAAAGTTGCCCCAATTTGCAATTTATCAATCAATGTGACTGATTTTATTTTGGGGTTAAGTGAAAGAGAAAGGTATCTCATGGGGCCTTCTGAGTGACCTCTTTTAATTTTGAGCACTCTTATTGTGCAGCTCGGATCACCAATCTAGTGTACACATGGATTTTAGAAAGCATACGCTTGCGAATTTTCAGTCTGGAGGTTGAAAAAATCCCAATTTAGTCTTATTTCTTAAAATTCATCATGAAATCTTCAATGGGCAAAAATAAACAATGAAATGTACATGAATATATATACAAAACAATAATTGTCCAAAGCTTTATTGCTGAAAAAGTTTAAAACAAAAATTCTCGTTCAATTATAATACAAATGAGAAGAGAAAAACTTCTAAAAAGCTCCACATATATACACTTTTTGGCTCCATTTCTTTTGGAACAAAATGTATTAACAAATCAAATAAACAGAATTTTCCTTTGAAAAATCATTATAAGACTTTAGCCTAGAGCTTTCAGATGGATCTTTCATGTTTTCATTGCAAGGTCTGCCCAAGAATCAAGTAATACTTGTAATTTTCAAACTTTATTAGATCAAAATTATCATCAGATATAGAAAAATGTTTTCGCCTTATTGAAACATTTTTTTATGAATGCAGGGGAGGGGGAAAATAAAAGAAAAAATATCATGAGTTAGTAAGCAAGGCCATAAAATCGGTATGCATGTCCTATGGGGGAACCCTTTTATGCCAATGGTAGGCCTAGCATGAAAATGCAATCCTCTAGGGTAGGTACCATACCATACCTGATGAATCCGATCAACTGATTGGGTGAAAAATGATTTGAAAAATTTGGCCAATTTAGAGTGAGAAGAAACATTCGTCCTAAAAAAAAAGAGGACAACACATGATATGTGAAAGAGAGCTTACTCTTGAAAGGATTGCAATGTCTCGACTAATTTTTTCGGTAAATTTTAGACTTAAACCCTAAAAAGGAATAAGCGGATCAAGAGGATATGATGAAATTGATAAATTATTCAAAATTAACTAGATTACCTAAAAAGGGTAAAAGGGTCAAATGCATTGCATGAAATTTGATTATTTATTCAAAATTGAATGGATAACCCTAAAAAAAATGAATTAAACTAATCAAATGAATTGCATGAAATCAATTGATCAAACAGATCGAGTGAAATGATGATTTATTCAAAATCGATAAGATTGCCCTAAGAACTAATCAAATGAATTGAATGAAATTGGTGATCTTATTCAAAATTGACTAGATTGCCCTAAAAATGAACAAATTGATAAAATGGACTGGATGCAATTGGTGAATAAAATAGTCCAGTGGATTGAATAGAATTGACAGCTTATTTAAAAATCAATCTATCTATTGGTAGTTTCAAAAATTACGATGCATTAGGCTATGAGCCTTCTAAAATCAAATTTTGGCCTCAATTTGTTTATCATCTCAATAGTGAGGAATTATTTGTGAATTTCTTCAAATTAGTGTCCTTTATGCATGGGGATTTTTACCAACTATGTTAAAAATGGCCAAAAAGTGATTATTAGACGCTCATATTCCAAAGATCGCTCTATGAAAATGATCGGACCCTACCTTACCTTGTGCACTACCCCTTTGGATGGTACAAAAATATAAACGTGCAAGTCTCCTTGGATTAAGTATCCGAGACACAAGGTGGCTTATTCCTAACACGGGATCCCCTAAATGGCATTCCCTTCTAGGGTTTATGCATGATGCCAGTTTATTTAAGCGATAAAACATGCAGTTTGAAATGAAATATGACCTAAGGGACCCTTTATTTGCCAGGGTGGGCCTAAAATGATATACCATTGAATGAAATATACCAAGATTTCTAAACGTGCAATAGCCTATCTACAAGGGCAGGTCATAAAAGAAGATCATGCCAGACCTCTTATTCCTAACGTTTGTGAATGCAAAAGACAAGAATACAAAGAAACATTAGTTCAACACATAATCACATAACACGTTGGGCAATTAAAAGCAAAAAATAAATAAAGCAAGAGGGGTGGGATCCCTCCCCTCGTGCCTAGTATTCCTAGTCGGGTAGGTCGACTTATCCTAGGCACTTCTAACATGGATGCATGAAATTTGGTTCACTAATGCATCTAGACTCGATAAGGTTTCGACTCCCAAGCCTTCAGACCTAAAGGCGAAGGGTCATCACTCCCAGGGCCTTTGATCGGTGGCTCGAGTGATCCCTTAGGTAGCGCTATTGGCGCAGGGCACACCATCCGCCTACCCAAGGCAATCGATCCTAATCCTACAGGGAGATGTGGGTTTGTGACGCCCCTACTTCTCCCTAATACGAACCAAAGGGTATCTGCGGGACGCCTGCCCAGCTCTCGCCAGGACTCACGCAAAAACATTCAAGCTTATAACTAATCTAATAGTCACAAGTACAAAAACATAAATACAGTGATGCGGAAGCGTTCAAGTAAACATGGTCATCCATTATCCAACCCGTACATCGGGTGTTCAAAATACAACTTTAAACCCAAATTCATCTCATGCCCAAGTACTACATTCCAAATACAAAAGGACAACCCAAAGCCAAGAGGCGTAGACATAATGATGATAGAAATCCTAAACAAAAGTACATCAGGAGGGTTTCTCCAATTCGTCTCCGGGTCCAGTCCTGATAAGGAAAACAAATCTACAGGGTGAGCAAAACGCTCGTGAGGCCAAGAACACACATGCAGGCACATTGCTCAAATAACAATCTCAATTTACAAGTCAAGCAATAATATTGCAATAATTAACAATTCGAGCGGAAAAGTAAACAGAAACAATTCAAGGATATAGTAGCTCTCAGGAGCTGAGTTCCACTTGCACGAGCAATAACCTCCACGAATTGACACTCCGTCAATCGGGTAGGTTTAGTCCGTAGAACTCCACTTAACCTGTCCCCTTTCACCTTACATACCCCTGTATCGGGCCCGCCTGTCATTAGTTTGTGGCGATACTATTCGAGTATGCCAAGCAAGACCTCTCATTAGGTCAAGCTTATATATCTCATGGTTCGCCAAGGTTCCCGACCAAGCCCATGCCGGCTCGAGTCCAAGGTCGGCCAATGAGATTTGGGCGTCCCCCATGTGCACTTGTGTGTCGAGGAGATTCACTCCAACGACGTATGCAGCTAGCATACCAATACATTTCATTCATTCAATGCATTTCAATCATTCATTCAATGCATTTCAATCATTAAAATTTCATTTCTAATGAGAACGAGTGTGGTAAAGTACACACTCGACTCCACTTTCAAGATTTCCAATCATTAATAACAATTAAACATGTAACAAGTTTACATACACCTGACACTCACCAAGTATTAGGTGTGAGTAAGGTCAAGGGAAGTTCAAGCGTCCACCGGGGAATCCTCTTGAAGGTCCTCGTGTGCGCCTGAGCAAATAATAGTGAATTATCATTCATATCCCAAATATCGAGGAATAATTCGTTCACTAGCATTAATCGAGTGAATTCCGTGAAAATGAACCTCAATTACTCGTAAATCGAGGTTCGAGTGGGGTTTGATAACGTTCAAAAGTATTTAAGTCTTTATCTAGGAAATCGGGGATAAAACGTTTAGATAATATCAAAAGAATAAAGAGTTCTTGAAAAACTCTATTTCCTTGAAATTGGAAAATTTCAGTTTTATTATGAATCTTTGAAAAATCGTAACTCACTCGGCACAAGTCAAGAATTGGAAAACTTTATACCGTTGGAAACCTCTTAGAAAGTACTATAAGTTCCTAGAAGACACTTTTCCATGAATCGAAGTGGAAAGTGCTCAAAAATGAGCTTGAAGGTACAGACTCGGTTTACAAGGCAGAATTAAGTTGGATTTGACCAACTTTGAAAATTCAGTACGATTCACACGTTGCGAACCGGCCTCTGAAATTTGTAACTCAATTAGAGTTGCAAGTGAGGTTTATACCAAAGCAAGCGGATCAAGAATCGGAGTTTCGAGTACCGAGATACGGTAGCTCAAAGTTGGGGAAAATTCAAGACTGGAGAAGAATTTCCAGATTTGAACCTCCAACACTAGAAATTTAATTAGGTATCGAAACGAACTTGGATTGGTACCAAAATTGGCAGTATTTTACTCTTATATAAAGAGTATCTCTCTATCAAGTTTCACAGAAAAATAACTTCGGGAAGGTAGTCAACGAACCAACTAAAGTTCGGAAAAATTCTTAAGGCAATCTGCCTTTAATCCTTTTCTTTCCAAATCCAATCGTTTGGCTAAGAAAATCCTTCAATCATGGTTCATATGTGAAAGAAAAGTCTAAGGAACGTTCAGGGTGCATTTGGTAGGTGTTTAACACCATGAATTTCATTTAATAAGACCACAACAAGTCTTATTCCAAATCTGTCCAAAAGTAGGTTTTTCCAAAACAGAGCAGTGTTATTGTTTTGATCACAACTCAGTCGACCTAACTCGGAATTGAGCATGGTTTATGGCATTAGAAAATAAATTCATAGGGCTAGAAGTTCACAGAAGGAAACGTTCTGAAATTTGGCAAGCAACCAGCTCGAAATTGAGCCTCAAGTTGCTGCCTCGACAAATCATTCCAGCAGATCCGAGAGACAGGACAGCTATCTTAAAACGAATGGTTCGGCTCCTACACATGGAATCAGAATACGTATTTTATACCGTTGGAAAGGTATGGATGTTTAGTTTCGAATGCCACTGACGGCACTCAATTTCGAAGTCAGAGGACAAAGTTATGGTCAAAATGCTACCGCTGGACAGGGTTATCCGAAAATAGTTTTCCAGCTTGCCTAGTTCACGAATAAATTCATTTGCCCATCTAAACGTTAATGTTTTCCAATGAAATTTTTTACACATCTAACATAACATATAAACATCAGGTTTACGCCAATAAATCACCAAAAATTGGCCTTATCATGGCCGAACAAAACAGGGGCAGTTTCGGAAATTTCTTGTCATGACCTCAACTTTGAGTTTCCAACAATAATACTCCATAAATCCATCATTTTAACCACTAAACTACCATTAAATCCAACATTAAACCTCTAATCAGCAACAACCCAAGTGTGGGAATTCATAGAGCCCACTTTCAAATTTTCCAACAATATCAAGCCATCCATACACATGCAATAGCTTAAAGATGTATTTCTACCATCATAATCCAAGTTTAAGGTGTAGGATGATGTTATACCTCCTTAGTGCTTTAGATCAGAAATTTTCGGTCCTCAAGAGGCTCCAAGAAACCGTGAAATGCAGCCCTTTAGTTAGCTAGATCCAACCTCCAAGTAGTTTGCTAGATGGTCTTCAAGTTTGGTGAAGATTGATTGAAGTTTTGTGGTTAATTTGATGAAGAAATTTTGAAGCAAGGGAGTGAGAGAGAGGGAAGGCTGGCCGGCTGTTGGTGAGAGAAGAAAGAGTGAAATTTGATCAAGGTTAGCTTCCAAGAGAAGATTAAAATGAGTGGTGAAAATTCACTCCAAAGTCAACCCTCATTAGGGCTCGTTTGGTGCGTTTAGGGCTCGATTTCTCTCGCGTTTGGTTCACTAGTGCACTAAACCTCTAATGTACTTATGTTCATATAAATATTATTCACTCTTAATTGTCTCGAAATAAGGGTCTAAAGTCCCTCAATTAAAATCGCGCGTGTGAAAACGCGTATCGCCAATTTGAACGCTATAACGCGAAACCTTCGAGAAATTCTTATAACGATTGTACTACTAACTATCACTTGAGTACTTAAACATAAAATTACCTATTTTAGGACCATTGTACAAGTCTTGAATATTCCAAGCCTATTGTACTCTCAATCGGATAAAATTTCCTAACGCGTTTTCATTTTTTCGCTAAACAAGCTTCCAAGAAAATAATTTTTGAAACGAGACACTTTAAAAATATAATGAAGCTATAATTCCATGTATTTAGGTCTAATAAGGATAGAAAATAATATTCGGGGCCATTGGCCAAATAAATAATTAAATAAGCTCGTAACTGGAGTTTAAAATAGGTAAATTTGTGAGTTCTTACATGAGTCGAGTATTAATTTCTCAATTAACTTTTCTTAATCTACTATTAAACATTCTTAATTCTCCAATATTAATACACTCCCGATTCAAGTATAGTCTCGAAAGACGTGCACTCGTTGTTCCAAACTAAACGAATTTTTGAAAAGTAAATTTTCCAACAAAACGCTTTAAAAACATAAAAGAGACGTTGTTCCATCTAAATGGATTTAAAATGGTCGAAATAAATAATTCGGAGAAAATGAGTGAATAATTATTTAAATAACCCGGTAATATTCTATAAAAATAAGAAAATTTTCGAGTCCTCACATACTCCCCTCCTTAAAAGGAATTTCGTCCTCGAAATTCACACCTGGGACAATAAATGGTTTAGTCTACCAGACGAATCACAAACTTATATTCTCCAACCCATTCTTCACAATCTCGATTCATCCAACTAGCAATCAAACCTTGATTTCTTTCTAATAGGCACTCTAACTTCCAAGTCATATGGCAACTTAATCGGCTTCATGTCTACCTCATATAGAAAATGTCTTCACCTCCTTAATACAAATTCATAACCACTAACTCCAAATCATGAGTTAGTTACTTTCTCTTGTGATGTTATAACTTTCAAGAGATATACACAATCACCTCATCATGTATCGTTGGTATACATTCTAACTCATCCTGTGGAATACCTGGATAAATTACAACACCACCTCCTCCGTTTGGTAAACTAACACAAGTACATTGGTTAAACATTTCTCACCTTTAAAATTCTTCTTCATATTTGGAATTCTAGATAACTTGCCAAGTCTAGAAAGGTCCTTGATCAAACCAAAGGTAATATTCGACCACCTCGAAGAACTTCAACTCTAAGTAGGATTCTCTAGTCGTTTCCTCTTAAACAACTTCCATTATAGCTGAGTCAATAACAATTCCTTTCTTAGATATCGTATGACCTTGAAAGGCTATTTCTTTCAATCGAACTCACATTCATTGAACTTAATGGAAGTCGGTGCTTTCTCGAGGTTCGTAAAACTATCATCAAGTGTCTTTCATGATTTTTCAAACCTTAGAGTATACCGATATATCATCAATAAATGCCACCACAGATTAATCCAATTATGATTTAAAACCCCGATGCATTCAGGTCATAATTGCTGCTAGTGCATTGGTCAATCCAACTAGCGTAATTGAAGTTCAAAGTGTCCAAATCTTGAATTAGAAGTGATCCTAGTCACATCAATTCCTAGGATTCCCAATTGGTAATAGCTCTACTTTAAATCCAACTTGAATAATATCACGGCTCCTTGCCATCGACCAAAATCTTAAGCTATGTAAAACACTGGAGTATTTGTTCTTAATGGTTATATCGTTCAAGTCTCGATAATCGATATATATAGCCTCAAGTTTCCATTTAAAATATGATATTCGATCCCTCAATCATTAGGCTCACTAAATCTATTAGACGTTTCCTTTCTCTAACCCAAGTCTCACAACCTTAATATACAAAGTGACAATCAAACATTGGATCCCAACTTCAACATCAAGTTATCGATTTGGTCACGATCCTTGGTCATCTCCAAGATCTCAAGTTTGCTTACCTTCTCAAGTACAATCTTGATCATGTCTACTATCATTCATATCTTATTATTAATCCAAAGGTGTAGGGCAAAGTGTAACTACACATATAAGCCATGAAATCAATTAGAATCAAGGTACCTCTCCATAGGTCATAGAAATTCGTAGTAGTTGCATCAAGTTGGGATAGATTTATCAAATCATTTCAAAAAGGGAAAAAGAAAACAATAAGATTATACCAAAATGTGTCAAGTTGCCAAGATACAAAATAACAAAAGACTTTTCCTTTTTTTTTTTTAAAGTTCATAACCTCCAAAGATATTAATCTAGACTAGAGTGAAACTATAGATTATATCCCTCGGGTGGAGTCGAAATCATTCTTACTCGTAGAATTTTCACTACTAGGATCCCTTCATAGCCATGGGTACTAATCATTCCCATCTGGTACTTGATTGCTTTGTAGCGGATCTAGCCGATTGCTAAGTACTTTCTCTTTCGAAACTTTGGGCAATTCAAAAACTTATACTCGGTAATACCGCACTTCAGACATTCTCCTTGTTTCCTCCAATACTCGGCCTCAGAGTAGTTAATCTTACCACAGTAATCTCAAGTTACATGAGAAATCACAACTTGACCAGTTTGGAAATTTCCTTTGAAATTCTACCTCATCCTGAGAATTATCTATTTTCTTATGCATTTTTTTTTCCAAAGTTGTCATCTTATCAGTTGGCTCTAGTCAAATACTAACTTGCTAGGCAGATCAAAGGATCAAAATGAGTAGTCATTCATAATAGAACTAGTCATATTACTCTTGCATACTCACTCATAAAGTTGCTCGAGAAGAAACCCTAACCTCTAGTTTCCAATAGTGCCCTATTTCATCCCTTCAAATCAATTCTTCTATTTCAAAATTAGATTCTCCACGAAATTCAGATGGAGCAAACTTCAAGAATCATTCTATTTTCACATCTCTCTTGATCCTTAGGTTGGCTTATCGGTCTAGAGTTTCGATACTCAACCAACCGTGCTGGAGCATCAATCGTATGGTCAATAGCAGTAGTTACATGATTGTTTCCTTTATTTCTAGGATTTCGGTTCAATCCAGCAGTCAATCAATAATCATCCCCTTGAGTTTGAGGTTGCTTAACCCCCCCCACGCTCTCGATCCATTTCACTTCTTTAGTCACTCATAAATTTAACATGTTTAAAGGCATGATATGAAGTGAGTGCACATAACCAGAGTTTGAAAAATGACACCTTTATCACGCCGAACAAATACAAGAATAGAAGGGGGACACCAAAATAATCGCAAATGTGTACATCTCAATCATGGGTTTGAAATCATAAAGCAGTAAAGTCAAGTATGTCATGTGTAATATTTAATTGCTTCAAAAGGTAGGAAACATAGTGAAACAAAACACAAAATGCAATGGCCTTCAAGCGAGTGCCACCCTGTCTATCTTTGGCAAAAACTATTAAAATAATTTAAATCACTAGTTTAGTAATTGGCGGAGCCAAAAGTCTTCACTACCTCCATAGGATCATTTTCATTTCCAGCACTAGGAGTTTTAATCTCATGTCCCTTATCAAGTATCTTGTCATTCTCCACTTGTTCAACCAAGGTAACACACCCAGTCATTGACTTATCCATCCGGTCTTTAATTTCGTGTACTACCCTAGCAAGTCAGTTCTTAGCTTTTTAAAGCTGCTCACTAGGAGTCTTTGTCTTTTCCTCGCTCCTCAAGTACCACAGTTTCCACTTCAAAATTCTAATAGTCTGAGCATCGACAATTGCCCTCGGTCCTCGTTTATCCTCTTGAACTACCCTAGTTTCCTTGAATAATCTCCTTCGATTATCGGTTATCGCTAATATCACATTATTTGGGTATAAGCAAGTCCTCTAGTAGTCACATAGAATTCTAGTTTGGCGAAATGAGTTATATCTCCAACGAGCTCCCTTAAGCCCTTCTCAACAATGGCCTCCATAACGCGTCCCTGAGACGGTTCATTACCACTGTTACCTTCCATAACTTACAATTAAAATTAAAAGCTTAAATGGGTCCAAGAATCTTAAACAAACTGGATTTGATCATCTCGTACTATCTCACATATCTCTTACAAGATCGAGACTCCCAACTGTCCATTAGTTCAAACCTAGGTTCCAATTTTCATCCCCACAAGTGGTCACCTTAACTTCCCAACCAGTTCCACAGTCCGGCATCCTAAACTTCAAGCCTAGGATACACTACAGAGATCTAAAGCCTAGGCTCTGATACCAACTGTGACGCCCCCACTTCTCCCTAAGGCGAACCAAAGGGTATCTGCGGGACGCCTGCCCAACTCTCGCCAGGACTCACGCAAAACATTCAAACTTATTACCAATCTAATGTCACAAGTACAATAACATAAATACAAAGATGCGGAAGCGTTCAAGTTTAACCATGGTCATCCATTATCCAACCCGTACATCGGGTGTTCAAAATACAACTTTAAACCCAAAATACCTTATGCCCAAATACTACATTCCAATTACAAAAGTACAACCCAAAACCAAGAGGCATAGTCAAAATATGATAGAAACCCTAAACAAAAGTACATCAGGAGGGTTTCTCCAATACGTCTCCGAATCCAGTCCTGTTAAGGAAAACAAATCTATAGGGTGAGCAAAACGCTCGTGAGGCCAAGAACACACATGCAAGCACATTGCTCAAATAACAATCTCAATTTACAAGTCAAGCAATAATATTGCAATAATTAACAATTCGAGCGGGAAAAGTAAACAGAAACAATTCAAGGATATAGTAGCTCTCAGGAGCTGAGTTCCACTTGCACGAGCAATAACCTCCACGAATTGACACTCCGTCAATCGGGTAGGTTTAGTCTGTAGAACTCCACTTAACCTGTCCCCTTTCACCTTACATACCCCTGTATCGGGCCCGCCTGTCATTAGTTTGTGGCGATACTATTCGAGTATGCCAAGCAAGACCTCTCATTAGGTCAAGCTTATATATCTCATGGTTCGCCAAGGTTCCCGACCAAACCCATGCCGGCTCGAGTCCAAGGTCGGCCAATGAGATTTGGGCGTCCCCCATGTGCACTTGTGTGTCGAGGAGATTCACTCCAACGACGTATGCAACTAGCATACCAATACATTTCATTCATTCAATGCATTTCAATCATTCATTCAATGCATTTCAGTCATTAAAATTTCATTTCTAATGAGAACGAATGTGGTAAAGTACACACTCGACTCCACTTTCAAGATTTCCAATTATTAATAACAATTAAACATGTAATAAGGTTACATACACCTGACACTCACCAAATATTAGGTGTGAGTAAGGTCAAGGGAAGTTCAAGCGTCCACCGGGGAATCCTCTTGAAGGTCCTCGTGTGTGCCTGAGCAAATAATAGTGAATTTATCATTCACATCCCAAATATCGAGGAATAATTCGTTCACTAGCATTAATCGAGGGAATTCCGTGAAAATGAATCTCAATTACTCGTAAATCGAGGTTCGAGTGGGGTTTGATAACGTTCAAAAGTATTTAAGTCTTTATCTAGGAAATCGGGGATAAAACGTTTAGATAATATCAAAAGAATAAAGAGTTCTTGAAAAACTCTATTTCCTTGAAATTGGAAAATTTCAGTTTTATTATGAATCTTTGAAAAATCGTAACTCACTCGGCACAAGTCGAGAATTGGAAAACTTTATACCGTTGGAAACCTCTTAGAAAGTACTATAAGTTCCTAGAAGACACTTTTCCATGAATCGAAGTGAAAAGTGCTCAAAAATGAGCTTGAAGGTACAGACTCGGTTTACAAGGCAGAATTAAGTTGGATTTCGGCCAACTTTGA